>NC_047042.1:39064810-39394943 GCF_011762595.2 Tursiops truncatus
TGCACTGCCGTCAAGCAGCATTTTCTCTCTCCTTCAGCTACTGTGCTAGAGTTTTGAACTCAGCAAGGAGGTCTTAACTGCAAGATAATTGGCATGTGGTGTCAGGCGTCACGTTGGCTGATCACTAGAGACCAGGGAGAGGAATTTGATGTGTCAGTCCCCTGCCTGAGCAGGATAAGTATTGGAGACCAGGAATTGACCTCCACATTGATAGGAAGCTAGAAAATTATTTTAAACATGGACAGGAAGTCCATAACAGGAAGTCAGGCTGACTGTTCTTAGGTATTAAGGACAGTTCTAAAAGTCATCTGGAAGGTCACAGGGATACATCTGTGACATTAGGCCAAGGAGGACTGACCCAGAGAGGAGAAATCTTTTGTCTTATGTCAGAGAAAATCTCTAACACACAGGACAAGAAAGGCAACTTCTATGAGTACCAACTCTGCGAGGCAATTTAAATACATTAGCTCATTTCTTCCTCAGCAATTTTGGAAAAGAGGTTTTATATCCATTATATAGCTGTGGAAACTGAGACTCAGAGACATGACATAATTTAGCCTGTGTTGGACCGGCATTCAGATCTATGACCATCTGATACAAAATCCTCTTTCCACTACACCACTGTTTGTTTTCCTCTGAGTGACTTTATCACAGTCATTGACTAAAAATAAGATAGGAGACTTCTTTCATAAGGGATCTCAAGGGTATCTATTACAAACCCTTCATTTAATACATTTAAAGAAGAAAGAAAGGTTACATTGGTACAAGTTATGATTCTGAATTATATACTTCAGATACTTTGCTGTCAGTCACAAATATCAGATCCTGAGAAATCACAAAGAATGTTTCTCTGTGTCAAAAAAAATGAAAGAAACCTATACATAGGAGAAATATATTTAGCTCAAGGCAGCTTTTAATTTTCTTTTCGATAATAAATCAAGAACAAACTTTTATCAAAAAGCCATTTGTACTCAGGTAAATCGGCCCTTTTCAGTTGTCCAGCAAATTTTTATTTGTTTTCAGTACAGTCTGCCTACAACATTGCTTAGTTAATATTTGAAATGTGTTTATATTTGTAGAGTGAGGCAGTTCAGTAGTAGGCTATCCATTCACTGATTCATTCATCCTACAACAAGCATTAAACACCTTCTATATGCCAGTGGCTAAGGTACTTGTAATCAAGTCCTAAGTGCTGAATGAAGGACAGTTATTAACATTTACACAGAATTTAGAGCTATGAAAAAATGCCAGCTCTGAGAGGCCAGAAGAAGAAATTCTCCTAAAGCTACCTTGGGATTCAGAACTGGAGAAAACAAACTATTTCCAGGAGGACCACCCAGAGGAGGTACTTTGGGAAGCCAGCCTGGAAATAGTCCTCCCAATGTGTAATACACATAAAAGATTAACTTTATTGCTGGTGATTTAGATTGTTCTAAATCAAGTTGTGTCCCAGGAGAATAAAATTCCATTTCTAAAGTGGACTTTTAGAATCATTTTTTCCCTTTTACATGAGGAAAGCACCTCCACCAAACCTGCATCTCTCACAGTGGTCCAGAAAACAACTACAAGGGTAGAGATTGGTGAACTCCGCTGATGTCTTACTGTTTAATGTTACCAATGCCATGCCTTCAAATGCAAGTAGTCCTCTTTCCAAAGAAAGGTAAAAGATTTGTTTTGTTCCTTGTTCATTATTTATTCTAAAATTTATAAATCACTCGAAGTTAAGATCCATGACTATCTAGATATATTGTTATTCTATAAATGAAAATTTCTATGGTTCTTACAAAATTAACTCTAAATTACTAATGTGTTCACCCCTTAAATGGATTAAACAATGACTGATACATGCATGTTGTAACAAACCATTCCACGTGCTAAAAGAAAAATATGATTATCTTTTTTTATAAATTTCTTTGTTTGGTTTTTTTTTTTTTTGTGGCTGTGTTGGGTCTTTGTTTCTGTGTGCAGGCTTTCTCTAGTTGCCGTGAGTGGCGGCTACTCTTCATTGCGGTGCGCGGGCTTCTCTTGTTGCGGAGCACGGGCTGTAGGCATGCAGGCTTCAGTAGTTGTGGCACGTGGGGTCAGTAGTTGTGGCTTGCGGGCTCTAGAGCACAGGCTCAGTAGTTGTGGCACACGGGCTTGGTTGCTCCACGGCATGTGGGATCTTCCCAGGCCAGGGCTCGAACCCATGTCCCTTGCATTGGCAGGCAGATTCTTAACCACTGCGCCACCAGGGAAGCCCCCTATGATTATCTTTTACCTCACACCTCCAATCAGACCTACTAGAGGTACCTGTAACTAATAATAAGAGATGGATGTGTATTCTTTGGGATGATAAAAATCAATATTTTTAGCTAAATATAGTACCTATAGGAAGAGAAAAGTAAAGGTATATATTATACATTCTCAATGGGGGTGATATTGCCCCCAAGTGTTGAAAATTGGTTCTTGGAGGGATAAATGTTAGATATTACACTAATTTGTGACCTTCCAAAGGATTAAGGATAAAAACAAATATATAGTATATCTGTAGTATTAAAATTGAATGGGAGGGGGGCAATTAGAAATAAAAAATGTCCACAAAGCCTCTTTGGGGAGGCAGTAATGAAAAATTGTTGACAAACACTGGTGTATAGGTATATATACACATATGTCTCCTATATGTGTATACAGGCACCTTTACGCACACTATTTTTTCTTTTGAACAAAAACAGAATATATGATACTCTATATTCTGTCCCTTGCTTTTATTAACATGCTATGCCACGTGTAATCCGGGATTGACACATGCAAATGCTTACGGGGTCAGGTGGGGAACATAAATAACATAACATAAATAAGAAAAACAGGGATTAGGGAAGAGTGTGGGCCATGGCAAAACTGAAACCCATGCTCCTTCACAAGAGCTTCACAAGCTCCAGCTGATGGTTGCTATTTGGGAATTTAGTCTCAGTGTTATCATATTCTCTGATTTGTCAAGCAATAGTGGAAATCGAAATTTTACGTGTTGATGATGAAATTTCCAAGCATGTCAACATTATGTGGGTCAAGCAAAACATGTCCCAACTAGTAAACCTTGCAGGTCTCCCTTTGGATTTCTGGTAGAGGTCCAACCCGGGGCTTCCCCAGAAAGATTCAGAGGCCAACTACAACAAAATCCTCTGCAACAGAATTTTCATGTGATGTGCTTGCCGGGCCCAAGTTCAGGTCTACTGAATCGGAAACTCTGTGGGTCCATCCAGGAATCTGAAGTTTTAACAAGGAGTTTCTTAAGTAATCTCAAGTTTGAGAACCAAGAACACAGCATACTTTTTAACAGCTATATAAGCACCATAATTGAATTCCAAAGTATGAAATGATCATACTATGTTAAAAACCATGTCCTCATTGGTGGGTATGGAAGTTGCTTCTAAATTTCCCCCTCTATACATAATACTTCAGTAAATGTCCTTATGCACATTGCTTTTATTTTTATAGAACAGATTTCCCAAATCAGGATTATTGGGTCTAACTAAGGTCTAATAGATACTGTACATTTTAGGGTCTAGTAGATACTGACTTCATACTTACTTTAGACATTTTAGGGTCTAGTAGATACTTGCTTTATAAAGGTTGCAGAAAGTCACATTCCCACCAGCAATACATGTGAGTGCCCTTATCCCAACACTAACATCCCTGGACATTAGAATTTTTTTCCAATTTGATGGGATAAAGATGTTTTTAATTTTTTTAATGAATAATGTCCTGACTTCCAGTGCAGTTAACAATTTTTAAAAACACATTTCCTCTACAAGGGAATATTGGAGATATTCCCCTGCTGAGAATGGCAGGGTTAGAGTGGGAGCTAACACCTTGTACACAGTGTCAACTTTCTTGATACCCTTACCTTCTTCCTAGGGTCTACCCTCCTCTCAAATCCCTGCTTCTCTTCCCACAGGGAGCCCACTATAGCCACTCATTATCTTTCACTATTCTGGCAGGTTTCTAAGTTTTCCTTTAAAATTATATTCACCTGTTCATTCCTATGCCCACTTGCCTATTTAATGGTCTGTCTTTTCCTTATCTATTTGATGTAGCTCTGTGCAAACTAGGCCATTAACAGTTTGCTTACAAAGAATTCAAAAAATTATACAGGTTACTATTTTACTTAATAATCAACCCAATTTGAACAAATTTCATTTAATTTTAATCATATTAACCATTTCAAACTATCAGTAGTACCATTTTAGTTTGTTTCTGCTGCTTTTAGAAATGTGCTTTAACATCAGGCATTTTCAGTATAATGCTATAATAAGTTAACTGCAGAAAAGCCCCTAATGAATTTTATTTTATTAAATAACAGCAAAGGAACTATAAAGATTTAAATAGCTTTCTATGCAAGTTAAAAACTTTCCAAACTCAGAAATGGATTTTTATGGGGGGCGGAGGGGGGGAGGTGGGCTTTCTCTCAAGAGCTCTAATTTCAAAACCCAAATGGAATTTCAAAATACAAGTAAATAAATGTCAAAGCCTCTTGGCCTCTGCTCTGCCATTCTATGCCTGAAATCCTGCCAAAATGAAATTTTCCATTCAAGGAGGACTGGCGTTTACTAAGCTGATTTTTAAAGACTCACTTTCAAAAGTAGTGGAAACTTTGTGCAACTTTTGAGGTTCCTCTCTGTGGATACAACAGCTGCCTCTGTAGACATTTTCCACAATGGTAACAATTTCTGAAAAACGAATTTTTAGCCCTTCCAATGCCTTCAGCCACTAGGTCTACTGGTTTTTCCCAGCGCCAAGCAGAGAAGATAAACAGAAGCCAAACTAAAAGCTAGCGTCTCACTAAGTATCACGGCACAAAAAGGACAGAAAGAGAAAGGGCAGAAGAGAAAGTGGGAGGGAGGAGGGAGCGTGGTCCGATAGTCCACTTGCTAGAGGGAAACATTAATCTCAAAACTGTGTGCTGTTTCAACAAAACTGAGCTGTAGTGAGACTGGCTTGTCTGCTTATTCACATATTATCATATTCAGTTACTGTTAAGATCAAATAGTTAGAAAAGCTGAGTTCGTTTAAAGAATACAAAGGGAAAATATGGAGCCCCTGCAATACGTAGTCAAATCCGAGGATTAAGGCTCAGCTTCTCTTGGTCAGTCCAGCGTAGGTGGGAAGTAGGGGTAGTGCTTTGGGGGGCCGGTGAAAGAGTGAAGTCTTGGCAAATGGAAACTAAAACTGTCAGCCAGTGAAAACCTGCAGTGTGCCTAAAAGAAGCTTTAAAAAGTTAACAAACTATGGGATAAATCTAAGGTGGGAATGAAAATTAGAGTGTTGTGAGAAAACTGAAATCCATTTACTCTTTGACAGTCTAAAAGCAACTTGAAACAGCAAGCCTAAGTTCCTAGCTTGTCCTTAAGGCTTTCTCCCCACTCCTTTATTCTCTTCCTTTCCTTTTTCGCAGCTTTTCTCATATGCAGTGTATGTACCCCGTAATTATCTCCCTGTGAGTCTTCCTTTAATTTCGGACTTATTTTTTCCCCCCTCTTTGTTGCTCCCAGACCCAAGCCTCCTTTTCCTCATATTCTAGTATTTGTTCGCTGACGGAACAGAGAAGGGGTAGCGAGGCAGAAAAGTTTTGTGGTTTGGAAAACTTGGGCCTTTGTTGTGTCATTTCCCCTACCCCGTCACGCCCCCAACCACGTGACCAAGAAAGGCCGGAATTTTGTGAATGGAGCCGAAAGGTGGCTGCAGGGCGGGAGAGGCTCCGCCTCTTTTCCTAAAGCGGCCAATCTCCTAGCGGAGCGCTGCGGGGTCAGCAATAAACAACAATGGGCTGGGAACAGACGGTAAATTATTGGCTACCGAGAGAACCTCGCGGGGGCTGAGTCTGAAGCTCCGCCCCCTCCCGGTTACCATCGTTACCCGTCAGGCTCCAGCCGCAGGGAAGGTCTTTGGAAACTGTTGGTCAGGTTACGGGGGCTGGGTTATCCCGGGAGTGTTGGGCGGCGGGACACACTTGCCGCCTAACTGCACCCTCAGAAAGTACCCTGGAGCCTCACGATGCCAGCCTCGAGGCCCGGCTGCGCCCGAACCCCTCCCCGGCTCGGGTAAATGTGCAGTTCCCGCTCAAAATGCTTGTAGGTGCGCGCCTTAGGACGGGCTAACTCCGATTTACTACTTTCAGGGAACGCACGGTGTGTGTCCTTGCTGTCCACAGTTACTGGGTGTTTCCCCAGTAATAAGTTTTTTTTTTAATATTAAAAAAATTTTTGACCCATGACCTCCATGGGTCCGGAATTGAGCCTTGTGCGCTCACACTCCGGTTTAATAGGGCTCCATAACGTTCCATTTAAGGAAGGAAACTTTCAATTAGAAATTAAGAACTGCAGCACGTTTCTCAAAGGGCTGAACAGCTGCCGAAAACATCCTTTGGTCTCTAGCTCTGGTCGCCACCAGGATCACAAATGAATTTCAACACCATTGAGTCCCTGGTCCCATCCCCGAGGCCTCTCATCCCCGGTTGGGCCGAGGCTTCTGAAGTGACTCTTTACAGCTCTAAGCCCCGTAGGAGGGTCAGGGCAAGTGGTTTCAGAATTGCAGCCCTCACTTTTTAACGTCCTAGTCATTGTCCTTGAAACCCGACCCCCCTCGCCTCTCTCCCCCAACTCCCGGCTCTGGCTGTTTAAAAGCTGGAGAGGAAGTGAAAGCGTCAAGTACAGTAAGTGATACCCTCCGCCTCCGTGTATACATAACAAAAGCTCAGGAAACGTGCGGGTCCCTAGGATATCCGAGCCACCCCTAACGTATCCCTGCTCCTCCCCACCTCCACCAGGGACTGGAAACACCTTGTCCCAGTGCACACGTGGGACAAATTTTATTTTAATCCTTTACCTCACCTAGATCGCTCTGTACTTCTCCCTTCCAACGCAACCACTCCTGAAGCAATTCCTCTGCTTCTCCCAGGTGCTTTCCCCATAGATTTTACTGTCCCATGAAAGATTTACTTGAGGATGACGTTAAAAAAATAATGTTGTTGATGCGCCATAATGGTTATGGTGGGTGTTGAAAAATGGGAAGAGAACCTGGGCCAAAAACTTAGTGGGAACGAGGCTATAGTGTGAGGTGGGCTCCTTATCAGGTTCAAAGTAGAGGGGCTGGAGATCTTGAGGGAGGGGTGGTGGGAGACTAAGGAGGCACGGTCTTGGTGGATCGCACTTCAGAGTATATATCTGACCCGAACGAATGTGCTTTAGGAAATCAGCCCAATTAGTGGACCAAACACACCAGTAAGGGGAACTGGCGACTCGAAACACATGGCTTCGGTGTCCCCGGGCGCCTTAACAATAAGCAGCGGGTTAGGACGGCAGTCGATTTGCTCTGTGGCGTTTCCAGGCTGTGGTCACCGCGCCAGCCGGCGGAGCACGGGTATGGGCAGAGGGGCGCGGGAGATTCACGAGCAGGGGCAGCAAGCCTCCTGATTGACAGCCCGAAATCCGATCTTGTGAAAGAGACGCGGAGCCAATGGGAGGCAGCGATCCATCAGTTTGGATTGGAGGCCCCTGGAGGAGAAGTAGAGGAAAAACCACCGAATTGAGCTCTGTCAGAGGCGCTTTCGGCTTCCAAGGGGGAAGTGCTGGGCAATAATTAATGTTTTTATTAAAATTGGAGGGAATTTTTTGCAGCCGTTCGCCTAGCGTGGCCTTCAGGTGGGTCTTTCCAACAACTTTTTATGTCTCTCCAGATAATTGCATGGTTGTGGGTTGCAAAAACTATCCTTATGAAAGAGGTGTCTCCGTCTCTTTAGTCCCGTTAGGTGCAAAGCAAGTCTCGTTGATCGCCATTGCTAGTTTTGCACACGTTTGCGAATCAGAGCTGCCCGGGGTACACCGACCGCGCAGGGAAACATCGAGAGTGTAAATAAATACATCGCCTCTGGTTCGGATTTTTGCTACTGCCGAAAATATGTAAATTGTGAACTCTCTTGTCTCTCTTTGGATCCAGGTGAAGGAGGCGGTGTAGGGAGGGTTATTTTTGTGAATGGGACTGTCGGAGGGTAATTAGCTATGCAAATTCAAGAGCTTCATTCATGATTTTTTTTTTTTTTTTTGTAGCCTAAAAGCCATCTTGTTCCCCTCTAGGTTGATAGAAGTCCAGATCCCGAGGAAGTCTCCAGCTAAATGCTCAAAATATAAAATACTGAGCTGAGATTTGCGAAGAGCAGCAGAATGGATGGATTTTATGACCAGCAAGTGCCTTACATGGTCACCAATGTGAGTGATCAGTTCGAAAGTTGCTGTTTATAAACTTGACTCCGACGGAGGGGGTGGGGTGGGGAGGAGGGAGAGAATGAGGAGGGAGGGGGCAAGGGGGCTGGGATTGCAGATACTTTATCTGCTTTGTTGCCACTGTAGGGCGACTCTGCTTCTAGAAGCCCAATCTTCAAAATGAGCTTACCTTTCAGTGATTTGGATAAGGCATAGTTTTGTTTTTAAGACTCCTTTTTCTGATTAAAGTGCTCAAGATGAGTGGAAGAGGAGATGGGGGGCAGCAGCAGCTGCTGCTCTCAAAGTTTTTGGCTGGGTTTGTCTGCCACATTGAAAAGAATGAAGTTGAGACAAATGCTGACACTTTTTGTTTATATGGGGTGTTTATTTTTTTCTTTTTTTTTTCATTGTCTCTCTTACATTTTTCATTTCACCACTCTGTTTTTGTTCTTTTTTTAGGGGTGTTTCAGGGAGAATAAAATTCACTGTGTTTTAATCTAGCATTGATCCAGCCTAAAACGACTTTAAGTGTAATTGCTTAATGTTGTTTTGATGTTGAGATACCATGAATATATGACTGATAAATAGTGTATTACCATCGGCACAGGGGAGCAACTCTCCCTGGCTGTTGAGTTCTCAGCATAAGCTTTCACTGTCAAATGAACACAGAAAATGATTATTGGAATTGATACGATGGACTTTTATTTTTCTATTTAGGGAGGAGATCCAGTAGACTTTTGTATGCATGTGTGTTTCTATGTGTGTGTGCCATGTGAGGTTTACATTCTTTTAAAGGATTTTATCTTTCCCTTTGTAGAATCAGCGTGGGAGAAATTGTAACGAGAAACCAACAAATGTCAGGAAAAGAAAATTCATTAACAGAGATCTGGCTCATGATTCAGAAGGTGAGGTTTGATTTTGGGCTGAATCCCCCCTCTTTACCTATACTTCCCACCCTCATAAAGAAGAGAAGCACTTCAGTCTTACCTTAAGAATAATACACTTTCAAATTACTGCATTTAACCAAGACTTTTATTTGGAGCAATTAACATGATGTGACAGTTTGCGTTGAGAGATATTTTATGGCTCTGTCACAAACTAATGCAAGAAGGAAATAAAAACAGTGACAACCTTCTTTTAATCATTCTTTTGTGTTTAAATACCTTTGTCCATATGGCATACAAGTAATCCCATACACTAAGGTAACAATTTTGAAATATCCAACACAGTGGGACAAATTAGGCAGCTGTGCACACTGCTTAATTTCTCTTTTCTCCTGTGTTAGAAGTTGAGCAATGTAAGTGATTGTTTGATTTCCCATCCCCTTACACTAAAACCATATACTGTTATCAAACTTTTCATTGATGATTTTGATGACCACATGGTGAGGCCTTAAAATGTTCAATGAATCATAATCAAGGCCTAATTAGTAATTATAATACCTATTTGGGAAATTGGGTCACAGATTCTTTTTATGAACTGTTGGTAGGAGGTCAATATATTATAAATTATTCCAGCCCTATGCAGGCATTCATAATAAACTTACCATACTTAGATTTAATTACCAAAGTTCAGTTTGCCATTTAGATTAGGTATATTGGATTCTGAAACATCCTCAAATCTTCATATAAGTATAAATAAGTTACACGTGCCTCTCCCTCCCCACTATGACAGAATACACAGTTTTGGACTTGATAATAATCAGGTACCAGAGAATTATCTCTCTGACTTTTGTAAACCTATTCCTGTAGAAATTTTCTTCCAAAATCTTGTATTTAAAAGTTGTCCCTTTTAGTTTTGAGGCGTTGAACTTCAAAACATATAGTACTTTGAGA
The DNA here is from genome assembly GCF_011762595.2 of Tursiops truncatus. NCBI lineage: Eukaryota > Metazoa > Chordata > Mammalia > Artiodactyla > Delphinidae > Tursiops > Tursiops truncatus. The sequence goes on from NC_047042.1 coordinate 39,074,883, forward strand.
ATTATACAATGTACTGTTACATGTTTTATATAAGATTCGGAAGATAGAAATAAAACGTTTTTCAGTCGTTCTGATTTTTCCCCTACTACTGTTTTAGCAAGAGTTGAATATATTTAAGAAAGGTTTCTGTGGATAGACATGCCTTTACCTCAGCCTTTTTGAGTTCTAGTGTATGCGTGTTGTTTGAGGTCCCTAAGCTTATTTATTAAGCTAACTGTTAAAAAGGGGAAAAAAAAGATATTGAGAAGTATTGCTTAATAGACATCAAAATGGGCAGGATTATTGATATAATTAAGTTACAAATCCTGATTTCTTTTTATATTGACTCCCCTCCCCAAATTAAATTGATCTATAGTACTAATTTCATGACAAACATTTCCATTTAATGTAGGCTAAAGGTTTGCAAATCTTTTGTTTATGTCTTTGACTTGTTTTTTAGAACTCTTTCAAGATCTAAGTCAATTACAGGAAACATGGCTTGCAGAAGGTAAGGCAAAAAATTGCTTTCAAAGGAGGGGAAAAGCAACTCTAGAAGGGGAGGGAAAAAAAGTCCTGAACTTGCTGTCTTAATGTTCAGCCCAATTAATTGAGCTCTAAAAGAGCCACCTCATGTGTCATGCATACATTAGAGCCTCTGATGAGTTTGTCTTCGGGGAATCTGGGACTGCACTACCCAGTGTCATCACAAATTACCAGGAGAAATTGCTTCCAGCTCACAATCACATCTGCTTTTGGCAAGAACTAATGCACCAAGACTTCAAGTTCTAAGCCTCTGTTCAGATTTTAATTGCAATTGATCAGGTTTATATTATTGTACCTCGAGAGACCTCCTAGAGCCAGAACTCGGCTTGCTGTTTCCTTTAGAGCAGCGCATATCATTATTTGGTGTTCTGGCGGAGGACTTTTCTGATGGCAGAAATTAGTTTCTCTGGGTTCATCAGGACGGGATGCTTCAAGATTTAAGTGCAAGTGTCTTCTTTCCACCTTGTTCACAACACAGAACGTTAGGTGTGTATCCAATGCTAAGGAAATCCATGGCTTTAAAATAAATCTTGGGGGGATTGGAGGATTTTAAAAATGTTTTCTGTTTGTTACTATGATGTGATGTTTGTTGAAATTGATCTTTGCTATTATAACACTTTTATTAGGATTTATTTAATATAGCAAGGAGATATTTAAAGGCATTACTTTTATTTTTGATAAAATTTTGTGTTGCAGTCTATTGTATCTTTTTTTGTGAAACTTTATTTTATAGGAACGAGGAGATATTGCTTCAGTACAGCTTTATACAACTTGAGAAATGTCTAATGTTGAGGGACTTTTGTTGGCGTCTATAATTTGAAATTTTTCTTTTGGATTTGGTACACTAAATGTGAAATAATAATTTTATCCTACGATGTGTTTTGTGGGAAATACAAAGAGAAAATTATAGATAGTTAGGTATTGAGTATAGTTGTGTTATTTCTGTCTTTGCATTACATGGGAAACATGCAGTTTTTGGAACAGATTTTTAAGATGGTTCAAAGAAGAGAGAGGGTCTCTTCAAAAGGAACCCAAGCAATGCTGTTGCTACTTTGAGGCAGACTGCTGTGTTTTTTCTAGTGGTCTTGCTTGCAGTTGATCAAGTTGCTGTTAGCATGTAAAATAAGTTTCTTTGTTTTGCTGATATTCTAGTTCTTCCAAAGGGCTTCTGCAATCTTTATAAAGCTTTTAAGTTAAATAGCTTTTCCAGTATCCCTTTGCAAGGGTGATTGTATTTGTATGTTAATGAAAGGTAAGTATTAATGAAAGTTTTAGTTACATTTAAAGGTCATTTTGCTTGTCACTGTAAATGAAACTTATTGCAATAGATTACTTATTATTGCAACATAAGCCATATATTCAAATGTAACTTTCTCAAGAAAAATCTGCACAGAGGCTCTTGCATGAATTTTATCTGTTAGTTTTGCTAAGTTAAATGTTGTGAGAACACTATGTTTATGAGGGAATTTATTCGCTTATCCAGAATACCTTCAGATATCTATTTTAATTGTTCTGGAAGGTTTGTTGGTTCTTAAGATGTTTAAGTCTCATTGATTCCAAGTCAGTGCACTTGCTGGCAGATTTTGAATGTGCACAGCAACTCTGTTCCTGGAATTTAAAAATGTGGAATCTGTGACAGACTCTTACCATTTTATAATCAGTTTCAGTGCAGTGTTTTACTTTTGACTTGTTTTGTTTCTTTGTCCCTCAGATAAGTGATTTGGTAATTTATCCAAGTTTATTTTAAAACTCTACACTGAATATTCTTACCCATGATAATTAACTTACCTGTAAATCAGATCTGAAGCTTTAGCTTTATATAAAATAAACCTAGAAAATGATTGATGTATTTGAAAGAACATGGACTTTTACTTAGAAAACAATTTATAAGCTTAAATAAGTTCAGGAATTAATCCTCGGAGTGTTTTATTGAATACCCAGGTGGGCTCCTATTTACAAACCATGAGTAAGATTGCATTTGAGGATAATTTAAACATTTGTTCAGAATACTTTACGTTAATGTATCCTGTCATGATATAAGCATAACATTAACTTTATTTTTAAAAATCTAAGAGTAAGAAGAGAGGTGGGTTTTTAAAATTATCTGTTAATGGGCTGCACATTTATTTTTAGCAATTTTATATAATTATGTTATTTGCATTAGCATGTTAACTTATCCCACATCTTGAACAATATTAGCTAAGAAGAGATCTCAAAATTATACTAGTTTATTTGTAGCTAGATCTGTTCATTTATGTTCTTCTGGTCATCCAGAAATTAAAACATTGCCAAACTGGCAGACTATAAACGGTTCACATGTTTCTTTTCATAATTCTTTATCGCCAAGAAAGGGACCATGGAATTTTAAGTCATCTTGACCCTTTTTAAAAAGACCATTGGCAATTCACCAAGTTTCTCCCATAAGAATCCCACTGGGAAGTTAAACAGGTCTAAAAATGTTACTAGGCAGGAGAGTCAAGGTACTTGTAATGTGTCATATGAATTTTTAAAAAATTATCAAAGTCCCTAAATACTTGGGAAATAATATTGTTTCAGGTTTAATTTATTTTTTTCCTGTAAAAATTTTTATAAGGTAGACCCGAAGTGTAACATGGATTGGTCAGAGGTAAATTATTATGGATTATGAAATGTGTTTTATGTCCAAGGAAAAATTTGGATAGATAAGGTAGGACTTATTTGAGGGTGGGGTTGGAACCAGTATTTTCAATTCACTAAAGTCCTCTCCAAAAAATATGCTTCCATTCTTCCCCCAAATTTCTAAACAGGGATCAAAAATATGTTTTTGAAGAATATAACTTTATATTAGTATCAGTTTTGAAGTACTAACTGCAATTTTAAGGTTTTTTAACATGTACACCACAATTTAAAATAATCACATCTTATTCTGAAGAAAATTGAAAAGGTAATGTTTTCAGTGACCAGAGTAGCAGTTAAAAAAGTGAAGAATGTGCTTATTTTAAATTTTGCCATAGCCAGTTTATATTGTCATTTTACTGTGTACAATTCTTTATTTATTGATTCTTTGACTTTTGAATTCGATTGCCACTGACAGAAAGGCAATTCCAATTATTTGATCCCATGAAATAATGAGTTCAAATATCAATTCTATCAACATCCTGGTAACGTCCTGTTTTTTTAAGTGGTGCTTTAAGGAAGGGCATCCTAGAAATTCATAGTTAAAATGGAACCTTTTGTGTGGGGGGGACAGAAGTAGAAGGATGTAAAATCGAGTTAAAAGAGGATCACGTTCTTTTAAAGTTGCTTGTTAAAGTTTACCTTTAACACAACTTAAAGAAAAATAATACATTTCATATGTATCTAATATAAAAACATAGCAACTTTTGACTGTTATTTTTGATGTTGGTCTAGATGTCCTTGAGGTTTCTTTTCATCAGTAATATTAAGGAAAATTGTCGATAGTGATTCGCTGCCATCAGGGTAGAATGTTTTTCAGTTGTGTGGTAAGTCAAGTTTCATGCTGCCAGGACACTTTAGTCAAAGTTGTGCCTCCAAGAATAACCTTTCTACACTAAAGATTATTATTACCTCATGCCCTCATGCCGATAAGCTTTTTTCCTTTTGTTTTATGTGACCTTCTATTAATAGTCAGGTTTGCTGAAAAGTAGAGATGTCATTCTATCTCCTCAGTTCACTTTAGTGGCTGATACTAAATTTATAATCAAAATCATTTATTATGAATTTCATCAAATAATATGTGCTCTTGTTACTCAATATACATAATGCCACCCATAATACACAGTAGTCATAATGTACTCATTTTTATTTTTTAAAAACTAGACTGTTTCTTTTTGAAACGGAACATAAATTGGGTATGGACTCACGGTTTTTTTTTTAAATGTGAGGCAGTAAGGAGAAAAAGCTTTAAAAACTACATTATTTTGTGTGGTTTAAATAAAAAAGGAATTGAGAGTTAGGCATTAAATTACAGAAGTCCATACTATTTCTTAGAGTTGAGCAAGAGTCATTGTATGGGGGGAGGGGGGAGCTACTCTCCATCTTTTTCTTGTACCAGGAAATACTCTAAACTATGAAACAAAGACTTCTTGTTTGGACTTCATTAAAGGGTAGCAGGTAGAGTAGATGTATTCTGTTTCTCAGCATTTATTGGAAGTATATAAATGCATTTTCATCTAGGGTCTATTTGCAAAATAGAAAAATGTGTTAAAAATAGAATTCGGATTTGATGTAGCCTAGATATCGGTTTTCCAGAGGGTCCTAATACATGTTAATGAAATATTGCTGAACTTTTCTAATTCAGTTACAGGAAATGTATAATTTCTTGAATTTCATAATATAACTTTATTTCCTTTGACCTGTGCACAACATTGTAATTAAAATAATAATAATGATAATAATAATAGAAGTCAGACCTCAGTAGCATTAGAGAAAATATATGGATAATAACAACAGCTCTGAGCTACGCTTAAGTTTTCAAGTCTCTCTATAGGTTAGTTAGGAAATTGAAGTTGATTTGAGACTAAAGACAACTAAAACTTACTGTTTTCTTTCTTTTAGAGCATACAGAAAGAATGCCTTTATCAATATTAAAGATGTTTTTGTCATGGGGAAAATGCCCCCCCCTTTTTTCATCTGTTTCAATGTATTTATATTTCTGCATTAATTAATGTTTATACATTGGTACAATCATTTTAATGTTAAAAGCGATGTGGTATAAAACCAGGCTTAGCGGCCTCATGATTATTTTCTTCCATGGCCTGAAGCTTCATTTTAGGATTAAACAAAATATGACTGTGTGAAGGTTGATTTTCTTGTTGTTTTACTTTTATTTAAAAGAAAATTTAAATTTCTTTAGAGAAACTTGTTTCTTAACCCTGTGAGAGTGAAATGCTACTAAGTTCAGCAATAAACTATTACAATCTTAAGATAAAAAGAGAATTTGAATAATAAGCAAGAAAAATAAGGTATTTCTTTAATGGTTTGGCTTTTTTTCCCCCTTCCTTCTTTCCTTCCTTCCTTCCATCCACCCATCCATCCATCCATCCATCCATCCGTCTATCTTTACCTCTTTTCTTTTTTCCTTCTTAGTTTTATACATTTAAGTTTCTGTGACAAATTACCGTATAAAGCAGGATGGGTTAAACATATGTAAATATATATATGGATTTAACTTTGTCATTTATTTAAACGTGTACCTTAATGGATTTGAGCTGTATTTGAGACAGAGCAATAAAACTGGTATGTTTATACTGCAAGTTCAAGTTGACTTGCTTTAGCTCTCTGGAAGGGTGTGACATGAAAAGATTGCGGTTGGGCCCCATGTCTCATGCTGGACTGTGTTTTTGTGAATGGAGGCGGAACTCCAGCTCTGCCTGCTTGTCTGGAGGAATTGCTGAGGAGATCAGCTGTCTCATTCACGGGCAGAAAGAATGACTCATACATCTTCCGCCTTGTTTGGCTCCAGGTCATTGTTACAGTGGATAGAACTGGTTTTAATTAAATATTAACCCCTTTTCAACTTGACATTTGTTTCAGTTGTAATTTTTCCACTTTTTCCCTAGCTTTAAAAGAAAACCTGACAGGCGCCTAGTTTGTAAGAAAAAGGGGGTTTTTACTTGTTTGCAGCCAAACTTGGAAAATATTTCAACATTCACCTTTCCTTAAGTAATGATTATTACTTTATTTGAAGGTTTAAAATAAGCACAAAAGACAGACAAACTCTGTTTAAAAATTGTGCACTCCCCACCCCAGCCCCGCCCAAGAAATGTTAGTTAAGAAAGTATATTAAAATTCAAAATAAGGGTTAGTGATTCTGTGACATCAAGACTGTGATTAATATTTTCATGGGTTTCTTTCTCATAATATATATTGCGATGTAGTAGAACGAGAGAGAGAGGGGGAGAGAGAGAGAGAGAGAGAGAGAGAGAGAGAGAGAGAGAGAGGGAGGGAGGGAGGGAGGGAGAGAGAGGAGAAACAACTTTGGATAATAATGTAGGTAAATAGCTGAGAGTGCAAATACTTCCCTTATAAAGGCGAAGTCCTGAGACTTGATGGCAACTTGTCTATTAATGTGTGATGAACTGATAGAAGCGCTCCAGCTATTACCAGTAAAATCCACATGCTTCATCTTCTTGAAAGCCTTTTATTGGTCTTTTGGTATATACTTTCTCTTCTCCTTTCTTACTCTTTCCCCTTCCTCTTTAATTACAGAGTGTGGGGAAACATTTTCATTCCCCAAAGGTGATTATTCCAAGCATAGTTTATTATAGATGGCAGTGAAAAAACTAATTTATTTTTAGGTTGGCCTCTATTGTTAATTTTCCACTTTGGAGTTGGTATGGCTTGCCGCAAATTTTCAGGAAGCTGTAGTTTGCTACTTCACAGAATTCCCCGTGAATGGAGGAAAAAAAGGAAATGTACGATACGAGTGTGGCAATACTTTGTCATATTTTCCTTGCCCAGATCCAACTTGTGTTTTTCGTTAGCTGCTTTCCTTTGACTCTGACTTGAAGTTAGAGGTAGACTTCAGCTTTTGTCCATTTAAGTAGCATGCTGCTTCATTTGGTCTATTCAGTTTCTTAAGATTAGCTTCTGTGAAAATGTGAGTCATATGTTTTTTGTTAAAATTCTGGAATATGTTCAGGCATAAGTGTGAAGTATTTATTCAGTATGTTAAGGAGTTAGAACAGAAATAGCAGTTCTTATTCTTTTTACAAAATTGTTGGTATGTAGCTATTTTCTGTATTTGTGAGGTATAACTTCTGGTTTCTTCTCCTCCTGAAGTTTTCCCTCCCCAGCTCCCATCTCCCAACATACGCTGCTTATCCATCAGCGATTTTTACGCCTTTCTTGCAGTGATATATATCATTGAATTGCAACTTTGTCTTCTGATAGTAAGAAAAAAAAAGTCTGGCCTTTGGGACAGTCATACCAGCATATTCTGTTACAAATACGTTTTTGTTACTCACCCGCTATTTTTAACTATTCCTGTAAAGGGATATTATGTTTTTATTAGATTCTTGTAAATGTTGGCTTTTTAAAAGCATAGTAATTGCTGTGGTTGATAATTTTGCATCTCAGTAGTTATCTGGGTTTAGCTGTTAATTTCAAAGGAAAACCAAAACCTGTGGATTTGGTGGGAAAAATGTGTAGGGTTTGATTCTGTCTGCCTGCTGTTATTTATTAAATAGATATTAAAAACACTTTTTGTAATTTTTTTTGGTGAAAAGACTTATTTTGATCGTTACTCCTCCACTTATAATTTGTGAGTCTTTGAGAAAAATCAGGTTTCCTGTACTGTCAAAAGAATGTTTATAGCTAAGAGAATGCTAATGTACAAATTTTAGCTGCGATTTTTATCCGTCTCCAATATAATTCATTAGAAGTAAAGATATTAAACTTGCATTGTAATGATTTGAGTAGTACCTCGTGTGTGAATTGAAAAAAAGGGATGGGTGGTGGAGGTTTGGAAAGAAGAATATAAGTAACGTTTCTTGAGTATCTGATATTGTGTCTGGCGTTGTGCTTAGACTATTCCATTTAATCCTCATGAAAAACCTATATTATCACTATTAAACTGATGAGTAAAATGGAGTTCAAAGAGGTTAAATAATGTTACACAGTTTACACAGCATAACATAGAACAATGATTTGAAGGTTGTTGGCCTTTAGTTAACCTTGGTATCAGGTATTAGTGGAATCGGAAGAAAAAAGTACCTCTTCCTCCAGTACAGGCTGATCAAATAGGTATCAGTTCTAATTTGGAAAAAAGCGCTTAATTTGTTTGGTTTTCTTAAGTGGCAGAGGATGGAATTTGTCTTCAATAAACTTAAGTATTGGTGTACAGAAGAAAGTTGTTAGAAAATAATTGAATGTCAAACTGCATATGTCTTGGTAATAGGCAAGATTATCGTTTGTTCCGCTCTTAATAATATAACATAAATTTTATTCAACCAAATATTTGTTTTTTTAAATCCTATTAAATAAGCTGACACAACAGACATTTTAATTCTATGTATGTTGTGTTCCTTTTTTATACAGAATTTTTAAAATGTAGAATTTCTTTTTATATGAATTTTTTTTCTTAATTACCAACACAAAGCTTTTTCAACAAAGACTGATTATGTTAATAAGAATTCCCCATACAGAATAGGCACTTTTAAAAAAATTAATTGACATCTGTTTTAGTATGACTTGATTGGATAAAAAGTTTCACTCTTAGATAATACTAGTAAAGTAATACTAACTAATCAGGTTATAGCTAAAGTTAATTAGGATTATAACTCATTATAAACCCAGCTTTTATGTAGCTTGTATGTCTGTAAGTGTGCGTATTTGTGTGTGCAGATGAAAACTCATTTTTTTAATATGTCAATTTGGAATAGGTTATTTTGACACCTAAATTAACTGTGATGAAAATATTCTAGAAGTGAAAAATATACTTGTGTTTTGATTGCCGAATACATTAAGTTCTTGCTCTTCAGAATTTTTTTCCTTTACTAAAAATAGGGTAGTCATTTGACATTAGGACTGATGAAATAGTGATATTCTTTTGTTAGTACTAAATAGTCACCTGGAAAATATTTTGCATGAAAAGATGGAGTTTGGTTTTATTATTTATTATTTTTATTATTGTGACCATAATCATTGAGATATAATATTTTATCATATATGACCAAAATCAATGATAATCTTTTCATGTAAAAAACTTTGTCACATATTTTGGCCAAATTTAGGGCAAACATTTTTAATTGTGGTAGTCTAATTGGCAGTAGACCGAACATATCAAAAGCAGATATTTCGAAAAAGCAGAGGGATATGTGTAGTAATTACACATCATTTGGAAGAATTGTGTGGTTAATTGAAATGGGCCGCTTAAGCACCGGCAGTAGGTGAATTGAAATACTTCTTACTCCATTCTTGCAAAAACAGAAAACAAAAAAAAACCCACTGCATCTAATGGAATTCCTGTAGCTTCTTTTATTTTGCATGTTTCTTTTATTTCCACGTGGCAGGTGAAATTCAGAGGGACTACAACTTCCACCATTTTATTTCTGACATACGTGTTTTCTGGGTGACACTGATGATGGCTTCTATTTCTCCTCCCAAATATTGCTGTCAATGCCATTTTAAATATGAGCTCATTGGCAAATAATCATAGGTTTGGTCTCAGTCTAAAAAGCTCTTCCATGAGAGATCTTACTTGACATTCTTTATGCCTTGGCAGTTTCTCTCTTAATTTTGTTTTCTTTTTTTTTCCTCAGCTCAGGTACCTGACAATGATGAGCAGTTTGTGCCAGACTATCAGGCTGAAAGTTGTAAGTATACTATGACTCATCTCTTGAACTTTTCTTTGTCTTTGTTTCCTGCTTTTATCCTTTCTCTTTGGTTGGTCTCCACTTCCAGTGTCTTTTCTTGCATTGTGTCCGTGCCTTTTTAGCTTACAGTCATGAGGTGATTGTATTTGTCAGGTTGTGACCTCAGTAGAACCCCTGTAGGATCTGAAAAGAGCTTAGGAAAACTGATTGGATTAAAAGAGGGTCCTGTTCTCTATTTCGTTTATATCCTTGGAGAAGAAACAGGGTGTGATCCATGAACATGCGAGTGTTTACTTCCAGCTTTTCAGTAGGTCCAGCAGGAAAAGTGTGTGTGCTGATGGGAGACGGTCAGTAGTTCAAATCCTCATGAGATTTATTGTATAACATAAAAATCTTAGACCACACATCCTCTGGCTTATTGTATTATTTTACACTCATGAACTTTCACCTGCTTGGATTTAATTTTTAGCCTCATTATCTGCTTCCCGGTTGCAGTCACACAAATGCAAGTAGCCATTGGCTTCTCTTAGGATCCCTTCTGTGTTTCTTTCCCCGAGCCTTGCTCCAGGGCTTGTCATAGCATGCGAGAGGAGTGATTCAGGGGTTCTCCCCTCCTTTAATCAAAGAATGAGCATTTTGCCTGTATCAACATGGTTGCCTCGGGGTTTGCTTCCGATATTTATGGTTTGCCTCTATCAGCAAACTGCAGCTATTGACCTGAGGTGTGAATAGTAAAGATAAGGGTATAAATGCCATCCTGATTATAAAACTGACCTAATACATTTTTGTTCTTTTAGCACCAATTAAAGCTGTAACTTGTTTCATTTTTCCAGGCCATTGACGGTTTCACAGGAGGCAGTAGCAACAGCAACAACAGATGCTTAATACCTTACAACTTATCAAACCCATATTTTCACACCTAATATCATAAATCTAACACAAATACCTACGTTACTTTGAGTAACAGATGTTCGTGTGCAATGTTTTCAGCTTTTATGTTTGCTATCTTACATTTCCCAGGTGTCAAGGGTTGTAAGAGGTTTCTTCCAGATTCTCTCCCGTGTTACATATTTTAGTTCGGCGTCATTACAATTTTTTTTCATTTGTGGTAAAATATATATTACAGAAAATTTATCATTTGAATCATTTTTAAGTGTGCAGTTCAATGGCAGTCATGTTGTTGTGCAAACACCAACACCATCCATTTCCAGAACTTTCTTATCATCCCTACTGAAAGTCTGTACTTACCAAAAACTAACTCCCCACCTACCCTGCCCCCAGCACCTGGTAACTGCTGTTGTATCAGCTTGATTTTTGATCTGAGAAGAGAATTTTCTGTACTGTTTGATATATTTATTAGACATAGGACTTCAAAAAACCTGTTCAGCTAAGGTTTAGACCTTAATTAGAGACTCTTAGAAATTCCCGGAAGGATGATGGCTAAGGATGACAGCTAGGCAAGGTCTCCCTTTCTTCGGTGAAGTGTGGGAAGAGAATGGTCACATTTCCACATGTCCCTTCCTGTGAGGCACTGGAGTTCTTTCTAAAAACTAAACCTGTCATCTGAGTGGGAGAGTTAGTCTCATGGAGTCATTTTATATCTGAAGAAATTGGTAATGATTTTAATACTCTACCAAATGCCTAAAGGTAATTTTTTATTCCTTTTCTTATTTGCCGTCTTTTTGTTTTTTCGTATTCTTGATTAATTCGTCTCCTTGAACTCACTTCTCTAGGTTCACAGCATATGATTTTTTCTTTCTTTCTTTATTCCTTTGATTACTCCTTCTCAAGTCACTCATCTGCTTTCTCTGTCTTTCCCAGGGTTCTGTGCCATGCCAGCACAGTCCCACAGAACTTTCTGTGATGATGGGAATAATCTACGTCTGTACCGTTCAGTATAGGAGCCACTAACCACATTCCTCATTGAGCACTTGAACTGTGGCTAATGGGACTGAAGAAATTAATTTTTAATTAATTTATTTTTTATGACTTTAAATGTATGTGAACACATGTGGCTATCAGCTACTGTGGTCAGCGTGCTTCTGTTGAGCTACGTCTCCTACGTCGTTTTCTCTAGTGCGGGTCTCCAGTCTGTCCCCGTCTACTGAACATCTGGTGCCCCGATCCACCACTGAGGTCCTGGTGCAAATTAGAAAAACGCAGCACCTCTGCACTCACCCCCTCCGCCCTCAGCTGAGCATCAGCATAAAACACCATTTACATAGCACCCCCAGTTTTCAATGTGATTCTCCAGTGACAGTACACTCTCAGTAAGGCCAATGGTGAAATCTTTACTTTTTTTCTGCCCAGCATCTCTCTTCAACTTCTGTTGCCCTTCTAAGTTGATGGCATCACCAATCCAAGCTGAAAACCTTTAATTTATCTTCAGTCCTTCCCAGTTCTTTACCATTAACCTCCCTTTGCTTACCAAGTTGTTAATTCTACGTCTCAGAAGTATCTTAATTTCATGGCTTCGACTCCATTTCTAATATTTCACTGCCTTAGTTCACACCCACTTTCTGCCTCCACGGAACTTGTGAATCAGCCTTTCTGTTGGTGTTCTTGCCTTCGGGTTTCCCTCCTTCCAGTCCGCTCTCTGCAATGATATTAACACACAGCCATGTGACCTTGTTAATTTTCTCTTTAAACTTCTTTCAGGACAAAGTCCTAATTCTTTAGCTGTACAGAACATTGTTCTATAACCTGGGCCTTGGCTATCTTTTCAGTTTTAACTCTTGCTATCCCAGCACCCTGTGTCTCTCCATTCTCTAAACTTGAGCCTTTCTAATTTTTCAGTCCCCCAAACAGAGTGAGCTCTGCACGTGTTCATTTTGCTTTAAAATTTTTTAAGTTTTGCTCTGCAGTCTGGTGTACCTCCAACTCCAGACTCAGCTGCAAGTTTACCGCACTGAGGTCTTTCTTGACCTTTCTTTGCATCCTTACCCTGCAGAGTTAGACTCTATAGCATCTTGTATCTTCTGTTTATTATAATATTGTAGATCCATGTCAGTAAGACTGTGAACTTCTTGAGGATTAGGAGCATGTCATAGTCAGTATGCCTGGCGTGTTTCAGAAGCACCATAAGTAAAATTGTTGTCATAACCATGATCAGCTTCTTAGTGCTGACTTTCTCCTAAGTATTTTCGAAGTCCTAATTCCCTTCTTAAGGTAGAAACATCTGATCATGCCTTAAAGCGTTATATATAGTGTCCTTCTGGAAAAACATGCTAAAACCATGAATTAATTTAGCCAAGCACTTTCAGAATGCTGAAATTTTATTTTACTTCAATGAGTGAGTATTTACAGTTTAACAAATATGGCCCTAGGACTTATGAATAAAATACCTAATTATAAAGGGAAACCTATAAACACACGTAAAAATAAATCTGAAATAGTCTAATAAGAAGAAAGTGGAGATGTGATTTATTTTAAGTTTCACTGACTTAAAGGACTATTGTTCGGATGATGGTGACCAGCTAATTTCAATCTTCACTGAGGATGGAGAAAGAGGGAAATCATTTAAATAGAGGAATAGGGCATATGGATTAGACTCTAAAGAGCATTTCTGGATGGAGAAGTTTATCAAATATTGGAATTGAAAGGCCATCTTGTCTCCTAAATGCCCTTTGCAAATGTTTGATACTTGTCTGTCTGGAAAAGCTTAGTGGGGCAGAGGGATCCTATCTCTAGGAACAGAAGGAAACTCCATCCCCTCTGTGTGGCCCGTCTATAACTTCTATGGGGCTATTTTTTTCCAATGGGAATAATCAGATTTCCTTACATACCTCAATCGAATAAAATGCTTCTGTTTTTGCTTTTATTGCTTTAGCCCTTTGGTAAATGTAGGTTAGGAGAATGAATGGCAAGTTTCTGCCCAGCGCTGTATTACAGAACATACATTCGACTGTAACGGGTATAAACATACGTAGAAGAGTAGTGAACGGAGCATTCAAAAAATCTGAAAAATGAAATTAAACCATAACACTGGGGTATTGCCTAAAAATTTTCCTGAGCATCTCTTATTTTTATTTATAAAGTTTTTCTGTTGGAAACCTGGAATCTTAATGATGTCATGCTATAGTTTGGTAACCTTTGAAGGATGCTGACGTTTGAAGCATGTATAGACATTAAAAACAAATGAGAACAAACAAAAACATCATACAAGCCCATCCTAGGAATTGAATGGAGGTTAAGAAAAACAATTATGTGGCTCAAACAAACTGCTTCTTAGAAATGAATCTTTGCAGAATTCAGACACTGTGGAAAAAGATAGAATAACTTTAGGATACGCTTTAGTCCAGAGGAAGTAGAATTATATCTCTTCAGAAAAGAGAATTAAAAGAGTATTTAGCATAATAGATGAGCCTTATCTTTCCAAAGTAGATACAAATTTGTGTATAGACTGAATTTTTGTAAGCCATGTGTTTTAAATTCAATACATCAATAATCTTATATTTTAAGTCATATACTTTAAATTTAGTTATACCACTAGTCTTTTAAAATCTACCACCCCTCATTTTCTTCATGTACAAAGTTGTGTGTTACTATTTTTCTAACTTGTTCGTTTCCATTTGATTACATTAGTTCCTTTCCATGTTTCCTCTACAGTGAGTCACATGATAGATGATATTCACATTTACATTTTATGTTCTCCCAGAGCATTCCCAGGGGTTTAGCCAGGGTTATGCAAAATTCCCAGTAGGATAGATCCTTGTAACTCTACACCTTTCTTTCACACCCGAGAAAGAACACTGGAATGCAAATCAATTAGAATGATGTCATTAAAGGAATAATAACCTTGACTCTTCTCTGATATATTTATGAAAGTAAATATAAAAAGTTTGCAAATTTCTCTACTTTAACTGAAGTTTGTAACACAATACTAGTGACCCATTCTGAAAATAAGACAAACCAGTGTGTGCGGACTCAACTGTTTAAAGCCGTTATTACACGGGTGATACGTTGTCTATGTAAATGAAAGTCCTAGCTGCACTTCATCTTCGTAGGAATTTTTTTAAAAAAAAATAGCACTTGGGGTGCTTTTTGCAGTGAAGTGGAGAAGAAAAATACCTTAACAGATTCATGTTACAAATCTGCTTCTGAAAAAAGCTGAAGTTAGGTCTATGCAGACCCTGACTGAATAATTCCTTTTATATTAACATGCGTTTGTCCTGGGTTGGAAAGTTCCACTTAGTGTTTGTGTTTCTTAATTTTCTTCCTTTCTACTAAGCTACCTTCCTGCATTCTGTTCCTTTCTACACAGACAGTGAGTACTTTATAAAATTTACTTTTTGTTACTAATTTTGAAACCTTTCTTACCTGATTCATGTTTTGGATGTGACTGGTCAGGAAGATTTTGTCTTTTATTTCTCTAACTGCTTTTACCAAAAGGTGAGCACACATTCACAGAGGAATTCCGTTTCTGAGATTTGAGGAAGTGAGTTTGTTACTGTGTTTTGTCTTCTTTTTAAACATTTTTGGAGGTAAATTTAAGCATGTCACCGTCATCAGACTTAAACTATCCATTTCAAGGATGAAGTGTCTTCTGCCTTTCTCACCTGCGATCATACGTATGTGTATGATCTCAGCCATTGCCAGCCCTTGAAGGTTGATTCCTTTGTGTTTGGTTTTTGTTGTGGTTTTTGTTGTTTTTTGGTCTGTTTGTTGCTCTGGGTTTTTTTTCTTGTTTTTTTTTTTTTACAGTTTAAATATTTTATCAAAGCAATATATTGACAGAGTAGGAAAACACAAGTAAGATCATTCCCCATTTTTCACAGTTCTCTTCTCTAGAGGCAACCATTTTTTTTCCTTTGTAGTTGGCTCACATACTAAATAATGTAATTGTACTGCAACTTATTGATTTATCAGTTTTAGGGTTTTTTTGTTGTCCTGTTCAGATAGATAATCACTTTGGGTAAGTTTAAATTATTTTCCTGAAAGTCATCAGCTATGTAATTTTACATGAGTCCAGTAAACTTATTCACACTTGAGTGTGCATATGAATTATTTGGGAAGCTTATTCAAATGCAGCTTTATGGTCCCTATCTGTGAGAGTTTGACCGTTTAGGTCTGGAATTGGGCCCTGTAATTTCTAACGAGCTGTTAGGTGATTCTGATGCAGGCCTTCCAAGGAGCACAAAGTTAGAAATTTTACTATCCTGTTATTTACTTATTTGTAGACTAAAGATAGCAGCATCAATTTTTTGCAGTTAATTTGTAAGATGGACTTGGCTATTCATACACAATTCATTATGTAATAGATACAGTTTCTGAAGATGTTGTTAAGTGATATATTGTCATCTTATTGAAATATACTAGGGAATTAAATCTATATAAAAATGATACTGTTGAAGTGGTTTCTTCATTTTTATCATTTTTACTTGAGTTATTTGTGTTTTCCAATTGCAAAGACTATTTTCTACTTATTTTCTCTTACCTTTAGCTATAAGAAAGTCATGGCTGATTGTAGATCCCTGTCATCCTTCAATCAATTCTACTTTAGAAGGCTACCTAGTAAATTGTGAATTTTCCCAATCTGGTTAGAGAGAGCCAAGCATTGGGGGCCCCATCCTTTTCCAAGTACATTCATTAGGGATTCTTGTTATTAGATAGTCTCCTCTTCCTTTGGTAGTGCACATCTGTCCTATCTATGCCAGTTTTGAGTCCAGCAGCCACATTTTCAGCAAAAAAAATTTAATTTGGTGCTTGATTGTTTCACAAGGAATGTATTTTTCAAACCAAAATAGAAACCCAGTGAAAAATAAGCTGCATCTTGCAATAATTTTCATTTTAGATAACCTCCCAGGAATCCACGAAGTTTTAGAGAAGAAAGAAAATCTAAATAATACACCTTGGGCCTGTTTCTTAATCTTTATTTACCTCTCCGTAAAATGACAAAGAAATAATCTCTCAGACCCAGGCCACATTGTGATTGTGACTCTTTTTCCACGCTCAAGGGAAAAAAGGAAGGGTAACATCTAAATATGGTAAATGCTTGCTTGAATTTGAAAGTGGACTTTAGAAAAAACATAATGGGGAAATGTATAAATAGAAATTACAATAAATTACTATGTACTTATAAGTAAACAGTTGGATCAATTTTATTAAGATCTGCTCTAGGAGAGAGATCCCTTTCACAAATTTTGGTTCCACCGGTTTATTCTTCATAAGGTAGATAGTTCAGACTCAGTGCCAAAGTGAAAACCAAAAGACAAAGGAAAACAACCCCACCTTCCAAAAAAAATTGGAGTTTGTTGTTTCCTTATAGCTGAAAGCTAAAATTACGTATCTCAACCCAAGATTTTAGCTTTTTGTTTCCTATTTTCTTTATCGTTCTTTAATTTTGCCTTCAGTATAACAAATTATCCTAGAAATTAACTTCAGAAACATGCTCAAAGGGAGTACGTCAACAAATGCTTTCCACTTAGCCTGCCTATAATTAGTAACAAATTATTTTGAGAAAAGTGATCTGTGCCTTTGGTTGAACGTTACTCAATATTAAATAAGTATATCGTTATGCAGTAACTGGATTTATTAGTCTGAAAGCCAAATAGTATTTATTGGAAAATTTAGGTAAGGGATGAAGGTGGAAAAGTATTTGTAGAACCAAAGTTATGTTCTTTGTTCTAGTATTTTTAATATATACACAGATGCGTATATATATATTGATGAATTAAAAAAGCAAAAACAACATTTATTAGTATTTGCAAATAAAGCCAAAGCAGTCATGAAAATGAGTACATTTGGGGGCCACCAAATATATGTAAATTTCATGAAATCAGATATAAAGGACCGATGAAGAGGTAATCTGAGCTAAACTAGTACATGAGAATCTTTATGTCATAATTGTATGTTTAGTGTTCTTATGGGGTTTTATTTATATCATTCTGTTTTTTCCATTTTTTCCCGTTTATAACATTAAACGTCTACTTAATATGCACAGTGCTTATTTGCTTCTGTCTGTTAATGAATTTTCTCCTAATGAGAGTTTGTGCTGTGTCTCACTAAGTAAAAATGGTTGGTTTGATGTGGTTGCTTTTTTAAATCTAATGAATTGTGCCCCAACAAGCACTACTTTGCTTTGGCATTAGCTGAGGCTTTTGTGAACCCAAGAACGTATTTATCGGCAATTTATCAGGAGTGGCTAGATTAAAAATCCTACTTATATAATGTCTGATTAAAGTTTAAGAAAAACTACTTTTGTGTGCTAATGATTTTGTATGCCATCTTTAAATCTGATTTAAATCTAAGGTTAGCGAAGTTCATTTTGCCATAGATACTACATTGTTAAACCGTTCAGGTTTGTTTCATAATTACTCCTAGTTGTTGAATTTACAGTGCTTTCAAGAGCGATTTTTAGATGCCATGGAAGAGGTTTGAATTGTGATTGTTCCTTTATGTTTTATAGGGAAATATTATATTCATATTTCTGTTTGCAAAATTGGAGTGCTTATGTACGCTTACAAGCGTGAGCCATATCCATTATCTTCATTTTTATTATTTAAAATATGAATAATGTATCTTAGTAGTATAAACATTTTTATTTTACTTATGAGATTTTAATTTAACTTATTTACTGATACATACGTCTATACAGTTGTATATTAAGGATGCTAAGTAAGTTTATAAGACACTGAAAGTTTATTCATTCAGCGAATGTGTTTTGAGCCTATTATATGCCGTGCTTTGTTCTAGGCATTGCTGATACAGTGGTGGGCAAACCAGAAAAATACCTCTGCTCTCGTGAAGCTTTCGTTCTTATTGCATATAACTGATAGAGTCTTATTCATCCCATGTGGAGGGATGTGAAATTGTATCGGGATCAGTGTGTATTCATAGTCATTGTCTGTTCAGACTCTGATCTGTTATGTTCTGAAGAAAATGTACTTAGGTGTTTTTTTCAAATTTTATGTTTATTTCCACAGAAAGCACTCTGCTTAAAGGTGTAGCCACTGGATTTCCCAGTGGATGACTCTCTGTGTTCATACCTCTTTAGCCTAAGCCTAAATTCCTGTGATGGTTGACTAAGAAGAATATTTTACAGCTTTTTAAAAATTATGTACTCTCATGTTAATATTGGGTTGGCCAGGAAGGTCGTGTAACATCGTACGGAAAATGCCGAATGAACTTTCTGGCCAACCGAATACTATACATTGTATATTACTATATACAGTGTATTAACCTCTACATTTTGAGATCATACTCGTTCTTTAAGATTCCGTTCATATGTCATTTATTCCTTAATTATGTTCGAATTAATGACTTCTGTGTGCCCATAAATGCTTTGTGTACATCTCAATTTAAACACTATTTCAGTTGGCTTGTAGAGGATGGATCATGTCCTACTCATCCTTGTATGATTCACATGTTGTGGCGATTGAATGAGTATTGAAATGAATGAATAGCTTCTCGGGTACTTAGACTCTTTCTAAAAACATATTCATGCACAGGTGGCTTAAGTTGTTTGAAATCTAACGCAGATATCTTCTTTTATTTTCCATGTTTCATTTTTATTTGAAGGATAATGGAAAGCTGTCTGCATTTGTGTAACATTAGAGCCAAGTCTCAGTTATCAGATTAGGGGTCTCTGATAAATATTATTTAAGACTCATATCTCACATTTCTCAGCAATCTCTATTTAGCACGAATACTCTGACATAACTTGGTATTGTTCCAGTTTTATACAGAGGGAAACCTAGGATGTAAAATAATTCAGTAGGTAAAGCATGTGATGACTGATATTACAGAGGTCAGACCCCAACTCATACTTTCTTTCTCTGTGGAAATCTTCCTTCCCTGAGAGCCCTTCCTTAGCCCACTTGTAAAGATTTCAAAACTGTTATTACCCTTGGGAAAAAACCTACATTGTTAAAAAAGAATGTTCTTCATATGAGACATCAATATTGTTTGAAAATTCTTCTTATCAAGGTGTGATAAATTGACAAAGACCAAGAGAGCCAGGCGTTTGTCCCAAGAAAGCTATTCTGTGAACTGATATGAGCTAATTACCTACAGGAAAGCAAGATGGGAGGACTTGGTATTTGGGGACTATTGCCAATCCTTATCTAGGCTACAGTGCTTTTTTTCCTCTTCCTCAAATATTTTATCTTACTTTTCCAGCATTTGAGAGGTTTATGACAACACTATATATTTTCACGTTTATGCGCAGGTTTTGACTTCAGAAATGTTTCAGACCTGGCATATTTTCCTCGCAGGAGGTGGAGGGAGAAGAATAGTTTGGGTAATTATGACAGTAGTAGTAGTTAGCAGCAGCAGAATTAGTAAGAGTACTAGTCACAGTCGTAGTGTCCATGGAATTGCCAAAATAGTAGTAAATATTCATGAAAATCCCAAAGCTGCAGCTTGAAGAGACATTATAGATTAGTGATATCACCATTCTTATGTTAAAGATGAAAAACTGAAATCCAGAAATATTATTGGGCTGTCTCTGATTTTAAAAAGAGTATATGCTCTCACTTGTGTGTAGGTAAAACAGCAAATAAAAATTCTATGAACTTAGACACTGTCACTTATATGTGACCTTTTCTTTATCAAGTTCTCTGTTTGTAACCCTGGAATAAAAAATATTTTTCTCAACCATTTTCTCATTCAAGAAGGTACTTTTAAACTCTGCAACCTTATTAGCACAAATGTGTATTTTTCAGATAAAGGAATGAGTTTAATTCAATACGTCTTTATGGTAGGCTTTTGTTTATCTGCGTTACCAATTTTAGTGTGTCTGTATTTAATTCTTAGTTTACTATTATTTAGGTTTTTCACATTAAGTAGGATCAACATCTATAAACCGCTACAAAATTCTGGATACATTTTGATCAGAAAGAAATATATACCCTACTTTGTCCACTTTTCCCTCTGAACTTCTCAACACCGACATTTAATCCTAAACAATAATGCGCTCTTCTTAGATTGTCTTCCAGCTATAGAGTTGCCAGGAAAAGTTCTGTCAAATACTCTCAAGGCAACTGGACTCGGTTAAAAGTGGCTCTTTCTTATCAAGATGTATGGATAATATTGAAGCAAACCTTTCAATAGTGTTAGCTTTTCCTTTGAAATGGAGGTCATGCTGTGAAGTGAACTCTTACTGCTGTTTGAGGTTGTTTTTCTCCATCCTCATGGCCACAACAGCCTTATTACATTGATTTGATTTGATTCTCTAGTCCATGGCACTGGGGCTAGAATGTCAGGTGACTCAGTTGTCTCAACTGACAGGGCTGCAGGGAAAGCCAAGTAACTGGATGTCATTGCTCCCTTTTTTCTGAATGTTTTTTGCCTTCCTCAGTCTCTCCACATTCTTGTTTTCTTCTAGGGTAATCAAACCTTATTTTCCTTTCTGAAAGCTCTACGTTCGTTCACTGTTTTATTGCAGATTAAAGGCTGGTGCATTAGAAGGTTATCAGCTAATCAATAAACTTCAGGCATCCCATCTTGTGATAAAACTGTTTCATTGATCAAAGTGGAAATTAGGCCCTTAGCCTTTAAATGGCAGTTTATGAAGGTTTGGAGAATGTGCTTATGGAATGTATAGCCCAATCCTCTGTGTATATTGAGAGGTAGTCGTATGAGTTTAATGTGTGTGTGATGTACACAGAAGCAGATCCACGTATAAAAATGTCTTTAGGGCTTCCCTGGTGGCGCAGTGGTTGAGAGTCCGTCTGCCGATGTAGGGGACACGGGTTCGTGCCCCGGGCCGGGAAGATCCCACGTGCCGCAGAGCGGCTCGGCCCGTGAGCCATGGCCGCTGAGCCTGCGCGTCCGGAGCCTGTGCTCCGCAACGGGAGAGGCCACAACAGTGAGAGGCCCGCGTACTGCAAAGAAAAAAAAGTCTTTAACTGTATTTTATTTAACATATTTTTCACTTTTCTTAAAATTTTTTTTTTCAAATTCTGATCAGTAAACCTCTCTCTCCCTCTCTCTCTAAATATATAAAACCTATTTTTGTTAAGACTGGTATTAAGATGTCTTCTAAACCCCTAAAGTGAATTTTCAATAATTGCACACATAGGAGATAAAGGTTCAAATGCTGATTGTGAAATCAGAAAAATAATACTCTTATTTTCATATTAATTACGTAGTTAAATAGATAATAGCTTAAGAGTCTTAAGATTTCGCTTCTTTATTTTGGTAAATCGAAGCTTGCTCTTTTGGTTGAGTTCCTACCATTGCTTTTTTTCTTCCATAATGAAAAGTAAGTTTTGCCAACAAATATTCATAGTGCCAGGCATTATGCTAGGTGCTATAGAATGAAATTTAAAAACAATATTTGTGATAATACTAATCTCTATTTGTTTAGCAATTTAGAATTCATAGATCATTTTCACACCCACGTTTCATTTGTACCTCGCAGTGGTCCTGGGATGTAGGCAGAGCAGACAACGTCATACAGGTTTAGTGAGATTCCCAAAGTCTCATAGATAGTGAATGTCAGAACCAACTCATCTTGTAGCATTT
Organism: Tursiops truncatus; assembly: GCF_011762595.2. Taxonomy (NCBI): domain Eukaryota; kingdom Metazoa; phylum Chordata; class Mammalia; order Artiodactyla; family Delphinidae; genus Tursiops; species Tursiops truncatus. Next base: position 39,097,190 of record NC_047042.1, read on the forward strand.
TCTCTTACACACATCTGAGCAGAATGTGTTAACCCGTCTTTCCTTGAAATGCTAAGACTAGACAAGTGAATAAAAAACGTAAGTATTTTTTCCATTTGCATGTATACATACATAAATTTATGTTTGTATAGTATAATAAATTAAAGGAAAAATGGAAAACATCCAAAAGTTTCTTACTGTTTATGGATTTCTTCTAATTTATAACAATGTACAAAATAACATATGGAAAGCACGGGTGGAGTAGACAGTCCTTTAAGTTCCCTATTACTCTATGAAAATCATGCTCGTACTTTGAGTTGTAGAGAGGTATGGTTAACTCCTGTGTATACATAAGCCTTCAGCTTCAGGAATCCTGAATGTTTGATTAACAAAATAATGAAGCTCTCAAAAGAGAATTTTTAAATTTTGGTTTGGAACACTATTTCTCTTTGGGCATTATATAATTTGGCCAGAAATTATTCCTAATATTGTGCAGAAATTAATTGAACATTATATTTGACATTCTGTCTGGTACAACTTTTTTATGTCTATTCATGCTGTTTTATAGTATTAATGCTATAGACACTAAAGCCATGTAATATAAACATGGGATCCTTTCAGGGGACCAAGGGCAGTGTACTACATAAGAGCAAGGCATTGGACCTAGGATGCTTGAGTTGAAATCTCTATTTACTAGGTGTGTGGCTTTGTATAAGCAACTTAAGATCATTGTGCCTCAGTTTCCTCCTGTTTAAAACCTGGATAATAATGTTCCCATCCCTTAGGGTCACTTGTGTATGTTTATATAAAATATGTAAGTAATGAACAGTGAGTAATAAACTACTATGCCATTTTAAATAAGGACTTGAGCATTGGGATTTTGGTATCCATGGGTGGGAACAGATCCTAGAACTAATACCCTGAGGATGCCTAGGCAACAACTGTATGTCTGGCACATAGAAAACACCATATAAGCTTTTATTCTATATATACACAAATATATATGAAATACACAAAATACATAATTCCTATAATATTTCACAAATGCATTTATTTTGATCAACTTACTTTTCTGTGTTGTTTTTGTTTGCTTTTGCCATATTCAGAAATTATCTATACCTCCCAGCTTACAGGCTTATCTACACATATTGTAAAATAGTAGAAGAATACTATTTTAAGAGGTCAAAAGAATAGTATTTGACCTTTTACTGTTGGTCACACTAAGCAGTTCAGTGCATATCCACAGTGATACTGTCAGAAGACACTCAGAAGTGTTGTTTGTTCAAACGTACTGTCATTTTGACTCTAAGGATTCATAAACAGAAAGTTGACCTGGAAACATTCGGTACTTGAAAAACAGACCTGGTTACAGGATCAGTTAACATCTTACATTTAAGATTATGGGTTATGCATTCTGGTTGATCAAGGACACCCTGATTTGTGGGTCTAGCAAAACTGCCTGCATCTTCAATGTTTTTGTTGATTTCGAAGTTGATGTATTCATTGAAAGGGAAAAAAAGTGTTGATTTTTCAAGATGCAACCTTTACAGTGCAAAGCGATAATAATTATAGTGTTCACTCAGCCTGAAGAAAAAATTTCACCAGTTAAATAGCAATAATCAAGATGAGAACTATATTAGAAGGGTGCTAATTTTATGATCCTCTCTTATTTAAATAATAAAAATGAATCCCCAGGACCTTTGCTGTAACACTACGTGCAATGAAAGGGTATTCAGCTTTAGATGTGGCCTGTGGAAGCCCATTTAAAAGTAATTGGTTGCTTAAGTTGTGAATGACCTAAGATCATCCTTATCAAATAGGATGAATGAATTAGTTAGGCAGTGGCTGGGCTTCTACCAGACCAGTTGTGTTCGACCTAAGAATTGGACTCTGCGTGCTAAATTTAAGAAAAGTTGGTTCTAGCTGTACCTAAAACAGAACTGGAATTACTAACGTTGGATGCTTGTTCAGCACTGAAGTAAATAAAGATCTTAAAGTAGCTATAATCTCACAAGGCAACACGTTGGCTTTAGGTTCAAATCTTAAGTTCCACAGTTTACCATATTTGTGATCTTGGGCTAATTACTTAACTTCTTTAACCCTTGTAAGTAAGAGGAGAATGTAAATGGATTGGTGTAATGATTAAATGAGATATTTTATGTCAGGATTTTGGCATGCAAGTTAGTATTTGATAACTCAGTAACTCTATAGAAGTAAGACGTTATCGATGTCTATACTCTTTTGAGGCCAGAGGATTTCATAAGCTACAGTGACAGTTTCAGAATAGTAATGCTAATAATACAGTTAAAAACAATTGAAAGTGACTGCATTTGATTGACCTAGTGGTGAAGAAATTTGGTTTGTGTTGTCATTCCTGCTACCTAACCACCTGTTGGTAATATACCTACTCTAGATAGAGATCATCAATAGATGGTTCTTTAAAAAGTAAACCTCACCCTCCTTTCCATTATGCTCCATTACCAACCCACAAGGAAGAAACACTACAGATGTAGCAGCGTATACATTACAAAATTGTGGAAGATCCTGCTCTTTCTCTAGTTGGTGTGGTAGGTTGTCTATGCCCAGTGCTTGAAGTTTTTCCTGTAGGAAAGATAAACACTGTATTCGTGACTCACAATTGGGGGGGAAAAAAAAAGGTGGTTTGACAGACCCAACTATTTTTATTTATTTTATTTTATTTTTTATTGGCAGAGGCACATTTAATTTACAGTGATTATACTATCTATTATTCAGCACAGTTTTAAGTACTACAAGCTCCCTGGAGAACAGGGGGAAAAAAGTGCATGTAAAAAGAACCCAACCCTCTCCAAAATCACACAATGCAGAAGAATCTCAGTGACAAAATACAATTCATGGCACAATACTGTATTTTAAAGTACTTTATATTTCTCAATTCTGTATTTCATTCCCATGAGGAACTCAGTTTATTTATTTATTTTTTTGAATTTTTGAATTTAATTGTTTTTATACAGCAGGTTCTTATTAGTTATCCATTTTATACAGATTATATATGTCAATCCCAATCTCTCAGTTCATCACACCACCACCACCATCCTCCGCTGCTTCCCCACTTGGTGTCCATACGTTTGTTTTCTACAACTGGGTCTCAATTTCTGCCCTGCAAACCGGTTCATCTGTACCATTTTTCTAGGTTCCACGTATATGCGTTAATATACCATATTTGTTTTTCTCTTTCTGACTTACTTCACTCTGTATGACAGTCTCTAGATTCATCCACGTCTCTACAAATGACCCAATTTTGTTCCTATTCATGGCTGAGTAATATTCCATTATATATATGTACCACATCTTTTATTTTCTTTTTTGGTTCCACATCTTCTTTATTCGTCTGTCAATGGGCATTTAGGTTGCTTCCATGACCTGGCTATTGTAAATAGTGCTGCAATGAACATTGGGGTGCATGACTCTTTTTGAATTATGGTTTTCTCTGGGTATATGCCCAGTAGTGGGATTGCTGGGTCATATGGTAATTCTATTTTTAGTTTTCTAAGGAACCTCCATACTGTTCTCCATAGTGGCTGTATCAATTTACATTCCCACCAACAGTGCAAGAGGCTTCCCTTTTCTCCACACCCTCTCCAGCATTTATTGTTTGTAGATTTTCTGATGATGCCCATTCTAATGGGTGTGAGGTGATACCTCATTGTAGTTATGATTTGCATTTCTCTACTAATTAGTGACGTTGAGCAGCTTTTCATGTGCTCCTTGGCAATCTGTATGTCTTCTTTGGAGAAATGTCTGTTTAGGTCTTCTGCCCATTTTTGGATTGGGTTGTTTTTTTTAATATTGAGCTGCATGAGCTGTTTATATATTTTGGAGATTAATCCTTTGTCCGTTGATTCGTTTGCAAATATTTTTTCCCATTCTGAGGGTTGTCTTTTAGTCTTGTTTGTAGTTTCCTTTGCTGTGCAAAAGCTTTTAATTTTCATTAGGTCCCATTTGTTTATTTTTGTTTTTATTTCCATTACTCTAGGAGGTGGGTCAAAAAAGATCTTGCTGTGATTTATGTCAAAGAGTGTTCTTCCTATGTTTTCCTCTAAGAGTTTTATAGTGTCCGGTCTTACATTTAGGTCTTTAATCCATCTTGAGTTTATTTTTGTGTACGGTGTTAGGGAGTATTCCAGTTTCATTCTTTACATGTAGCTGTCCAGTTTTCCCAGCACCACTTATTGAAGAGACTGTTTTTTCTGTGTTGTATATCCTTGCCTCCTTTGTCATAGATTAGTTGACCATAGGTGCATGGGTTTATCTCTGGGCTTTCTGTCCTGTTACATTGATCTATATTTCTGTTTTTGTGCCAGTACCATACTGTCTTAATTACTGTACCTTTGTAGTATAGTCTGAAGTCAAGGAGTCTGATTCCTCCAGCTCCATTTTTTTTTCCCTGAAGACTGCTTTGGCTATTCAGGGTCTTTTGTGTCTCCATACAAATTTTAAGTTTTTTTGTTCTAGTTCTGTAAAAAATACCATTGGTAATTTGATAGAGATTGCATTGAATCTGTAGATTGCTTTGGGTAGTAATTTTCACAATATTGATTCTTTCAATCTAAGAACATGGTATATCTCTCCATCTGTTTATAGCATCTTTAATTTCTTTCATCAGTGTCTTATAGTTTTCTGCATACAGGTCTTTTGCCTCCCTAGGCAGGTTTATTCCTATGTATTTTATTATTTTTGTTGCAATCGTAATTGGGAGTGTTTCCTTAATTTCTCTTTCAGATTTTTCATCATTAGTGTATAGGAATGCAATTGATTTCTGTGCATTAATTTTGTATCCTGCTACTTTACCAAATTCATTGATTAGCTCTAGTAGTTTTCTGGTGGCACCTTTAGGATTTTCTATATATAGTATTGTGTCATCTGCAAACAGTGACAGTTTTACTTCTTCTTTTCCGGTTTGTTTTCCTTTTATTTCTTTTTCTTCTCTGATTGCTGTGGTTAGGACTTCCAAAACTATGTTGAATAATAGTGGTGAGAGTGGACATACTTGTCTTGTTGCTGTTCTTAGAGGAAATGCTTTCGGTTTTTCACTATTGAGAATGATGCTTGCTGTGGGTTTCTCATATATGGCCTTTATTATGTTGAGGTAGGTTCCCTCTATGTCCACTTTCTGGAGAGTTTTTATTATAAATCGGTGTGGAATTTTTTCAAAAGCTTTTTCTGCATCTATTGAGATGATCATATGGTTTTTCTTCGTCAGTTTGTTAATATGGTGTATCACATTGATTGATTTGCATACATTGAAGAATCCTTGCATCCCTGGGATAAATCCGACTTGATCATGGTGTATGATCCTTTTAATGTGTTGTTCGATTCTGTTTGCTAGTATTTTGTTCATGATTTTTGCATGTATGTTCATCAGTAATATTGGTCTGTAATTTTCTTTTTTCGTAGTATCTTTGTCTGGCTCTGGTATCAGGGTGATGGTGGCCTCATAGAATGAGTTTGGGAGTGTTCCTTCCTCTGCAATATTTTGGAAGAGTTTGAGGATAGGTGTTAGCTCTTCTCTAAATGTTTGATAGAATTCACCTGTGAAGCCATCTGGTCCTGGACTTTTGTTTGTTGGAAGATTTTTAATCACAGTTTCAATTTCAGTACTTGTGATTGGTCTGTTCGTATTTTTTATTTCTTCCTGGTTCAGTCTTGGAAGGTTATACCTTGCTAAGGATTTGTCCATTTCTTCCAGGTTGTCCATTTTATTGGCATAGAGCTGCTTGTAGTAGTCTCTTAGGATGCTTTGTATTTCTGAGGTGTCTGTTGTAACTTCTCCTTTTTCATTTCTAATTTTATTGATTTGAGTCCTCTCCTTCTTCTTCTTGATGAGTCTGGCTAATGGTTTATCAATTTTATTTATCGTCTCAAAGAACCAGATTTTGGTTTTATTGATCTTTGCTATTGTTTTCTTTGTTTCTCTTTCATTTATTTCTGCTCTGATCTTTATGATTTCTTTCCTTCTGTTACCTTTGGGTTTTGATTGTTCTTCTTTCTCTAGTTCCTTTAAGTGTAAGGTTAGATTGTTTATTTGAGATTTTTCTTGTTTTTTGAGGTAGGCTTGTATTGCTATAAAGTTCCCTCTTAGAACTGCTTTTGCTGCATCCCATAGGTTTTGGATCGTCGTGTTTTCATTGTCATTTGTCTCTAGGTATTTTTTTATTTCCTCTTTGATTTCTTCAGTGATCTCTTGGTTATTTAGTAATGTATTGTTTAGTGTCCATGTGTTTGTGTTTTTTACGTTTTTTTCCCTGTAATTGATTTCTAATCTCATAGTCTTGAGGTCAGAAAAGATGCTTGATATGATTTCAATTTTCTTAAATTTACTGAGGCTTGATTTGTGATCAAGATGTGATCTATCCTGGAGAATGTTCCATGCACACTTGAGAAGAAAGTGCAATCTGCTGTTTTTGGATGGAATATCCTATAAATATCAATTAAATCCATCTTGTTTAATGTATCATTTAAAGCTTGTGTTTCCTTATTAATTTTCTGTCTGGATGATCTGTCCATTGGTGTAAGTGAGATATTAAAGTCCCCGACTATTATTGTTACTGTTGATTTCCTCTTTTATAGCTGTTAGCAGTAGGCTTATGTGTTGAGGTGCTTCTGTATTGGGTGCACAGCTATTTATAATTGTTATATCTTCTTGGATTGATCCCTTGATCATTATGTAGTGTCCTTCCTTGCCTCTTGTAGCATTCTTTATTTTAAAGTCTATTTTATCTGATATGAGTATTGCTGCTCCAGCTTTCTTTTGATTTCCATTTGCATGGAATATCTTTTTCCCTCAGTTTATTTCTAGTAGAGGAAAAAAAGTATATCAACAATTTAGAATTCTGAGACCCAGCCATTTTTAAACCATGGTTAAGAGTCATTCCATTTTAGAAATTGTGTGAATTATTTGCATAGATGTAGTGCCAAGATAAAGATAGACAAATATTTAAGTCTTTATTTACATGGAGTACAGTTCTCGTGCATAAAAATATGTTAAAAACCAAAACCATGATCCTTGAATTCAAAAAACATAGTGGGAAGTTTGGAAGACGAGGGTGAAATATGCCTGGGATAGTTAAGATACAGTAGAGTGAGGAGTTAACATAGCAGCTAAGAGTACAGGTTCTGGGGTCCTACTAGTTAGGCTCATAACTCGATCTGCTACTTTCTAATTCAGTGATCTTAGTAAGTCACTTCGTCTCCCAATACTTCCATTTCCTCAGCTTACAAAAAGGCTCTCAATGGTAAGGATGCTATAGATGTGGAACAAGGGAACAAGCATACAACTAATCAGGGCGTTCATAATTATTGACACTATTACTATTATAAAATTAATAAAAGTCCTGCATGACTAACAAATTAAATAAATGTTACATAACTTCTATAGCTTTTTTAAGAGATTAATGTAAATTGGAGTAGTTGAGAATGTCTTCATGAAACAAATGAAACATGACCTGGAACTAGAAACCCAGATTCATGGAATGAAATGATCCATGAAATGAAATGAACCTAGAGATTATCCACCCTTTATGGGCAGTAGTAGTGAATACTTGTTTAGTGCTCCCTGTGTGCTGTGTACTTTTCTAAGCACTTTATATATATCTTCATGCATCATCCAATCTTTACAACAACCTTGTGTACTGCAAACTATTAGTTCCTTTTTTTCAGGTGGGAAGATTGAGGCACAGAGTGGTTAAGTGGATTGTTTCTGATCACACAGTGACCAAGTTGCAGATCTGACTCTAGAGTTTACACCCATAACCACTATCCCATGCTGTTCCAGATAGAGTTTTGTGCCAAAACTAAGGTTGGTGGGGGAAAACAATTTGCTCAAGGTGACTAGTAGTTAGTGCCCAAGAAGTTAGGCACTTAATCCTTCTTAGCGCCTAATTTGCAATACTTCTGTGCATCTGCCACCTCAACTGGCTCTTCGTGATTTGTGTGATTTCCCCAGTCATGATGGGAGGGCCTGTGAGGTGAGATGAAGGCCAGGTGTTAATTTCTCTGAAGAAGGCCTGAGCATTTTCTGTCCTTTGGGGAGAAAGGCAGCAGTATTTGGAGAATAGGTGTGCATTGGATAGTGGGAAGATGAAATTTGATAGGTCACAGTCAACATTTGTGAGTCAGCAAAAGTCCGTCAGGTACATTTGGGATTTATTCCTAAGGACAAACAGGCCAGCCTGGAAATTTCTAAGCATGAAATCAGATGTCATGTTATTGAGGAAGAGAAAGTGGAGAGAAAAAAACAAAGGCGCATAATATATATATCTTTTTCTTTTTTTTTTTTTTCCTTCGGTACGCGTGCCTCTCACCGCTCTGGCCCCTCCCGCTGTGGAGCACAGGCTCCGGACATGCAGGCCCAGCGGCCATGGCTCACGGGCCCAGCCGCTCCACAGCATGTGGGATCTTCCCGGACTGGGGCACGAACCCGCGTCCCCTGCATCGGCAGGCGGATTCTCAACCACTGCGCCACCAGGGAAGCCCTATATTTTTTGTACATATATTTCAGCATATAAGCACACTGTAGGTAACCATATTTAAAAGAGGTACATACTAAGTAATGCACCTGTATCAGAAATGTTATAATTATGTTGGTGGAATCTAATGTGGTAAATTGAAGAAATGTGCAGTGGCTAAGAATTTATATGCATGCAGTTGTAAAGGGAGAGGGGAATCAAGCTTAATCTGACAATATTTATCCCTATGCACACCCTCAGTTTACAAAGCTTCGATTAACTTCAAAGGAATGAGGTGGAGAATGCAAACCAGGCCTGTTTTGTTTGTGATCATACGCTTGTTTTGTGGGTGGTATCCTTGTGTTTCTCCAGAGTTCATCTTTTCTATTTGCACACACGGAAGGAGAGCCGAGTCCTCTTTCATCTTCATGTTTTTCTAGTTTCTTGGAAATGTCAATTACAAAGGACGGCTGTATAAATCTTCTTTGTGTGGTTTAAGCGCTAATATAAGCTGCCGAACATATCAGCTGGCTACAGTATTTGACACACTTAATACTGACTTTACACCTGCAGTTATAGCAGACGCATCGGTAGAGCTCTGTGTTCTAAAGAATGAGATTATATTTCAGAATACAACATACAAAAGAAATATAAAAAAGTCCATTTTACTCATGAGTTTCCTACATTGTGTTACATCGGTAAACCATTAAGCAGCTTGAAAAAACGCTGTTTGTTTTCATTGTCTGTCATCCTCTGATCACTCAGTTGTAGAAAAATGATTATTCCTGTATAATTTGTGATCTACAGTAGGCATTATAATATCCGTTTATTCACAGGGGCTTGCTGTTAACATCTAAGCATCTCAAGAGGCAAATTTTAAATAGGTGCTTTAGGTTGACACAGCAGTAAATCTAGTTTTGACAGTTTTAAAAGAAAGCAGTTAAACATGCGAATACATTGATTGTTTGGATATACCAACTCATTTGAGCATGGAGATCCATTTATATATACCTTACGTCTTTAATTTTTTAAATCCACAAGGAGTATTAGTAACTAATATTTATTTAAGTGAAATTTATGTGAAAATACAATCCAATGCAGAATTTATTTCCCAGTTAGTGCATCAATATATTATGAATAACATAAAGACTTGCATTGTGCAAAGATTAGTATGATTTGATATGTACCTTGATGTTACCACAAAACGCTTTGTCCAAAGTAGAAGTAAAAAGATTTGTAATATACAAATATTATTGCCTCCGTGCTGTGATTTTCTATTTCCAATAACACCTGTACAATACTGCTACCTAGTTATGCTCTACCTTTTACGTTTAATGCGGTAATCTAATTTCCCCTTTTTTGCAATTAGCAAGTCAAAGTAAAAAATGTACATTGGAAAGTTGCCATGACACTATTGCTCTGGAGCCAAATTTAGTAACCGGTGAGAAGTCTTGGTTCCTATCAGACAGGGCTGGTTCCTGAAGGACCAAGCAGAATGATCTTATTACATGGCGTTTTCCCCTGTAATGTAACCTCAAGGATGCACTTGTGGGATCATGCAATAGGAAGGCTCTAGAGTAGGGGAAGAAAGGAACAGACTTCCTTTGAACTAGCAGCTGCGAAGTTACATCAACAACTCTATGAAGTGTAATAAAAATTGGGGGATAATTTTCTACACATTTAAGAAGGCCTTCTGGAATACTGTGAATAGGGTGAAAATTAAGGAAATTTCTAAGGTTATCAGTGTGTGTAATTAATGAATAGTTGTATAATACTTGATTTCGTATTTTCAGCTATTCTTATGATTATATATCCCTAGATCATAGCAAGTAAGTCCCATATAATTGTAAGTTTATATAAATATGTCTTGAGATAAATTGGGCTGCAGGGTATAAAAATCATATTTAAAAAGTTGTATTATCCATGGTTAAAGTCTTTCTCAATAATTGTTCATTGTGAAGATTGTGGAAGTGGACAAGAGTAGTCTCTTAAACTCTTTCATAAACTGACTTGGTGCATTTGTGATTCATAACTCCCAACTGTTATGCCAATTAAAAATTAGAGATGTCTTCCTGTAGAAAAAAATTAATTTAATCTATAATATAATACATTTTTTTAAAAAAACTTATATTCAAAGGAAGCAATCTAATTTTTTAATGAATTTATTTATTTATTTATTTTTGGCTGCGTTCGGTGTTCGTTGCTGTGTGCAGGCTTTCTCTAGTTGCAGCAAGCAGGCTTCTCGTTGCGGTGGCTTCTCTTGTTGTGGAGCACGGGCTCTAGGCACGCGGGCTTCAGTAGTTGTGGCACATGGGCTCAGTAGTTGTGGCTTGCGGGCTCTAGAGCACAGGCTCAGTAGTTGTGGCGCACGGGCTTTGTTGCTCCGTGGCATGTGGGATATTCCCGGACCGGGGCTCGAGCCCAGGTCCCCTGCACTGGCAGGCGGATTCTTAACCACTGTGCCACCAGGGAAGCCCTGGAAGCAATCTTTTAAAAATAAGTATGTTAAGAAATCACAGAAACCACTTAAAAAATGCTAGTGTAATTCTGAAAGTCTTCATCCCAATAACAGTTTTCTTGGGATTATATCCTTTAGCTGTGGAAATGCGATCTGTGTATACACTGATTGTTTACATTTGCTTTCTGAAACATTTGCAGAGTAAAATCAGCTCCTTATATACTGTATCTTACGTGGTATCTCTTGACTGTTTATTTCATGGCCATGTTTAAGCCTATCCAAAGCTCCCTTCATCCTTTGGCTTGTTTACTTATTTTATTTATGAAGGCTGGGCCTGTGTCAGTAGAGACTTTTTATAGTTATTCTGATATCACTCGTGCTATAGATTTTTTAAGTTAATATTTATTGTTAAGAAATGACAAAAGGGCTTGATTGGCATCTGGAGGTGCTGATGGTATTGTCACAGTTTAGGAAGCAAACACTCTACTTAGCTATGAGTCTCATTTTTTAAGAAAATCTTACGGATTTTCATAAGGAAGTTTGGTCAGCAATATTATCTGCTGTATGAAAAATAACGTGCACTTTTCTAAATGTTTCTACGTAATAATGAAACATTTTTTTCTTCATAAAGGCTATTTTGGGGTTAAAAATGTGGCTCCCAAATCATAGTATTTACTTTTATATTTCATGAATCTCCCTTTTCTTGGAGAGAGTTCTTAATCTGGTACAGTTAAATACCCATTTTTCAAGATGGGCAAAATAGTTTGGATAAAAGCTTTTCTGTAAGAATGGTAATTTCTCATGGAAAATGCTCTAGTGTACCTTGAATTAAATATTACAGGGCATATTTAAAGAAAATCCCCAAATTTATTTTGGGGAAGAAATTCTAAAAATTTTGTACCAAATTAGTAGTTGGTTTAAGTAAGATGTGTTTGTGGGATTTATCCTCGTTAGTAGTAACATCTGTAACAATTGAGGCCAAGTGACAGATAATTTCTTTTTTAAGAAGGTGTTTATTGTCAGGAAAATTACAAAGTTTCCTTTGTAATTACTCTTTGTTATTTTGGCAGCCTGTAAAGTTTTATTGGCATTTACTGAAAGGTACTTTTTTTGGCTCTAGGCAGCTGCCTTTCTTTGTGGGGTAAACTTTTCTAGCTCTGGTATTCACAACATATTTTCAACTTTGTCTCCCGATGGTGTCTTTTTGAACAAGGAGCCAAGTGGCTAATAATGTCTGAATTGTTCTCAATCACGTCTTCAGGAGAGTGACATCAGAATACTGCAGGTGTACTTCAGCCATTTGAGTGTTGTATCCTACTTATCCCGTGTATCATTTTGGAACCAAAGTGGTCAGTTTAAGACCATGCAAATTACAGGCTCTTTCACATAGAGCCTGGAGGAAAAGTATGTTGAAATTATGAATCGAAAGTGAGGATTCACTAATTTGAAAGAAAAGAGAATCTTTCAAGCAGTACCGGGTCACCAAATCAGAATTGAAAGATTCTTTTCAAGAGGTGAATATTAAAAGAAGTAAAGCCCAAACATTGAAGAAATGGTGCTATAATAGAATTTTGTTAGACTTGGGAGTGTGACATATACGTTTGGAATTTCAGTTGTCTTGGTGGTGGTATTCACTCTGTCGCCCATGTAACATTTCTCTTACCTCTGGGCTTATTTAAAGACTTTTCTAGTTCAAGCCATTACATGTGAGATGAATTCTAAATTTAGAATTATACTGCTCTAGTTCTGAAGACCACCAAATTCGTTTAAGCAAGTCTTTGCATCACTAATTACTTATTTCATTGCTTTGAAAATAATACTGGAGAAAGTGGTTATACTTTATTTCATAAAAACTTATTTATTTGACTACTTGTTCTTAGTGAGTAAGACTTACAAATCGTAGAAAACTGCTGGTCTTTTTACTAATTATCATTCCAAAGTGATGACAGGCATGTTAGTAATTGGCAGTCTTCTTTGGCAATGAAATATCATCTTAATTTTGTTTTTTATGTTACTATGGTCTATAGAGTAATTAATGTAAAATTTTAGGTTGGAGCTTCTGTATTTGTGATTTAATAAAAAAGGAAAATTAAAGATTACATTTATTGTTTGCTACTTCTAAGTAAAAATATCCTTAGATGCTACTATCTGCCTTGGTTCTTCTCTACTGTCTGTTGTCTACTTTCTTTTTTTTAATCAATAGATTTCAAAGAATATATTTACCACCTTTTATCTGAACCACTTGTTAGAGATCTATACAGATAGTTTGCAGAGGGTGATACTCTGAGGTTTGTTCTGGAGAGCTGGACGAGGCAGGGGGGTGCAGGATAGAAGAAGCCCACCTTTTACATGTCCTTCCTATGGGAAGGAGCTGTCTTCATGGTCACACAGTATCGAGGACAGAGCACTCTTGGTGTCTGGGTATTCAGCAGGGCCCATCTGTCATGGCCTTCTTCAGAACTTCTTCATGCTAGACTGAGAAACACCAGGTAGTGTTGGCATCTTCCAAGTCACCTAGGAATAATAATAGATGCTGATCAGCCTTTTCCAAGACAGTATTGTCCATTATTTGGAAGAAATTACAGAATTACAAGGTAGAGAAGTAATATTAATTTTTGTAACCGTATAGGTCTTAACGAGTATCCATATCAAAGCACAATGGAACAATTTCTGCAGAAGAGGTATCTTGTGTATTTATAAAGGTCGTAAGTAGGTGATTGATGAAGTAGGGCAGTTTTTGAGGGGTGTGGGTTTGGGTGGGCATCTTGATTCAGAACTTCATTTCAGTTTATTAGATCTGTTTCTCAAATAGCTGCAGCTTGTTCAGGTTTGATTCCTGCCAGCTGGATATGAAGTACTCTCTGTTTGGGCTCGCTGTACAGAATCTCTTTCCAAAAAAATAGTGTCGTGCTGCTTTCCATCTACTGGACCAGTAGGGGAAGGAAGATCTGATTTGAAGCCAGTACAGAATGCAAAACTGATTCGATTTGGATTGTTTTTACATTAGGTCTTCTTTTCCCTGTTCTTACCCTTTTCCAGATGGAAGAACCAGTTTCCCACCAGGGCACTTTCTCCTGGCAGTTAAATTGTGAAGGTGAGGATCATTTAGCACCACTCCTGCTGAAGTACTGTTATAGTAGGATTAGGCCTTAAAATTCAGAGGAATGAATCAACACTGTCCGAGGTCTCTCTATTTTTAAATTAATGGTGCTTGCGATGCTTTTAAACTAGGAATATAACTTTTTGTCTTTTGATTCTGCTTTTTATTTTATCAACATAATAACATTACTTTTCATCATCAGCTAGAAAGAAGGTGGTCCATGAAATGCCTTTTAAAGCACCAAGTGTTTTAAAATGTTAACCATAGGTACACCTTTCTAATGTGCATATGCACCCTCCTTTCTTGAATATAGTAGATCACACCCAATGTTGCCTTTTCTTGGTGATTAAGTCTCATTATGAATTTCAGTGACCACCATTTGCTAAAATCCAGTAATGCCCTCAGGGATTCTTGAGGTGCTTAGAGCTGTGTGGCCTCAGAACGTTATGCCCTCTGAATTCTTGCATCAGATTTTTACATTTTTCTTTGACATCAGCGGCAAGCAGGTACTTACACCCAGAGTTACATTTTAGAACTACAAGATTGCTTAGTCTGATGCTTTCGTTTTGGAGATGAGGAACAGAAGCCCAGAGAGGTTGCACACTGTGCCTGAGGTCACGCAGCTAGTTAGCGGTGGTAGGAACTAGGTACAGAGGACTTGACTCCTTATCCAATGCTCATTCTGCCAGGCCACACTGTTTGCTTTTTCCTCTCGTCAAGGTACCTTCCTTATAGATTCTTCTCCATGTGTACATTGTTTGTTCTTAGTGAGTAGTTGACTTGACATAACTACTGTGAAGTACTATGTGTAGTATGTGTGAAGTTTCCCTATGAAATTGGAAACAAGATGAAATAGAAAACGTAGTATGGTAACACTCTGATGGTTGAAGTCCCGTTCCTATCATTGGTCACTTTATTTTCTTGAGTTTCAGTTTATCTTCCGTGAAAGGAAGTGCTTGGAGTAATAATGGTAATAACTAACGTTTCCTGAGTTCTTACCACGTGCCAGGTACTCTTCAGAGTTCTCCTGTGCATTACCTCATTTAATTCTCACACAAACTCCATGAGGAAGGTCTATGATAAGCCCCATATTACACAGGGAGAAACTGAATCCTGTAGCAGCTACCTAGTTGACCAGAAGTCCTTAAGCTAGTAAGTAGCAAAGCCAAATTTCATCTCCACGCTCTTAGCCACTGCTGTTATGTTTCTGGGTGATCTACGTGTTCTCTTTTAGCTGTCATGTGTAAATATTCTGGGTTTGAATCATAGCAATGCCAATAGCTAATATTATTGAGCACTTACGTACTTTACGCGTAGCATCCCACTTAATCTTAACAGCGACTCCACAGGGCAGGTGCTATTATCATGCCAACTTTATAAAAGAGGAAAGTGAAGTACACAGAGGCTTGCCCAGTCTTACAACTGGTAAGTAACAGTGGCAAAATTTGAAACCAGGCAGATTTAAGTACTTGTTACCTTCACTGCTCTGCCCTATTGCCTGAGAACGAGTACTTGAGTACCTAAGCCAGAGCGTGTTATAAGTTTTGTAATAGTTATTTTTGCTGATTAGAGGTAATGTGTGTGTGTGTGTGTGTATGTGTGTGTGTGTCTGGGCACATGCACATCCACATGTGGAAACACACTGACTAATGATTTCTTAGCTATGAGGTGTAGAAAACTCTCATGAGCTATGAGGTGTAGAAAACTCTCATGCCAAGCATAGAAATGAGGGAAGTAAGTTAGTGCCAGAGAGAATGGGGTGTGGAGTGGTAGCGATGGTGGGAACTGTGACAAATAGGAAAACACGGGTTGTGGCCAAAGGGGAAGGTGATATAGGGCTCAGTCAACTGCTGTCCTATTTTTCAGGCTGGAAAGTGGATTCAGTATTGCTGGATATTGTGTTTTTTTCTAGAGAAGCCAGAATTTTAAACCAGAAAAGGATTTTTAAGCTGATTTTTAAATGATCACAACGGGGGCTTCCCTGGTGGCGCAGTGGTTGAGAGTCCGCCTGCCGATGCAGGGGACACGGGTTCGTGCCCCGGTCCGGGAAGATCCCACATGCCGCGGAGCGGCTGGGCCCGTGAGCCATGGCCGCTGAGCCTGTGCGTCCAGAGCCTGTGCTCCGCAAAGGGAGAGGCCACAACAGTGAGAGGCCGGCGTACCGCAAAAAAAAAAAAAAAAAGATCACAACGAATTGAAATTATTTGAAGCCACTATGTGAACCAAACAGAAACATTGGCAACCTCTGGTTTAGACCATCAGGACTGGTAGATAAGTGACCTTCAGATGAGTCAGAGTTGGTTGCGTCTTTTGAAGAGGGAGGGTTCCAAATCCAGAATACTTGTCCATTCTATTCTGTCTATTAAGATGGCGTAACGGTAGTCTGTGGTGTAGAGAAAGTTGAATTATGAAGTGTACTTTTAAGAAATAACTGTCTTGCGTGAGGCTTTTCTCTGTAGATTGTGAGGATTCCTGGCTTCTGATTTTGGCTCTGTCCTCAGCCCTGGTTTCCACGTCTGTAGACACCACAGCAGATTCTGGATGGGGCTGTGGGGTGCAGGATGACCTCCGGGACTTTTTCAAGCTCCATCCCCTCTTTTGTTCGGGTATGTACACCCCTGGCAGGACCATTCAGGAATCCCTGCAATGGAGCATGCAGTCCCTGTTACTGATAGGAGGAGTTTGGGATTAGGAAAAAGAGTTTGATATGCCCTTCTGAGAAAGGTGTGGCTTCTCTGAGGTTCAGTTCTGGTTTTCAGACTGCCCAGGAAGTTCCTTGCATGTGCCGAACATTTACTTCTGGGAGCAATGCAGGGGCAGTTTGATGACTGTTTGCCTTCCTCCAATTAAAGTAGCTCCTCTTGTTTATATTTTTACCTAAAGGGCGTCCACTTATGGTTCCTTTAGCACAGGGGTTTCTGAGTACAAACACCGGCTCAATCGCTAAAACTTGATCATATCTAATGTTTTCAATTTAAAAATTCTGAGATTGATAACAAGAGGTGAGAGTCTCCCTTACTTTACCTTTGTGATTACTACGGTGCAGCATTCTATGTGTTGCCAAACTAACATCAAAGGACCAACTAGGTATGGGATCTATCCCCACTGATAATATTCCTTTAAGAAACATTGTATCATCTTTTTGATAACTGCTTTACTCATAGAATATTCTTTCAGAAAAAAATATATATCAACTTGCTGTGCAGTGGTCTACATTTTTGTCTTGGAAATATTATAGGTGAATCTATTTCCAGATGCTGCAAATAATGGAAAATCATGGAAAGTGGAATCAGGGTCTCTGTCCTTAAATGTGTTTCAGTTTGCATTTTGATAGCAGTTTAGAAATGTTATCGCTTGTTTTGTCACAGGCATAATTCACATCTTTCTTCGGGCACTGTAAACAAGAGAAATGGTTTAATGGCCCCATAGAGGCACTCTGCTGATAGCTGAGATTAGGCCCTTTAGTAATGGATGTCCGTGCGTGTATGTGTGAGTGGTACGTGTACACAGTGGGGGTGGGGAGGGCTTGGAAGAAGTAAATGTACTGGAAAAGAATCTTCGAGAGGCTCAGATGCAGCAGAAGTGCCCGCCGATTTTCTGTAAGACTTGGAAGATGGATTTACGGAGTGTGTGACACTATTGTCTTTATTTGTACACAAGCCTTCCCCTTTGCTTCTGGAATTTAACCCAGTACTAATTGAGGTCACTGCCACCCATTTATCACCTGAAATTGAAGTGATGTTAACTTAAAGTGAATGCTTTTCATCTAGTGAGTGTATTCCCAACTATATATATTTGTATAAAAGGCTACATGCATTTTTCATGCCATGCTTGTATCTGGTCTTAAATAACCTAATTTATGTATACCATTTACTTTTTCCCCTTTTTACAGAGTTTTTTTTAATTTGCTGCTATAGCCAAGTGAAATTATTTTACAAACACTTTTGTGTCCACAGAATGATTTGTTTTGACTTCCTCAGCTATATTTTGTAGACAAGTGTAAAAAACTGTCTGCATTATACATAACCATGGTCTAAGTAAATGCCTTGAAATACCTCAAAACACATAAATTTCTAGTGTTTTAGAGCCTGAATATCATGTCATGCTTTTCACCATCTTTTTTGTGTATATACCTTTAAATTGGCTACACAGCCAGAGTAAACACAGGGTTAGTGAAGCAAAATTAAATATCCCTTAGCTGTTTAGCTGTTCCCTATCACTAGCAGGGGTCACCGTGCCAGACCTTTCTCCTTTCTCATTGCAGACCATAATCTAGACTAGGGATCAGCAGACATTTTTTTCTGTTTTTCTATTTTCAGATAGTAAATATTTTAGGCTTTGTGGGTCAAAGTGTTTCTGTCACAAATATCCCATTGTTACTCAAAGTAGTCCTAGACTCTACCTAAATGAATGGGTAGAATGGTGTTCCAATAAAACTTTATTTACCAAAACAGGTGGGAAGCTGGATTTGACCCATGGGCTGCAATTTGCTAACCCCTGTTCTAGAATACCGTACAGTAGACTATTCTAAAACAGACTTTTTGAGCAGACCAGAAATCGCAACATCAAACTCAGGAGAGTCTCATCAAAGCTCTAAATTCCCAGCTAATATTGATTCAGAAACTACAGATGTGATTCAAAGACATAGTTTTGTTTACAGAAGAAGTAGTTAAAAATCTGATGTGCTTCTCTCTGCAGGGTAATTGTTTTGTACTCACAGAAATTACTGCTCTATTTCACTCTTAGGATAAGAGTTGGGAGGAAAGCAGAGTGAAAGGTCAGAGCTAAGACAATTTATCACCATATTAACATTCGGTGTCCACATAGAGAAGGGGACCCATCGCTTGTGACATTTTGGTTATCAGAATCAAGGGGAAGCTTTAGATGTTGGATAGCAATGTTTTTCCTTCAGTGGAATATGAGTGGTGTGAATTTTTAAATGCCTTTGGCCACAGCAATAAATTGAAAGAAGGCAGAATGTCTAAAAGCAAGCATGAATGCTCTAAGTGTTTTCATTTAGATACAAGTGCAAGAATATATTATTAAGGTCATGTATACAGAAATATGCATAGCATACACACAAATTGATCAAACTTAAAGAAGACTGGCTAATATATTTATTAGAACTTTTCTTAAAAAAACAACTAAAAAAAAAAAAACAACTAAATAAAGCTCTAATTGGACTTCTGTGAGCTCTTGATGGTTAGGACTGTGCCTTACTGTTCAGCTTCTTCTATAGCTCCACATTCCCTGCCCCTTAGCAACTGGCATAATGTCTGGGCTGTAGAAAATGAATGAATTAATGAAGAAGTAAATGGATAAAGAACCATCTGATATAATGTTGTAGTGGTGTTCATGCATGAAGGAGATCTTAAGTGTGCTTATTCAGAAATATATTTGAATTGTATGCTCAAGGGTTCAAGAGTTGCTGCCCAAAGCCCATGGCTTTAATTCCTAGGCTGTTATAAGTTAGTCCTAGGTCTTTAGTTGGACATGAAGCTTAGCTTCTTCATGCCTTTAAAAATTCTTTTTGCAAAATTGGAATGCTAATGTCCTTATCTTGAATGATGAGAATCGAGAGTTGGTGAAGATTCTTTGAAAAACTTTATAATACTATGTAAATTTGAGTCTTTTTTTAAAAAAAAGCATTATAGCTGGTGTTTTCTAGCACTATTCCAAACTCAACCAGAGTTCAGTATGTTAACACCTACAGTTTAGCATATTATCTTTCTTAAATTTATATCATGTTCACTATAGAAATATAAACAGAAACTCAATTCATAAGTTTCATTGTTTATTCTCTGGACTAACATGAACCAGTAAGTCATAACATGGTCTGTTCTCAATTTAGTGGTGCCAAAAAATACTCCAGCGTCATGACTGTTTAGGAAATTATTCTCCTATGAGCAAATTTTTAAATTCATTATCTCCATCTCTAATATTGTAGGTGTTCACATATGACTTATATGTCTACCCTGAGCCAAAGACTTGGTTGTATACCAGCATTGTTGCATTTGTAAAGCCAAGGGGATTTCTGTGCTCCAGGAGAATGATGACAAGAGTGGGTCTCTGGTCAAAAATGTGGGCAGAAAAAAATGGAATCCAAGATGATGCCTCATAGTTCATAGTTCTAAAATGAAAACAATCACTAATCTAACAAATACTTTACGATGAATACCATAAATCCAAGTAAACTATGTGAATTAAGAAGTGGTTAAGTTTATTTTGGAAGTGCATTTTTTAAAGTCCTGGTACTTTGGAGCACTTACGTTTAACCATTAGAGGAATTCAGTCATTGTAAGTCAGCCTTAAGATGTGGTTTTAAAGGTCAAGCCTCCATCAAAGAAAAAATGCAAGAATCATCTCTTGAGAGTTCTCTTGGCTTCTCCTCCTAAAAATCTGATTGTCCAGAGGAGTTGCAGGTCATAAAAGTTTGCATGGAAACGTGTTTGAGGAAGACAGCAGATTTCATAGATAAATGATCTGAACTGTCTGAAGTCAGGGATAAGGATATAATATAATATCATTGGGAACCATCACTTCTTTGTAAATGAAATGAAGGAGTTAACTCACTTGATTTGATACACTTGAAGAAGGAAAGATTCACTTTAATTAAAACTACAAACAATGCCGATTCCTGTAGCCCTGGTTCCAGAGCCAGCCAGGACAGTACAGTAAGCGAGATGAAATGTACCTAAGCAGCCTCGGCAGCAGGCTGGAGCCATGTTCAGCGAAAGTAATTTAATTAGTGTTGATCATGACTCCAGATGATGGTGATTTGATAAGGAATAATTTAGTACTTAACAGCCTTTTACATGCACCAACTCCTTGTGGGAAGGTAAAGCAAATTGCACAAAATGAATGTGCTGCTTCCACTTGTGACTGTGCCAGTGAGCTGGAAAACTGCCTGTTCACAGACGCTCAGGCTCTCAGCCCTGTGATGAAATACCCAACAGGGTCTCAGCTCAGCCCTCTCTGGTGGGAGTCTCTGTACTACTCTTACTGAAGAATAATAAATAACAGAAGTCATTTTTGTGATCTAAAATCTCGAGGAAGCAGAAAAGTGAAATTGAGGAAAATAAAGTAGCTCTGGTTCTTGTGCAGAAGGTTGACGATCTTAGGCTGGCTTCTTTTTTCCCCTCAACACAGCAATTAAAAAAAAAAAATCCTCGCATTTGGCTTACGACTAGAAAAAAAAAGTCATGATTCCAAGGGCACACAGTGATTAAGAGGCCCACACACGGAGAGAGTAGGGGAGCCCTAAACTTCTTGGAGAACCTGTGAGAATCCTTGAGTGTTGGCATCTAACAAAAAGGACGACATTGTTAGTTTTTTAAAAAACGTCTTTTCAAGTACTGGACCCGTTTCAGTGCGGCACACACTGGATCCAGGTGTTGCCAAGCATCATAGTGGATTTGAAATTTGCCCGGTTATGAGAATCACCTAGAAAATTTTATAAGATACAGAATCCTGATCTATATACCAGCTTTAGTGAATCAGTTTCTGGGCACAGGGTATGAGTTTGCTAGGGCTGCCATAACAAGGTACCACAAACTGGGTCCCACCCTAATGACCCCATCTTAACTAATTTTCCAAATAAGGTCACATTCTGAGGTGGGGTTAGGACTTCAGGATAAAAT
Organism: Tursiops truncatus; assembly: GCF_011762595.2. Lineage (NCBI taxonomy): Eukaryota > Metazoa > Chordata > Mammalia > Artiodactyla > Delphinidae > Tursiops > Tursiops truncatus. Next base: position 39,118,853 of record NC_047042.1, read on the forward strand.
TTGGAGGGGACACAACTGAACCTGTAACATATGGAGTATGGGAATGCCTGTTTGGTTTTTTTTTTTCAGAATTTCCCTCGGTAATCTGATGATTGGCCACATTTGGGGGACCCCTGTTTAGGGATCTACTTGCCTCTGATAGCAAGTAGGAATCCTTGCTACTTCCCAAGGAATCCTTGGGAATCCTTATGTGTTCTTTCTTCTAAAGTCACTTTGGGAAACTCATGGGGCCAGTCTGAAAGCACTAGAGCTCCAGATGGTGTATCTACAAGGATGGGTCATGCCTTTTGCTTCTAGGTTGATATTAATGGACATTTTGATAGGAGGCTACTGTCCTGCTAGCAACCATTCCCAATGGTATCCCAGACTTGTCACTCCTCCCGTGAGTCATCTGGAGTTATTTATTATGTGAAGTTGAAGCACATGATCAGATGTCTCTGCTGGAAGAGGAGGCCACCAGACATTTTCAAACATCTTAATTTGTATAGCATTGCTTGATGCTTCTCATACTTTTAAATCTTTTTATGGAGATACACATTCATTACAATGCAAAAATCTTAAGTGTATAACTTGATGAATTTTACATAGGTATATACTCATATATACACTGCCAAGAGCAAGATATAAAATATTTACAGTTCTCTAGTAGGTTACTAGTGCCCTTTCTCAGTCATGAACACTCCCATCCACCAACAGAAGGAGATTCTTTCATTATCCATTAGTTTGGTCTGTACTTGAAATTCATATACTGTGTACTCCTTGTATACTCTTTTGTGTTTGTCTTCTTTTACTCAATTTACCATCTGTGAGACCATCCACATTTCTGCATGTGTCATCAATGTGTTCCTTGTTAATTCTTGTGGAATATTCCATTGTATGAATAAGCCACAATTTACTCATCCATTTTTCTGCTAATGAACATTGGAATTTTTCCAGTTTTTGGTATTATGAGTAAAGCTGCTATGAACACGTACTTTAGTAAACATATTCAATCCTTTCTCTTTGATACCTACCTAGGAGTATAGTTACTGGATCATAGTGGAGATTTATATGGAGACTTGGTAGATACTTCAAAAAATTTTCCGAAGTGTTTTTGTCAGTTTATACTCTTAGCAGCATATATAAGCAGTTCTTATTGCTTTAGGTCTTCTTCATATCTTGGTAATGCCAGTCTTTTTCAGTTTAGCCATTCTAGTGGGTGTATAGTGAAAACCTCGTGTGATTTTATTTGCAGTTTCCTGATGAGTAAAGATGCTGAATACTTTTTCATATATGCTTGCTTTGTTGCTCATTTGTTTGTCGTTCGGGTATCTTCTTTTATGAACTGCCCGTTTGAGTCTTTTGCCCATTTTAATTGGGTCTCTTGTTTCCTTTTATTAATTTGTAGCAATTCTTATTATGTTGAATATGATTTCTTTGTCAGATCTTTCTATAGCAAGTATCCTCTTGGTGTCTGTAACTTAGTGTCTTGATGAAGAGAAGTTCTTAATTTCAATGAAGCCTAATTCGTAGATTATTTTCTTTTATGGTTAATGCCTTTTGCATCCTGTTTACTAACCTTTTCCTACACTATGGTCCCAAAGACTTTTAAAATATAGTAATGTTGAATACAGCAGTCTCTGGTATGTTTGATATTTTGATAAATATGATAAACTTTGCATCATACTGGCAATTTATTAGCTTTTAGGTTCTTATCCATTTTCATTCATATAATTTAGATCTCATCTTTCAGGTATAATGATTTGTTACTTAGTTGAATGGCAAAGTGAGTTCCTTTGATGTTGCTGCTGCTTTTTCTTAGGAAAATATAAAACCTACTACTTAATCTAAAGTGCTGAACTAGGGTATACACATTTTGTTGTATATGTTCAAGTAAGTAATAAACAGTGGAAAACTATTTGTTAAGAAAGCAACAAATGCATGGTTAAGATATTACAAGATTGCATCATACAATATTTGTCATTCTAAGAAGTAGCACACACACACACACACACACACACACACACACACACACACACAGGGAGAGAATTTTCTTATAAAATACTACTTTAAATGTTTTGTGATTTTTTCCCCACATTTAAAAAACATTTCATCTTGCAAATTCAGGTAAAAGTAATGAAAATAATGTAGTGAACTCCCACCTATCCATCAGTCAGCTTTTAACATTTATCAACATTTTTCTATTTGATTCTTCCCTCATACATTTTTTTCTAGAGTATTTTAAAGAAAATCCCAGAGCTTATTTTTTATCTGTAAATATTTTATGAAGCTTTAGCTTTAAACCTTTCTTTTTGGTACAACTGCCATTTCATTATCACATCCAACAAAATTAACAATAATTTCTTAAACATCTAATACCTAGTCCACCTTGAAATATCTTATTTGTTGGAAAGGTGTCTCTTTCAGTTGGTTTGTTCAAGTCAGAATCCGAACAAGTCCTCATGTTACAATTGATTCTTGAGGTTCTTAAGCCTCTTCTATCGTAACGTTTTATAAATTATAACTTTCTGACTTGGTAAAGTTAATGAACATACGTACCCTTTGCATATGAAGAGACATGTAATTTCCCCTTTGTTTCTAACTCTCTACTTTGAGTAGGTATATTAAACACACATTAAATTAGAAAAAAATACTTTGAAATAGACCACTCAGCGAAATAATTGTATTATTATTTATTAAGTTTTCCTTAGACAACTAATTTAGATGAAACTTGTTTACTTCTGTGGCACATTGGTTTTCTACAGTGTTTCAGATGTCTCTTGAGTACCACTGAACATTTTTGTCAAAATTATGTGCTTACGTAAACAAATAGCATTTATCTTCCTGGAGCTTGGTAGCTCTTGATATCAATTTCTTATACTAAAATTATATATGACATTCAAGTTACTACAAGTTCATAATGATGTAATATCATAATCAAGATTGAATGGCATCGTAAGCCACAAAGCTTCTCTTGTAATATCTTCCTTTATAGTGTATACACTTAATATTTTGTTTTAATCCCAGGTTTTATAGGACTTGGAGTAACTATCCACAGTGTGTCCTTCTTGTGTTTATCCTTGATAATTCATACCTGTGCAAATTGTATGAAAATAAAATTCATTCTCATGTCTATTTTCCCCTTATCTTTTTATTCATTTTCCATTTATACTAAAACTTCAATTATTCTGAGGATCTCTAATATGCATTTGTTCAGTTTCATATAGAAGAATAAAAATATATAATTTATTTATTTATTGGTTTGAAAGCTATGATTCCATCCCAAATATACATATTTCTTCCTATTTTATGATATTGTCTTTATATTATATTGAACAGTAATGACATATGACACTGAGTCATATGAAAAAGGAGGAAACAGCATTTCATATAGAATAATTGTTTTATGGTAGATTATATATGAAAAATAACTTTAACATATTTCTCACAATGTATCTTCACACTTGTGGTAAGTAGTTAGGCAAATAGTTTTATGTGTATTTTTATATATGAGCGCTGGCCTAAAAAGAGGTCGAGTTTTTTGTCCTTTCGTCCAAAGTATCATTAGTTACCCTGAGAACTGCATGCATCTGGATTTTCTTTCTCATAGTCCAGTTGTTATTCCATTAAACCATTACTATTGGTACATTTGAGATATTTTCCTTTCAATAATACTTAAATTTATGTTCCTGTCTTCAGTTAATTCTTGGATAATCAGCTGTATTTTTTCTGCTTTAGTCATTGGAAACCTTTCTGAAATGTTTTCAAGCTTACTTTCTGAAAACTTCTAGTATTGTCAATATCCGCTAAACCAATTACAAGTAGTTCATCTGACTTTAAGTAATGAGAGAGAGTTTAAGCATGCATTTCGTTATGCAGTAAAAGCAAACAACGAGTATATGCAGATCCTCCAGAATCTTTTCTTGCATGAAATTCATCCAATGTGATTTTTCTTATGTATGAAAGTTAATATGAAATGTTAGTGACATTTTAACCAAGAGGAGTAGAACAGATTAGTGTACTTAATTCCTAACTGTATTTCATTTTTGTGGGTATTTGTGTTTTGTTTTCTAGTGGCTTTTCATGGCCTCCCACTGAAAATCAAGAAAGAACCCCACAGTCCATGTTCAGAACTTGGCTCTGCCTGCAGTCAAGAACAGCCCTTTAAATTCAGCTATGGAGAAAAGTGCCTGTACAATGTCAGGTAAAGCAATCAGGTGTACAGAGAAGGCCTGATGGTTATTGAAACACAGTTCCAGCATAATATAAAATCTCAAGTCATATTTTATGAGTTACACCTGCAGCATATAACAAGCTAATTAGGTTATGTGTTTAGCAGAACTCGGAAGGACCATTTACTGTCTGATTACATACTTTCAGAATCATTTTAATTAAAGGTCAAGTCAGAGACCTATCTTTTTTTTTTTTTTGGGTCTTTGTTGCTGTGTGGGGGCTTTCTCTAGTTGCGGCGAGGGGGGCTACTCTTCGTTGGGTTTTGCAGGCTTCTCATTGCAGTGGCTTCTCTTGTTGCAGAGCACGGGCTCTAGGCGTGCAGGCTTCAGTAGTTGTGGTGCACGGGCTCAGTAGCTGTGGCTCACGGACTCTAGAGCGCAGGCTCAGTAGTTGTGGCGCACAGGCTTAGTTGCTCTGCGGCATGTGGGATCTTCCCGGACCAGGGCTCGAATACATGTCCCCTGCATTGGCAGGCGGATTCTTAACCACCGTGCCATCAGGGAAGCCCCCAGAATCATTTTAATGCAGTCATTTTTATCCAAATCATGAGTTACTTTTCTACTGTAGTGATGCACTATGGGATTGAAAAGAGGGACTGGGGACTTCCCTGGCCGTCCAGTGGTGAAGAATCCGTACTTCCACTGCAGGGGGCACTGGTTCAATCCCTGGTCAGAGAACTAAGATCTTACATGCTGTGCGGTGTGCCCAAATAAATAAATAAATAAACAAGTAAAAGAGGAAGGTGCTTCCTGTGTCTATCTTCACTTAAAAAAAAGAGAGAGAGAGAGAGAGGTTCTTACTTTGCATGCATGAATAGCTGCTGAAAGTTCTCATTAGAAAGAAAGCATTATGCACTTTAGATAGAGTGTGTAGGAAAAAATGAACCATTTGGCAGGTCTAAGCAGTACATTAGTTATCTGACAGGTTTTGCAGATGATCTATAAGATGCATTCATGGACAATTGCAGTAAAGTTAGAATTTTATAAGGCTTAGCAGAGGCTATTATCTATTAAAAAGCCAGTTGTTCCTTCGGGTGATAATAAAGGGGGGTGGGGCAGTAGAAGTGCACTGTTCATTTGTTGGAAAATTTGATAACATGTATGTTCATTAAAAACCCTTCATAGTAAATTGCATTCTGCTGCTTTTCATATCGGCCTCTAATTGCGTACGGAAAAAGTTGGCTCTGTATATTGTATGTTATTACTCTCAATTATAGTAGAGACGTACGTAGTTCTTTAAAGGAGTTAGTTTAGAAACTTATAAAAATGATTAAAAATATTTGTGGTCTTATGAATTATGTTGATTCCAGTTCATAATACGTTATAATCCAAAGGAGTCTTCTATTTCCTCAGATTTTTTTTACATATTTTCTTTTTTCTTTTTCGTGGAATAATTTTTTTCCTTTTTTTTTAAATTGAAGTATAGTTGATGTACAATATTATATAAGATAGAGGTGTACAAGATAGTGATTCACAACATTTAAAGGTTATACTCCATTTATAGTTATTATAAAATATTGGCTATAGTCCCTGTGTTGTACAGTATGTCCTTGTAGCTTATTTTATGCCTAGTAGTTTGTACCTCTTAATCTCCTACCCCTGTGTTGCCCCTCTCAACTTCACTCTCCCCACTGGTCACCACTCGTTTGTTCTTTATATCTGTGAGTCTGCTTCCTTTTTGTTATATTCACTAGTTTGTTGTCCAAGATAGTTAAGATTTGAGAAACTTCGATTTGTGCAGTCTCACAGTACCTGACCAGTGCTTGGACATTCTATTACTATTTGTTCTTGCCAACTTGTCTTTTATATCTGTTTTTCTAGGAGGTTCACCAGAGCCTGAAATGATGAGGCAGTTCAGTTGAACTTCAAAGCTTTTATAAAACAGATCTCTTGTAGAAGCCAACTAACAAAACATACTGAGTTCAGATAAAACAATATTGATCAATCTGAGTTTTATTTTTATCATGTTTTTAATTTTTGCATTTTCTCCTTAAGAGTACTGTGTATTCTCAGAGTAATTATTTAACATATGGAGGAATTTTTAATTAATAAACCAAATAGGTATAGAATTGCCATTGCATTTTAGCATTGATCAGAAGTGTGACTATGAAATAACTGCTGCTTTATGGACTTAGAAAGAAGAAAGACATATCTGACTTCCATAAATTAATGGTAGAAGAATTACCTGAATATTTTGAGGTTCTTCTTGGGGACCAGTAATTCCCACAGTGATATATGGATTAAATTTTGTTATTTCCATTTCTATACAAACAGTGTAACTCAATACAGAATTTCATAAGGGAAAAAAGTAATATTCTAGGACAGGAGATGTATCATTTTTTCTTCTTATGTGGGAATGAGACATGTGAACCATTTTATAAAAGAAGTGGGTTCACACTCAGAAATATTGGTAAGTGAAATAGGTAGGACCAAACATAATATGAGTTCCACTGACTTTGCTTTAAAGCAAGGAAGACTTATGCAGCACATACTCCTTCACTTCTATAAAGTATTTTTGCACTTGGATGTTATTCTGTTGTATAGATGGTGCAACAGGGTAAATTATTACATAAGTCAGTTTTTTTTTAAAGTTTCTTTTTTAAAGAAAAATATATATTAATGAATGCTTTTTATTTTAAAATGAAATACAGTATTTTAATCTAGAACATCTTTTTTTGTTCAGAAATTTAAGTACAGTTTGTTTTCAATAAAATATTTTTTAGATTACAGAAATTAGTTAAATCATATTCCTGAGAGCTACACTAAAGAAAGCAACTTAAATTCATAATGTATATAAAAACAAGCTTACTCATTTTATTATTTTGTAACTGTGTTCAGAAGTTAGACAATGATAACAGGATTTTACTCTTAAGAACATTATTTTGTACCTATTCTTATACTCCAAGAAAGCTTAAAGAGATCAGAGACATAAATCTTTATTAATTTGCCTCATAAACCTTTATTATCCTATGTGAGGAAATTAATGCCAGGCGTCATTTATTTTACATTAAAAAAATGACAATAAGGCAAAAGTATGTTCTTCTTAGAGTTCTACCACAAATAAAGATGAGCCAGGTATGATCCGCATCTCGTTAAACTGACGTGAGTTCTTATTCTAAAATCTTATGTAACATAGAAGGATTATAATATCAGAAATATTTAATGATCTAGAAAAGATCTATGAAACTTGCTTAAGGAGACATATCAAGAATAGATGGAAATAATATGCCACTGCTTTCATTGACAGAGATGTTCCTTATACTGTGTTGTTTGTATATATATTAAAAATAGATGTTGTGTATTTATGCTCTTACAAAGTTATACATTCATTATCCCATTTTCTTTTTAAGTGTGTGACAGTTTCAAAGATTATGTGTTCTAGAGCTGCGGAAACCAAACAACATGCAATTCCAACTTCCTTAAGACTTAAGCCTAAAATATTTTTTCTACCCTTGGGTTGGGGGAAAAAAAAAGTTTTAATTGCTCCCAAGAAGCACATGTTCTCTTTTCTTTCATTCCTTGGGTAGTGCCTATGATCAGAAGCCACAAGTGGGAATGAGGCCCTCCAACCCCCCAACACCATCCAGCACCCCAGTGTCCCCCCTGCACCATGCGTCTCCCAACTCAGCTCATACTTCGAAACCTGACCGCGCCTTCCCAGCTCACCTCCCTCCGTCGCAGCCCATTCAAGACAGTAGCTACCCCATGGACCACAGGTAACTGCAAGTACCATTTTAAAAAAATTTTTGGTTAGAGCATAGTTGATTTACAATGTTGTGTTAGTTTCTGCTGTACAGCAAAGTGGTTAAGTTATACACATACATATATCCACTGTTTTTTTAGATTCTTTTCCTATATAGGCCATTACAGAGTACTGGGTAGAGTTCCCTGTGTTATACAGTAGGTCCTTATCAGTTACTTATTTTATATGTAGTAGTGTGTATGTGTTAATCCCAATCTCCCAATTTATCCCTTCTCCCACCCTTACCCCCTGGTAACTGCAAGTACCATTTAAAAAAACAAAAAACAAACCAAAAAAACAACTGTTTTTAGCATTCTTGGAAGAAAGTCCTATTACTACCAATTCCTAAGACCTATAGTAAATTCAAGGGGAGTGTATTAATTTTGCACATCTGTGCAAAATATTTTTAGGAAGAGCTTGCTCTATCTATCTTTAGCTATAAATAATTTATGGAGAAGGTCATTTATAAACATTCCTTTATAAACATTTAAATTGGTTGCTAAAATGGAAAATTAATCTATATACTGACATTTGAACATTTCCCTTTCACTTTGCTTGAATTAAATTGCTTCACTTAAACTTTAAATCAGATCATCCCATTTTTATGAGCATATGTGTGTACTTTTTCTATAAAGTTAGGAGACTAATTTTAGTAGGTGGCTTACAGAATGAGGTTCTTTACCTTAGATGAGTGGTTTAGCTGTACATAGTTTTGCAGAAGAAAACTTATTTGATAGAACTATCTTTCCTCCTTTCCAAGTAATGAATATTTAATGTCAGTAGAGGCATGACCCTGAACGCTGAGAATATAAAGAGGTAGAGACTCAATTAGTATTACTTAGAAAGGAATAATGCAAGACACAACATAGAGCTAAAGAGAATGTTATGGTGGGTAATTCTCGACTCCTAGAGATGAAAAAATTCATATTGAAATAAAATATTGGAGGACCTTTAGAGGCCTTAATAATACAACTTAAAACACAAGTCAATTATGTATAGCATCCTTTCTTCCCCTTCTACCTTGTACTTATATAGAGTGAGTGGTGTGCTGCTAAATGGTTAACAACAGGCTCTATGGGAGTAAACCCAAGGACCTTGATCTATAGCATTTGATGCGTCTGTGATGTAAATATTGCCCCGATGGCAGACTCCAGGGTATCACTGTGACAACCCTGAATGTGGAATTGCAAAGAGATGTGTAGTAACATGCCACGAAACAGTATTTCTGCCAAACAGATACAATAGACATAACCTCCAGCGCATAATTAGTATAATTAGTAGTAAAATGTAGTAAAAGAATTAGGAAGTGATGAGTTTTGAGTGTTTTCTGCCTTTGTTTTAAATATAATTTTTTAATAATTTTAAACTTACATAATTTAATTCTTAACAATGGCTGTGTTTAAGAGTTGGCTCCCATAATTCCTGAAAATTTAACAATAAGCCCGTGCAAATTGGCTCTGACACACCATTATAAAAATAGCTCAGTCAGAGGAATCTCCCAGATCAGCAGAGGAAACCAGAAGATGTGCCACTGGCAACTTTCGGAAAATAAGAGAATACTCAGATCTGCTTTTTATAGGTTATTTAATGGGACTCAATCTCAAGTTCAGTAACTCTTTTGATATGAAGGTAAGATGAAAGCATTCTTTCCAATGGGAGACCAAGTCATAACTTTCCTACCTTGGTTTCCATCCCTGAGTCCTCTTGTGCTTTAGTTATGAAATGCTTCCCATTATCTTTCCCTTCTCACCCTGTGGACTTGAGACTCTGTCCGAGTGTAATGGTATGTGCATCTGTGTAAACAGTTTTGTAAATACAGATGAAAGACATCTTATTGCCGGGTGGGCCATTAAACAGATGCACATTGTGCAGGGCTGAAAGGGAAAAAGAGGACGACCAAAGAAAAGCAAGTTTTGTTTTGTCTACTTCTGGTGACTTCCCAGAGTTCTTGATAGCGCGTCTCACACCTCAAATGAGGGCCAGAATTAGAGATTGCATAGTCGGTACTCTGTGCAGAATAGTTCTTTCTTATGGGAGGTGACTGCTGAACAAGCAGTATGGCTGTTTTTAGGTGACCTAACTTGAAATGCTGTAGCCAAACCCATTTTAGTTTCTCTACTTGAACTCAAATATTTGAGACTGAGAACAGCCGGCCCGGAACTAGAAGAGGGAAGCTCAGGGTCTTTTCCCACTGCCCCCCACTGAGTGTTGAGGACAGCACCAGCTGGCCGATCCCAGGAAAATCTCTGAAGCCGTATGCTTCTGAGGAGGATTTCTTGGAGAGCTCTAGCCAACAAATGACAGTCCCTCAGTTATAATTGGCAAATTTGCTCTGGGAACAGATCCTTTCCCCCAAATAGCCCCATCCAGCCGAGGCACCCCACCTCACTCTGGGAATGCTTCATGGCCAACTGGGCTGCACCCCGCTTCCTTTCCTCAGCCTCATTCTGCTCCTTGGGCCAGCCCTTTGGCACTTTTTCCTGAACCCACTGTGCAGGAGCCCTGTCTCTTTTTCTCAATGTTTCTCACCACTTAGGCACTGTTTTTCTTTACCCAGGAGCTCATCAGCACGCCCTCCTTACCCATGAACTCCCTCCAGAAAGCTTCTGGAGTCGCTTTCTCTTTACAGTGGGTCATAAGAATGATACCACAAACTTGTAGTTTCTTAGGAAGCACGTGTGTTTGATATATTCCTGGTCCTCAGTGAGTACCAACTGGAATCATGTTGACTTGTGAAAACAAATGGCTTGATTTTTCAACAAAGCTTTTAGTAGAAGTGTTATTATCTTCCTTTGAAGGCTTCCCAAGTGAGCTGGTTTCTTTTTTTAACTTCAACTTACAATTTTCTTATTCATTCCTTGACAGTTCTTAATGATAATTTGTTTCTTTTTTTGGCTAATGAAATAAGCAAGCGAAGGGAAGTGAATGCAGTGCAGTCAGCCTATTTTGCTATATCTGAGTTTCTGAGTTTATTTTCTGCAGGTGTAGGTGGAATTTCAGTGCTTTCCATGGCAGCCAGAGAGGCTAGAGTTAAATCACAGGGTGGAGTGTTCTTAGAAATGCTAAAGCAATTGCCTTGCCATTCTTTCGCTTTTACCTTGTTTTCATTTAACGTTACCAAAATTAAATGTTAACTTTCCAAATTAAAGTCTGAGGAATGCTTTTGGGGGCGGGTGCAGGGGAGTTAATAGGCTTACATTTGCTCATAGAAATGTTGGATAGGTTATTTTTAAGCACTCCTGGGCATGTTTAGAGCTGTTAAATCTTTAATTAATCCACATCTTTGCGGTGGGTCAGTGATATTAGGATGAGAAACACAGAACTGAACTGATGAAGTGATTAGCCAATCAGTACACAGGATAACCAAGGAGGAAGGAGCGTAGAGACTCACTCTCAGCCTTCTGCCAAGGCCTCAGAACTTCCCCATGACCTAACAGCACGACCTGTCCCAAAGCTATGTGATGCATGCATGTTCCTTCCATCATTGGAGGTCTGCTGTAATATTTTATGCTTATTTTTATCAACCTGATATTTTGTTTGAAAATCTTGGAAGCCAGTGAGTTCTGTGTTGCTGTTTGACAGTAAAGAAGTAGTCTTTTACAACTAGCTTGGATTTCAGTCTCTATAATATTTCCCAGTTTAATTTCTCACTAGAATACAGTGTTATTTAGGACATTGTTGAAGATGTAAGAGTCCTGCACATTTGAGAAGAAAGTCATTCCCTTCTCGCTCCCTTGATAACTGATGGTAAGGGAAGGAAAACCAATAAGGAGGTTTTTATGTGGTTGATTTTGTTTGTTGGTTGGTTAGTTTGATAACGGAATTAAAAGCTGGAGGCTGCAGTTTGAAATCAGATTCTTTCTGGTTCCCCTGTTTTGTTTTGTTTTGTTTTTCTTGTCTACAATTAATTTGAGACCCTCTTAATAAGGAAATCTGGTAAATGATCCAGTTGATTTCTAGTTGGGCATTTTAACTGTTAGAGTGTGTTATTTCTTGCAAACACTACAATGCTCTCCTAGCCTTCCCCGAAGCACATCTTTAACTTTTTGTCAGGTACTGAAATAGTGCTGAATGGAACTAATTAGAAGGGGAGCACAAGGTGTATTATGATTAGAAATCACAGTGCTACTGACCCAGGAAGTGTCTAGTCTTTGGTAAAGATTTACACTTCGGGTCAGCTGGTGTCATGTTCATTAGCTAGAAGTTAAAAATCGTGCCAGTATTTTTAAAGGGTATTCCTTGTTACTATTTTATTTGAAACATGCTCTCTTATTTCCCAGATTTCGCCGCCAACTTTCTGAACCCTGTAATTCCTTTCCTCCTTTGCCGACAATGCCAAGGGAAGGACGTCCCATGTACCAACGGCAGATGTCTGAGCCAAACATTCCCTTCCCACCTCAAGGCTTTAAGCAGGAGTACCACGACCCAGTGTATGAACACAACACCATGGTTGGTGGTGCGGCCAGCCAAAGCTTCCCCCCTCCTCTGATGATCAAACAGGAGCCCAGAGATTTTGCATATGATTCAGGTAGGCCTGTGCTTTAAGTTATGTTTAAGATAAATCTTTTCACTTGCTTGTCAGTTTCATTAGTGTTGGCCACAGATGGGGTGGCTCCTGACCATTTTTTGGTGGAATCTTTCTGATTTATTCCTTCTTTGAATCTTTCTCTTTATGTGAAGCGTTGGACTGTCAAACCAGTTTGGCATGAGCCAATGGATGAAATAGTGTCTAGAAATGAAACCTGTCCAAAGAAGAGTACAATTTGTAAAATTATGCGCACTCTCAGCCCAAGAGAGTAACGTGATCCTTCTTTTCTTGATTCTGGGCTTTCTTTCCATTTGCTCCTGCTGCACTGTTTAATAACAATATTAACAGAAAGCAATATTCTTCTGTACTGAGTAACTTATTGCTTATAACTGTTTGTTTGTTTGTTTCTTTATTTTTGTGGCAAGATTCCAAGGGTCCGGAAGTAAGGATTCTTCCATATTGGGAGAGGGATAGCAAAAATATCAATAATAGGCTTAGCTCTAGTCTCACTGAGCCTGAAAGATCTCACTAAGTAGTACGTCAAGATGGAGAATTGGGGTTTCCCGAAAGTAAAAAGCACTTCTGTCTATTGTTAATGTTACCACCAACTTTGCCAATATTTGACCTTAAGAACTCAGAAAAATTACTTAACTATTCTGTGCTCATTTCTTTTGTTATAATCTCAAAATCAGGACACCTGCCTTTCAGAAATCTCAGGAATTTGGGGAAAAAGTATGAAATAAAAGCTAATGCTTCTAAGAAGGGCACCAGGCAAAATATTACTAACGTTATTGTAAGCACGGTCAATAGATGGTTGTGGACTTAAAAATATTGGAAAACAATGTGACTTCCTTTCATCTGGATGCAAAGTTGTGGGTGTTCTTTGTGAAGGAACTATTGCTTCTCTAGGCATAACTCTGCTGAGTTTTTCTGTCGGTTCTACTTGAGGAAAGAAAATTGTCTGCTGGTCTTCAGTTTCCAACTTGCATAAGGTTACCTGTTTTATTATAAACTGGTCTTAAAGCTCAGCAAGAAGGAGCCCTACCACTGAGAGTCTCCCTCTGGCCACCCTTCCTCATTGGCCAAGAAGTTGAAAAGGACTAAGGGGAGTTGCCCACTGAGAGGCTATACCTCTACTTCTGGAAGGTATACCAGTTACCCAGGGCCCATGAATTCCCTGCCCAGCCAACCTTGAGTCCACTTCCAGGGCCTGAGCAAGTTTATCCCAGGCCTAGTTTTCTGAAGGCAGAGCACACTGTTCCTGTCTAGGTCCAAGGAGGTGGCCAAGGGACAGCTGCTTGTGGGAGGATGAGGATGAAGCTTGGTTGTGCCCATATGTTTGGTGTGTGAGGCCCCCGTGGTGTGGAACAAGGTGGCGTTGAGGAATAGGGAGAGAGGCAGGAAGGGGGTGTGGAGGGGCCGGGATCTGAAGACTGAAAACTGGCTGCATACCATCCTCTTTCAGCACTAATCCTAGAGATTTCCCCAAATTCTAGGTTTGGCCTGGCCTTCCAAGTTGTTATGTTTTTATAGTTTCAAGGAATAGGAGGAGAGAACATATTTATTTATCGTTTTGTTTGGCTGGTTTATAGTTTAAAAATTTAAACATATGGTGTGAGGGACTGTACTTGAATGCTTGTCCCAGGCCCTGTAATTTGGAGAGGGTCCTAGAATGTACCATAGTGTTTACACTTTAGAACCTTTTATGTTTGTCCATGATTTACGGGCATAATTAAGAACTCTGCACTACAATGGGCTTTATTATAGACACGATTCATTTTTCTCTGCAAGTTTCTAGTCCTGTTAACTGATGTTATTCTTACTCTCCAAACCACATTTTAATTTGCTGCACAGTTTTTTGAATTCATCATGATTTCAAGAAACTTTACGTGGAAATCAGTTAAAATAGCCCAAATAATTGGTTCAAAAGGACTTGTAGGGCATAGCATTTTTAGAAAATTCTTGTGTTTTTTAGAATGTTTTTATAGGTATAATCTCAGAAAGATTATCATTGAAATCATTTTCTTGATTCTGTGGTTTTCCATACATATATATATATACATATACACACACACGTATATATTCTCCTTATATCTATATTGTATATAAAATTATATATAACATGATGTTGAAGACGTGTAACTTTTCCTGAGAAGATGTGAAGCAAACAAGAAAAATATTTAAATAATACATTGAGGGCAAAAAAATAGGAACTCGGGCTGTGAGGTTTAATTGCATTATTTGTGGACCATATATAATATGAATTCGAGTCAGCTACGGTCTGACCCTCAAAAGCACAGATTCAGTCACTTCTAACCTAAAGAAGGATAGTCCATTCCTTAGCTCAATCTGCTATAATAAAATACCATCATCAGTGGGAAAGCTGAAGTAACAGACATTTAACTTCCACAGTTCTGCAGGCTGGGAAGTCCAAGATCAAGGTTCCAGAAGATTCATTTCCTGGTGAGGCCTCTTTTCCTGGCTTTGCAGATGGCTACTTACTCACTGCGTCCTCATGAGGCAGAGAGAGGGCTCTGGTCTCTCTTGCTCTTCTTTTATAAGGACACTAATTCCACCATGGGGGCCCTACCCTCACGACCTAGTCTTATTCTAATTACCTCTCAAAGCCCCCGCCCCCCCCTCCAAATACCACCACTTTTGGCATTAGGGCTTCACAATGAATTATGGGGGACACGATCATTCAGTCTATAACAGTCCAGTATCCTGTTTTAAAGGTACATAGGGCATCTCTTTTGTAAGTTGCCATAAAGCTTGCAAATGACTTGTGGAATATTTGTTTAATATTTGAGAAGCTGTTAATTTTTGTTACTGTCTCTCCTGTAAATTATATTTCCGATTGCTAAAGTTGGACAACACCTTTGAATTCTAATTTCAATATTGCCAATAAGATACACTTCAGTTTCGCTTGAATAGTTAAATAGTAAAGTTGTGTCTTCTGGATGGATGTGGTCTAAAGAACTGTAGTTACTGTGTAACCAGGGCAGATGAAAAATTAACCTGTGTGTTTCAAAATATGTTTTACTGGCCACCAAATTGCTGCAATTAAGTTGACGCATCTGTATACGTCATACATTGCCGTCAACAAGTACGATCTCCAGATGTTTTGTTTTGTTGTCATTAGTTCTTTCATCCTTGCTGACAGAATATTAAATAACCTTTTTAGGAAATCTAATGTATTTATCACTGAATCATTAAGTTCTTTGTTCACTTATTGATGTTGAACAAGTAGCACATTAGAAAATACTTAATGTGATTTAAAGACAATGCAAAAACGTTTCATAGTCCATTTACTCAGCATCTGTGATCCAAAGCTTGTCCTTTAAGAAGGCCTCTAGAACTCGTTATTGCTTAATTCAATATAGCATAAATGTTGTGAAAATAAAAGAAGCTTTGTAAGTGAAAAGGTAGCATGATTATGCTCTAATAAAGCCTGACATTAATTATGATATGGGAAAGGGAAGGTCTATTAGTTATAATTATAATTACAGGAATGCAATTTCAACTGCTGAGTATTTAAGCTAAAAAGTTGCAAAATATTATGTTAGTAGAGTAGAAATTTTATTCAGGAAAAGGGACAAATCTTGGATCAGAAGACACTGAGGAGATAAAAAAAATTGATATTTAGGGCCAATTTGGTGAACCAGTACAGTGTGATCATGATTATATGATATTAAGTTCTCAGCAGTCCAATTGCATCTATTATTGTTGTTTTCCTCCTCTGCTTCTTTAGCCTAATAGTGCTGCATAAAGCAGGACACAGGTTTTTTGTTGGTTGGTTGCTTTGTCTTGAATCCAACCTGGTTCCTCTCTTTTGCTCCTAGGGCCAAGTGACTATGTAAAAAGCGTTGAATAAGCATTGTGCACTTCATGTGGATGCAATGCTCCATTTTCATAAAATCGTGGTTATTTTCCCATTATGCTTGCATATGAGGTTTTGCAGATTCAAAATGCCCAATGAGGTAAATATTTTAGATACTCACAGCAACATATTTTATTAGAATTGTATGTGTTCGTCTTTTGTTTGTTTTTGTTTTGGATAGCTTCGGGTAGTATTTTTAGGAGGGTGGTGGGCACATGAAACTAAAGTTTGACTCAAGAAAATATCAGCACACGACGTTCATGTGCTTTGATTAGTAGGTATTTTCACTCTCAGAAAATTATCTTAAGGAAGGGGAGATGCAGGATGAATGTTTGGGGGGGGGGAGGAATATTACAGAGTAATTGAATGGTAATGTAAGTTATGGCTGCCAATAACAGAAATACTTTGCAGCCATTAGAAGTCAGGTTTTAAAAAATATTTAGTGAAATGAGACTATTGAGTAAAAAGAATTATAAGTGTAAAGCCCGACTTATGCAAAATAAGACTCAGGACATAAATACTGTGGTTATATATGCGTGGTGCTATTATAGGCAATATTTATTTTATCTGTAAAGTGCTTTGTCTTTCAACAGTGCTTACGTACTGCTTTCCTATTCAGACAGAGTACGTATTATATTTTAAAGTATCAACCAATTTAGAATTGAAGAAAAAAAGTGTCCAAATTAATCACATCAGTCCTATAAGTGAAAAGAATGCTAAGTTAAAGATGACACAGTCTCATTCATTGCAAACCTGACTTTCTATTCGTTTGTTTCCAGGACTGCCTTAGAGAGGGAGGAGAATGAGTATGCTACTTGGTGGGTTTCAGGTTCATCCCTGCACTGTTCTTGCAGTACCATCATTTAATGCTATTACGTTCCTTTGCATTTTGGGGTGTCTTAAAAATCTTAACCTAGGAGTTGATTGGAGGGGATGATACATTAATAAGGTGTTTTTAACACTCAGCGCCTATTCTATTACTTTAATTAGTTTAAAAGATACTTCCCAGCCCTGTGGTGGAGCAGTTGAAGCTAGGAGCTGGGAAGGAAGAGGGGAAAGAGAACTTTCAGGGACAGAATAAGGTTTCTGAAATAAGAAAAAGGGGGAAAGCGTGTGCTTGGAGCTTCGGGAGAGGAGGAAGTAGTTGTAGAGGGTAAGGGAGAAAGCTGACGTCATGTTTTCTGAAGAAAAAGTTTCTGTATTTTTTAATTGTGTTTTTTAGGGCCATCAGTCCTGGTACTGATGAGGCCTTCTTTCAGTTTGGAGGCATGTCGCATTTATGTGGTAGTAAATGTTAGCATTATTTTCAATTGGGAAATTGACACAAATAGCTGTTTCATAGAATCATAAACCTTTAAACTCATGAAAGCTCTGGGGTATCACCTAATTCACATTCCTTCTTTACGCCCTATTATACAGATAAAATGTCCGAGGCTCATTCAAGTTAACTTACCATCAGTTACAAAGGTGTTTTGTGAAACAGCCAAAACCAGAACCAAGGTTTTCTTATTCTTAGTTTAGTGCACAGTCCACAGCCTATCTTTCTATATAATTGTCCAAAATAAAGTACTTTAATCTACAATTTGTTAGATATATTATTTACCCTTTTCTCTAATTCTTAGAATGAGTTTTTGCCTATGTCTTTTCGGTACGCGGGCCTCTCACTGTTGTGGCCCCTCCCGCTGCGGAGCACAGGCTCTGGACGCACAGGCTCAGCGGCCATGGCTCACAGACCCAGCCGCTCCGCGGCACGTGGCATCTTCCTGAACCGGGGCACGAGCCCGCATCCCCTGCATCGGCAGGCGGACTCTCAACCGCTGTGCCACCAGGGAAGCCCTGCCTATGTCTTTTAAAAGCTCTATGTGACCCAGGGCAAAGAAAGCATTTGCAGTAAAACTTAAGGTGTGCTTTTCCTAATGTGGGGGTATTTATTTCACATTAGACAGTCCCCAGATTTTATTCTGTTAGGTGCTCACTGTTGTAAGGTAGGAAAATATAAAACTTCAAATGATATTTCAGTTTAAAATGTGTTCTATTTCCTTTTTAAAAATACACCACAAACATTATCAAACATTGAGATTGTCAGAGAAGTAACTTTCCCTAATAGTTCTTCTGGAAAAGGCTGAACAATTATTAGAAGGAAAAGTATCAAATTGATGGCCTAGCCAGCTCGAAAATTCTTTGATTGATTATATAAACTTTGAGTTTGTCTGAGCCTTCTTTCTTATTGGACTTCACTCTTTGTTAAAACACTTGATAGCTTGATGGCTTAAAATTTAACTGTAAGAGTCATTTTCAAACTTTTGTCAGCTGAATCTATTTTTCAGCAGAAAGCTTATGAAGGACTGCGGTATCTAAAACAGATACGGGACTTCCCTGGCCGTCCAGTGGTTGGAACTCCACACTTCCACTGCAGAGGGCGAGGGTTCGATCCCTGGTTGGGGAACTAAGATCCCACATACTGTGTGGCATGGCCAAAAAATTAAAAAACAAAACAAACAAAAGAACATATAAGGAAAGCTTACATTTGGAAAAATAAGACGGGCCTTTTCTATCTTTCATTTTTAAATCCTAGCAACCCTTTCCAAGTTTCCATATACTTCATCACCTTAGGACTTTGATGAAGGCCAATAGACAAACCTTCAAATTTGGAGAGTAATTATCTGTACTTAGCATGTAGAAAAATAATATGTAGGCAGAGAAATGATAAAATAGGTGCACAATACTTAGCTCATGTTAAGTATGTTAAAACTAGGAATACGTTTAACTTTCATCTGTGAGAGCTGACAAATATATCTGGTACTCACATAGGGCCAAGCTGGCAATGTAGCCGTAGAGTTAAATAGTTTTGCGTTTCTCAAGTGGCGAGAGAAGATTTTTATGTTGTCAATGTTATTCTGTGTTTTGCTGTGTTGATGGGTACTTATCTTAGATAGCAGAGAAGATAGTGAAGTAATTCCTAATGCTGCTCTTAGTGAGCATTGCTTGGGATTCCCCTTGCAGAATTTAGACTATGGTTTGAAGGTTAAAGTTATAGGATGAAATCAGTAGATAATAGAGCAAGAAAAACATACTTCTTTTCTGCAGCCACATGGAAATATGAGTAAATAGTGCTTTATGTGTTTGGAGATGATTTGTCAGGGCCTCAATCAACTGGCTCAACTTGCACAAAATTACAAAAAAACAAAACCCAAAAAACACCAAAATTCAGAAGGCAAGACGTACTCCAGTAGCTTATTTCTAAACTGTTACTACTATGATTGTTACTACTACTCCTGTAGTAATGGCTCAGAAATTCTGTCATCAGGATATATTATTTTTTAATGATTTCTTATTATTTACTTTTTAAGAGGGATATATATTTTAGGGAAACTAACCTCATATATTTTATAATAAATGTTCTTATATGTCTTCTGAACAATTGAGTTATACATAAGTAAACAACCAGAAATATTGTTCAAGAAATACAAGGAATGCAGTGA
The DNA here is from genome assembly GCF_011762595.2 of Tursiops truncatus. Classification (NCBI taxonomy): domain Eukaryota; kingdom Metazoa; phylum Chordata; class Mammalia; order Artiodactyla; family Delphinidae; genus Tursiops; species Tursiops truncatus. The sequence continues at coordinate 39,138,696 of NC_047042.1, forward strand.
TGACAAAAGGAAACTGTTGAAAAATGCTCATTAAAGTTGGATGGAACAGAGAGAAGAGAAGTAAAGGCTACTGCTATTTATTTTGAACTTCCAGGCTTGCCATAAACTAGCTTCTTCATTTCTGAAATGGAAGGCCCCGTGATTGATAATTATAACTTTAATTTTTAAAAATATGAAATAAAAACATTTAGAAATATTAAGCTTTACTTCATCACTTTTACTTACGTATCTTTGAACCACCTTAAAAACTAATTCCTAAAAGAATACTGAAATTTTTTAAAGCCAAAAACAGAGAATGTTATTTAAGAATTAATAACTGAATGTACGTTGACTCTTCAGTGGTCTTTCTCTGTTCCATGTTTTCTCTGGATGATAGATTATAGGATTCCTTATCATCTCCCCTCCTGGCTGTGTCAAGTATTTTAATTTTAGTTTTATTTTAGTTTAAAGTTAAATATGGTAGTAACTTGATTTATTCTCTATCATTTTATTAGCCAGATATTAGAAATTGGAAGATAAATATTAAATTATAACGCCATAGTAGAAAATCTTGCACACATTTAAAACCAAAGACCATGTATTTTTCATGTTTCTCCTCATTCCTTCTTCTGTAGGCATAGCAAAGATCCTATGAGAAATCAGTTAGAGATATATTCAGGGATTGTTGACTGCAACCATTTCCCAATGTGGCTTCAGGTCACTGGAAGAGAAAAGTATTTTCTTCCCTCTGGAGTCAAGGACCAAGTTACAGATGGCTGATAAAACCCATTATATGTTTTAACAGTGTTTGGTATTGGACTGACTCTTTACAAATCATTCCCATAATTGCTCATAAATAGTTTTCTTCCCTCCTAAAAACTCTGGATATTTTTAAGCATTACCATCTTTAGTAATTTCCAGCGCAGTGATGATTATGGTTCCATGAACTTTGGCTTTTTGTACCTGCTATTTAACACTCCCAAAGGCCAAGCCTCCATTACTTGGCTCCCAAAAGCCAAGTACTCCATTACTAAGCATCATTTGCTTATGGCCACATTTTCTCCTCAAACATGGCAACTGATTTTTTTCCCTCCTAACTTTGAAACCATTGCTCCAAAAATTTCAAGTGGAGAATCACTCGGGAATTTAAAGGAATGAGCTATTGACCCTTCAGAAAAAATTAATATCTTACCTGTTTCTCTAGAATCCAAATATAATTTTCTTTTTCTCAGTGTGTGATTTGTGGACTAGTAGATCACTTAATCTCTGATATTTAGGTGCTTAAATTATGAAAAGTGACGGTGATGCCTTCCTAATTGATTTTGTCATTATAATAGAGCTCACAGTTTGACTTTGCTTTTTATTGCTTAGCAGATCTCATATGAGTTTTCCTCATTCAGTTCTGGGTTAAAATAGCAAATCTCCCCAAACAGTACTTTGGTCCACTATATCAGTTTTTCTAAGAAATACTTCAGTATGCTCTAAATCTACAGTTACAGTAAGTGGCATTGGCTAGTGATTTGATTTGAGAATTGAGACTATGGTCTGGATTTACTCTTTATGCATTAACACAGGTCAAATGGACAGGGACTGTATTTTAAGTCAGTAATGGAAGGCTGAAGGCTGTCTTAAACCAATCATATCAGTTTTACCCATGACTGATTGATCCCTAGGGGCGGAGCCCTGTAAGCATTTCTCTTACATGAATGGACTCTATAGAGCCTGGAGTTTCATTCATAAAATGGAGATTGAAAGGACACACACACACACACACACACACACACACACACACACACTCACACTCTTTACTCTCTGGAATGTCCATTTATACAGAGCTGAAGGGTATAGTGTTCCATCAGCTGCTGCTTTTGCCAGTTGACTGGAAGTAATGATTAATGCTCATTGGTCCTGCCTGCATGTAACCTGACACTATTTATGGCCTTGCAGTGTTCCTAATGTATAGTGAATGAGAAGGCAACATTCTCAAATCAGAAACATAAACAGGAACTGGTGGGTCTGAATTCCATTCAAATATGTCATTTCAGCCACACAGTGTTTGTCTAACTGGGATTTTACAGGCAGGAAAGGGGGAAGGGAGGGATAATCTGCTTGTGAGTTGAACTAGCATGAAAAAAGGGAATTAGAATGGGGAGGGGGGGTGTACTTTTTTAGTGTAGGATTTTTAGTTTCTTTTTAAAGAAAACAACCAGGATGCTTAGGCCCAGAACTGCTTATTGCGAGTGGGTGAGATGAACATACCACTGTTTTCATATGTGCAACTAAGATTTGCAATTAAATGAGACAGTTGAAGGATGCGCGTTTGGATTTCTCCCTCTGTGTGTGTGTTTCATAAACGTGAACAAGAGAGGGAAGATAAATATTTATTTTTTACAAGTATATGTCTGAGTATATATTTTTAGGTTTAGAATATCGTTATAGAATATTTTACACTTAAAGGATCTCTATACTTAAGTGACTTAACTATGTAATAGTTTAAAGGGAGACTTTTTATTTCATAAAATATTTTTACCTAACATAGGCATAACCTAATTGAAATCTTTCCAAGGAATTTTTTTCAGATTAAATAGATTGTGGTTTTTATCATGGGTGTACATGTGTGTAAATTTTCTATTTAATTGCTTCTAATACAGTCTTGAAAATTTTACAAAGATAGCTATTCAAAAACACATGTGAAAAACAAAGCAAGGCAAAACTGAAAGAATGACACGCATATATCATTATGATTTATTTACTATTCTCTTAAGTTTAGAAAAGTATCTTTGAACATTCCATTCTGCTAACCCTTCTTTGCAGTGTGTGGGCCCTCACAGTTCACTGTTTTCATCCACATGTTTTTGTTATTCTTAGCATTAAAAAATAAAACCACCCACTTGGTATGACACTGGAAACATTATACTGAATCCTGGACCTGTTACCTATTTACTACTAATGTCATTTTGAGCATGTTTTGTTACCTCTTTTGTCCTCAGTTTCCTCATTCATGGAAAGGGGGAAATAATTCCTATACCTTTTGTGTTTTCGTGAGGATTAAATATGACTATGTTTGTAAAATTGCTAATATAGTGTTAGGGGTCTAGGCAATTAGAATAAGGATTTCTGTTGATATGATTTTATCGTAACTTCTAGAGATTTCCTCAGACTGTCGCTAGTTCTTGAATGAGGTGCCACTATTATAATATTTATAAATACACTTCAGGGCTAAAGGATAGGACAAAATAAGAGAGATATTCTGATGTTAAAACAATCATATTGGGGCTTCCCTGGTGGCGCAGTGGTTGAGAGTCCGCCTGCCGATGCAGGGGACACGGGTTCGTGCCCCGGTCTGGGAGGATCCCACATGCCGCGGAGCGGCTGGGCCCGTGAGCCATGGCCGCTGAGGCTGCGCGTCCGGAGCCTGTTTTCCGCAACGGGAGAGGCCACAACAGTGAGAGGCCCGTGTACCGCAGAAAAACAAAACAAGACAAACAAAAAACATTCATATTGTGCATAGCCAGCAAGATAGTGTACAATTATGCTGTTTCTGGCGTAGTGAAACAGTCGTACTGAACTTACTGCTAGTGTTATTCATGTTTAAAGCAAGGAGACTAAATCATCTGAATATTGAGGTGATCCAAGGAAAAATGAGTGAGAGGACAAAGCAATTCATGATGTATTTGTTTCAAATTGTGTAGGTTCCAGAAAGGGAACAATTCAGTATTGAAGCTCATCATGAAAAATTCCCCCACTTCAGCATTTTTTTTGTGGCCCGCTTTGGCAACTAATGGCATCTTTTCTCATATATATTTTTAAACTTCCGTTAATTGTCAGAGTGCAATAATATCTAATAAGTAGTCAAAGTTAAAATTGTGCTTATTTTGTGCAATTGTGTTTCCTATCATTGCAACTTTATTTTCAACTCTAACTTACTGAAACCTCCACAGGCTTGTAAAACTTGTAAAACTGTGAGCCAACTAGATCATAATAAGCTAATCCTCTTTGAATGTGGTGGTTATTTGTGTAGGATACTGTCCCCTGCAATAAAAAAAAAAAGCCAAAAAACCCAGATGCTTACAAGAGAAGTTTGTGGTTTCTTAGGTAAAATTCTATGCTGTTGTTTTAGGTTATATAGCCTTTAAGTTTTAAAAGCATCTGAACGCAGATAACTCTGTTACTTTTTTTTTCTTTTTCAAGGTATTGCAAGCACTATTCTGGGCATACAAAGACTGATATAGTTCTCTTTCTGTCCTCAAAGTCTGTCAACAGTAGATTCAGTACATCTGATCTGTGGCAAAAGAAATATCTCTGCAGATTTTACATTATTTATATTCACAGTTTACTAAAAATCCTGATGACAAAGCTCCCATCTAAGTGTGAATGAAGTAATACCAAATGCATCACTCTCTTAAGATTTCAGCCACCTCCAACTTTTCTGCCTTCTTTACGTGTTTCAGTGACTAAGTTGTTATATTTATATAGAGCTTTTGTGACTGACAACAGATAGATCTTATAAAACTTGACTTAAAGCCTTCACACTTGAATTCAGACATATTAATACTGGGCCTTATTTTTTAGAGTTACTTACTTTCAGGTTTGTTCTATAAATAGCTTGTATGGGTGTAAAAAAAAATCCTCATGTTAGCATCCTTTTTAGAACACTTTATAAAATATATTTTCTTGATTAGTTACACGAAATCTCTTCATGTGGCAAGTAGAAATGCAGAGTAAAAGGATGTTACACTAGTATGTATGTGAAGACCTGTGCATTTAAATACATCTTTATGAAGCTCATTTATTTATGCACTCTGGAAAACCTTTGGATTTTAAACATGAAACTGAATTTGCCAGGAAATGAGAAGAAACAAAAAACTTAAGTTTAAGAAAGACAAAACTTAGGCAAGATCTGTCATAATGCTCTTCTTTCTTGAATGAGATTGATGCGATTAGTTCTTGGTACAGCTCAGTATTTGTTTAGATGATAAATAAATGTCTTTGAAAACTTGTTTAAACTCCTGTGTTTACATTGAAATACACACACACACACACACACAAGCACATTTTTCACCAAGTACCTGTTAATTTCAGATGTATGTTGACACACACATTTTGGCCCTGGAGTTTTCATTTCCGCCATCATCATTATACCATAAACAAGTTTAGGTGGACTTGATCTTGTTACATCACCTCCTCAAGGAGTTAGTTAAGTGTGTAATCAATCCATCTCTGCAGTGTACACTCACATGAAAGCAAAATCACATTAAAATACAACATCAAACTTATTTCTATTTTACTGGGATTTCTCATTTACTCTCAGAGATTTGAATGCTTAATTAAGTTATCACACTGATTGTTTCTCCAGGAATTTAACTAGAAGCATCAAATGAAAGAAAGGTGCTTTTTCCCCCTTATTTAGAGTTTACAATCTGAAGTGTTTTCAGCTTCGTACACTATTTGATAACAAAGAATTTCAACAAATCATAGGGATGTCTCATACAACTGTGGCAAATAGTTTCTCTCTGATCCGGCCTGTTATAGCTCCTAGAAACTTTAGGCAAACCATGACCTGAAGAAGAAACTTCATCCTGTACTATGGGGCAACGCATATGCAAATCAGAAAAGTGCCTAGCAACTTCAAAACTGCACTTTGTGGGCAGACCTTTGGTAAAGCTTCCCAAATCAGTATTATGTTTCCCAATACAGTTTTAAAATGCAAGTCAAGAAACAGCTTTTTAGTTTCATACTTGCTTATCTTAATTTAAAGGAAATTTTAACTGCGTTACTAAAGGTGAAGACTAATCAAATCAGGTAGTTTAGTGTGTTAGTTTACTTCTTCTTAACTTCCGCCACAGTGACTATGACTAGCGCATTAAAATGACAACAGTGCTTTGCTGCTTTGAATTTTTGCAGCATATTAGATCAGCTTTCATCACCATGAACTCATCTGTGACAAATTATAGGCAGTTTAGTTTCTGCAAGCTGATTTGGCCCCATCCTAAGGTCATGCTGAAGAGCTCTTTGATCCATAAGTTTCCAAATAATAAAAAACAATCCTTTACCCTAAATTAAATATACATAATTCAATTTACAGATTGAATTTAAAACTTTTTAGACTAAAGCCATTTAGCATCAAATATCAGGGAGTAATACTGTAAAAAGAAGCTCAAAAGAGGTACCTCCAAATATTTTGAAAATATAATGGAGCTTCTCACTTAAACCTTATAAATTTATAATGAATTTAAAATCAATATATTTTAAATATCATAGGTTAATAGATTTATGAAGAATATTACTGAATAAGTACACGAATAAGCAATGTCAACCATCTCAATACATACATGATTTAAGAATAGCAAATTAAGTTACAAAAATAATTTTGATATGTAATTATTTCTAGTTCTAAGTACGGTGATTCACACAGTTTAAATACTTGTGAGGTTCACTTAAAAGTAGATTCTGTTAGTAATAAGTACCTTATATTGAATCCTGAGTGTTAGCAGAAAGTGGGCAGAATGTTGCCCGTGGCTTACTCCATATGGTCTTCCAAAAACCCTTTGAAGGAAATCACTGTTATTGCCATTTTACAGATGTGGAGGTTGAGAGTTAAGAGGTGTTAAAAAACTAACAAAATGTTATACTCCCATAAAATATCAGAACTGAGATTCAAAACCAGGTCTCTTAGATGACAAGGTGAACATTTGTAATCACTGCTGACTAATGATCCTAAGATTATAATCATGGATGCATATTAAGACAGTGTAAATATGCTCTCATCTTAACGTTTGTGAACAGGATAAACTGCAGCTTATTATTGTCACTGAATTATGTAAGTTTTATTTCATGGATAAACATAAACGAATACGTATGAAATGCCTCCATTCCCTGCTACAAAACATTTCCCTTTGAAGTCGCCACTTAGCTAGTTTGGATCTGAGTTGAGCATTTAGCAAAAGCTAAAATGTAATGCCAAACTTCATTGGTTGGATTTTTTATTAGATAAGGTAGAAATGAAAGCAGCAGGCAATTTAATTAGCAGTAATTTTTCTGGGCAAGTCATTACTTTGATGAACTTCAGAGCAACGTTTATGGCTCCTAATTAACCATGTTAGTCATTTGATTGAATAATCACTTTGGAAATGTTTCTACAATTTGATTAGAGTCTGACCCACTCGGATGGTCATAAATTAACTGATATCGCTTTAGGATAACATGACTTTCGTTACTTTAGGGGAGTAAACTTCTCTTAGCCATATTTTTTTCAGGCTTCTCTGGACCATACAGAGGGCACCGATTTTAAAGATAGACTGGACTTAAACGATGCTGGCCAAGTGTCTCAATTCCAAGAGCTAGATGTTAATTTTATTTACTCTGGGGTGTAATCAATAGTATTAAGAACTGGCATAATCACAAATATATTCTCATGTATGCATTTTTTTTCTAAATTGCTGTTCAGTGCTTTTTTGTTGAGCCTTTGGAAACGTAATGGAGGCTGCGGCGTTAGCCATATTTTATGTCATTAATTTACGATGAATTTTAAATCAGTATACTTTAAATGTCATAGAATAATAAGTAGAATTTATGAATAATATTACAGAGTAAGTACAACAGAAACCAATAAATCAGCTAGTTCAGTAGACACGAGTATTAGTGAAATTATCCATCGAATCCTATCTTTGATGTCAAATGTCTAGTTTTCCAGGATTATGATTATTTCATATGATGTTAGGGGCACTTTTATAAGCCGACCCTTCAACTTTGAATAGTGGGTTTCTCAGAAACGCTTGCATTTTCTTTCTTCCGCTTTTTCTCCCCCTTTGGGGAGGAAACTACATTTAGTCACGCTAAATATATAATAGAGTTTAACCTATACATTTCCTAGCTGCCTCCAGAGCCAGCCAGCTGTTTTTACAGCCACACTCCAGCTGGGCAGCAGTCAGTAAAAGTATTTTGTGGCAGGGTGTCAACATTGGTACAACAAAATGCTTGCCTCTAAGCAGCTGCGGAGCTGATGGCAGAGTCATTAACACTCTCCTTTCCAGGCCCAGCTGCCTGAGGGAACTTACGCCTTGGTAATAAATCAAAATAACATGAAAAATTAATTTGAAGTACCATTGGTTAAAGAGTTGGGATAAAATGCATTGCTAATCATTTGTTAACCCAGAAGATCAACTCCACTGCAACCCTATTGTAAGCACTGATATCAGGAAGCACGGTTTAACCCTGTAGGGTCAGAATTATATACTACGTAATACTTTATATAAAGAAGGCACAATGTAATAAAGTGTTTGAAAATGAGTTTTACACTATTTTCGGCTTGTAAGCTATTGATTGCCACATACTTTTCAATATTACTGCTATTAGGGATCGCCATTAAGCTATTTTTGACTAAAACCACATAAGATAAGCTTTTTTCTGTGAAATAATATCTCATATTTTGGTTGATATTTATCACTAGAAAAAATTTTAGAACATCAGGTAGACTTTAAAAATGGAACATTCCAGACCAAGAAAGAATGACATCTGGGCTAAACAGTGCTCATTACCTATTACAGCATGAAAGTCTATAGATGGATAGTTAAAGAGAGATAAGGGCCTTTGGATTCCCATTCATTTAAATGTTATTACTTGTTCAGAAGTTAAGTACTTACTACAAGTGGTGGAAAGGAAGATATATTCTTATATTAAATAGCACACTTGTCATATATATTTTATACATTTAGTTATGTACATGTTTTTTAAAAAACTTAAGTAATACATACAGAAGATAGAATCAACTTAATCACATGTGTATATATTCCTGTGGAACCTATATATGTTATATGTAGGGTTGGGCCCAGGTTTTTGGTACCTAAAACTTATAAAATTTGGGGAACCCTCTGAAAGAAAAGGAAAAGGAAATGACATATACAAAATTAGGCATAGGATTTCAGTAGGGCTCTTGCAAGTAGAGGGTCTTGAGGTTGAAACTACACTCTCTTCACCATGAATAGACCTCTGGTTATGTGAGTGAACTTCTATATTCAGAGTTAAATAACTAGGGACGATAACAGACTCAGATAACATCTCACCCAACCCTTTGTTTTATATAAACTTAGACACAAAATGGCTTATCTAAAGTCATGTAGCTTTATTAGTAGTAAATGAAGGACTTGAATTTTAATCTTTTGTCTCTTAATCTATATATCTTTCCTTTTCCCCATATCTAAAGCTACTAAACACATTAGATACACAACCATCACTATGACTCAAGTTTAACCATTAACCAAGTTTATTTTCTCAGGGATGAGTTAACTTGTTCACGCAGGCAAGGCCTCACTCTTAAGGTAACAATGGTGTTTGCTAAAAAGTTGTTGGATTTCTCTTTTATAGCCTCACTGGATTTGAATCTGACCTGTGGGCTTAACAAAATGAAAAGCCAGTCTTGTTTCTATCTGAAGAAAAAAGGGCAGTCACCTTACTAGGCTGGAGTAATTTTAAGAGATATAACAATTTCGTCTTCTCATAATAATTTCCAGCCAGTGTTCATGAAATAAACTATGAATGAGTCTTTTATTGATCTTTGCTTTGGATGACATCGAGTATACAAAGTTATTCCATACATGTCCTGAAATATTTTTTAAGTCATGACACTGTTTGAGGACACAATCACATTTATGCAGGGTTGCTGGTAAAACCACCTTTACTTTATTAAGGTTGGTGTGGGTAAAACTTTGAATTCACCTGCCTGTTCAGGAGAATCAGTATCCACCATGATATGCTTCTCATCCTTAAGTTTCTTGTGTGGGCCCTGCCTGAAATGTTAACTATGTGTTGACAAGTTCCCCTCAAGAGACTCGTGTCAGTTTCTGTTACTTTTCCTTTCTGCACTCTGTCCACTGATAACAGCACATTTTCAGCTCCAGACATCTTTGACCACTGTTGTTTCCTCTTGCAGAAGTGCCTAGCTGCCACTCCATTTATATGAGGCAAGAAGGCTTCCTGGCTCATCCCAGCAGAACAGAAGTTAAGTTTTCCACTATTGAAATTCTTGTAAATACCTGTCAACATAATTGGACATCCTAAGGATGCTGTCAGATTATCATTATATTACATGGGGAAAATCACTTATGTCCACTAAACCATTATTTTAAAACTTTTCTTTTTAAAGTAAAAGGAAGATTTTTCAGGTCATGATCTCTTATATTTGGTTGTTAACATGAGTCATGTGCATATAAACAGCTGAAAAGTGGACTTCTCTGTTCTTTTTTGCCAGCAACCACATCCTTTTGAAAGAGAACGTGTGCTTTTATAAGATCACCTTACCTTACTGCTTTCTACTGAAGTGTATCTTTTAGGAATTTTCAGTTTTGCTTTAGAGACCTAAGTCATTGTTTTGAAATAAAGCACCGTTGATTTAAATACATTCACCTTTAAATATCCTAGATTTTACATTTTGGGACAAGTAATTGTTAAGAATGGACTTTCACAGAAGAGACTTAGAAAAGGAGTTTTCTGTTGTGGATGTGTTATGGTAACCATGGGGGGAAAGTTTTGTTCTAATGGGCATGATACCTGCAAAGTAATGAATGAAAATGATTTTATCTGGATAGACTCCCCTTTAAAGTATTTCCGGAATTATGTGCATGGTCCTTGATGTCAACACTATGTATCTTCAGTGAATGACTTAGATCCATCCTTCTAGGTTGAGTCCAGCATTGGTTGTTTTGTTTAAATAACATTAATAGAAGTAAATCCCCATGTTTAAAGGATAGTATTATGAGATGGTAAATCCAGAAAATATGAGGCCAAAAATTTTGCACAAATGCAATATAATTATTGTTGCTATTTTTAATATTATGTACCTACCACAGAGACCAATACTTTTGAGAAATAAAACTGTGACTAAACTATGGGAAATTTCTTCCTGGTGATGAAAGATAACAGCAATTAAATGAAGGTCCCACAGTCAAGGATATTTGGGGGAGAAAATGATTGTGAAAAGCTGTCAATTTATTTTGCATTTTTCCTGTGGACTTAGTTATGTTACAGCAAAAAAGGAAAGTTTTTTTTAACTGCCTTGGCTATTGAAGATGAAAACATGAGAAAGTTAACCTAGCTAAATATTTCTGCAAAGAAGTAAGGGGGTAAACCGTACCTGTTTCAGTTCCTCACGGTCATAATGCAAGGTACATGGCAGTAATTCACTCTGATTTCCCTCTCATCTCGTTGAATAACAAAACTTGGAAGAAAATGGAAAAGGAAACGATACGTTGTACATCCCAGGTTTGCCAGTGTTTACGTAAGCTCTATGCTTTGGTTAGTAATAATATAAATTGCTAACTCTCATGTATTACCATGTGCTAGGCAGTGTTCTAAGGCTGCATATATTAAATCATGTAATCCTCACAACAACCCTATAAGGTAGATGCTTTGTTATCATTCCCATTTTATAGATGAGGAGACTGAGGCACAGAGGTTAAATAATGTGTCCAAGGTCACGGAGTGGAAAAGTAGAAGAGTCCTTTTCTACCTCCGTTTTTGCGTTAATGGTTATATTTTGATTTATTTGTGAGTGTTATTTCTGTCATGAGTAAATGTATTTCATTTCCCCCCACAGGCTGCATGTTTGAAAAGGGCCCCAGGCAGTTTTATGATGACACCTGTGTTGTCCCAGAGAAATTCGATGGTAGGTTTTTCATTGTGTATCAAGTTTTGATTTCTGTAAGAGGACGAGGAGAGATCACCTTCGCCTCTCCTGAAAGCAGTCAACATCGCTACTTAACGATCTTTATGCCCGTCACTTACGATGCACTCAAGTCTCGCTAAACTTTGCCTCTTATAAATTCCCTTTCCTTTGCCCATTAAGAAGCTTTTTCCTTTGTCCTATGAGAGATCCCATTTTTAGAGTTAGACAGAGTGTCATTCTTGCTGGGCTTTATGTAGAATAAGGGGGCCCTTTCCATTGCCTGGCTGAGGACATGCAGCTTGTTGCTTGAGATTTACTGAGAGCTGATCCCGTAATTAACAAAGCAGAGGAGAAAGCGTGCTACTGTGGATGCATGGATGACTAATGCAGGCTCTTGCCTTTTATTGTTCACGAAAACATGCGTTATGGAACACAGGAACAATACAGCTGCCCATTTAGTTAGTGATTGTGAGTCCTCCTTTTTTGTTTTTCCCCTGGGAAGATGTTCATTACTAATGTGACATTACTTTGTAATTGCTTCAGATGGAGTTAAGAAAGCATCACTCTTTTTTTTTTTTGTTTTGTTTTTGCGGTACGCGGGCCTCTCACTGTTGTGGCCTCTCCCGTCGCGGAGCACAGGCACAGGCTCCGGACGTACAGGCTCAGCGGCCATGGCTCACGGGCCCAGCCGCTCCGCGGCATGTGGCATCTTCCCGGACCGGGGCACGAAGCCGTGTCCCCTGCATCGGCAGGCGGACTCTCAACCACTGCGCCACCAGGGAAGCCCTGGTTTAGGTTTTTTAAGTGTTCTTTCTGTAATTATTTTAAGAGGTGTATTTCTGTCTCTTGACCAAAGGAAACTTTTAAAAAGCTCGTGATTTGGTCTGGTTTATAATTCACACTTAATGGCAGAAGATCGGCTCGAATATATTCTGTCTGAATTGTTTCTTTAGTGCAGGAGAGAAATTCATGCATTAATAGTGATATGCTTGTAGGGCCCTAGACATTCAATCCCCAATGTGACTAATTCCACATATTTTTGAGACAATTTGCTGGAGGTAGAAGTAAATAATCAGTAGTCATGAAACTGAGTTGTGTTTTTCTTTTTTGGTTTGTTTGTTTTTTGGTAAAATCAAAATATCTGGCCAGATATTCCAAAGAATTGGAAACTAACACCTTTGCTGCTGTAATCTATTTAATAGAGTCTTTTACACTTTGTATGAATAACAAATAAATGTAGCACAAACAAACCTTTCTTGTTTAAAAATATAGATAACAGAAAACTCTGGTGTATTCTTTTTTGTGTGTGTATAAACATTATAAAATTGGACTTTTAGAAAAAGAATAGCAAGCTAAACTCAAATAAGTGCAGTACAAACAAGAGACAAGGAAAAATGAGAGAATTTTCATTTGCTGCCAGTTGAGAAAGCAGAGTGCCAGTGAAGGTGTGGAAGAAAGATGGTATACCGGTAATCCAGTATGCCCTGAATTACCCACGACATTGTCCTAGTTTTTGCCTAACTCACAGAGTCTAAGATGCTATTAACTTTGCTTTGAAGTATTTGCATTAAAATTTTCACTAGTTTGTCATGTGCAGGTCAATGAGGTATTTACAAATTGCAGAATTTAATTTGCGCAAATAAAATGCACAGAGCTTAAAATTGATTACTCCCTCTGCATTGTTACTTAGAGCAGTAAGTAATAGCATTAACAATGAAGGCAAGAAGTATGATCGGATACTACAGTTTTTAAAATAGTATCTAAAGAAAAAAAAGTTACACAGCATTTTTATAAGTAAATGACCTCCATGGATTTATTCTGGCCTTTGTGCGTTTATAGTGACCTCTATATATACAGTTGTGTGTAAGTTTGTAGATTCCTGGGTTATATTCACCCTTTTACCTATTTTAAATCCCTATTTAATGGTAACAGTATATTTCATAGAAACCCTTAAGTTGGTTGTGGTGTAACCATTTCAGTGATTGATTTAATATAAATTTTATGTAAATATCATGGCTAATCATAGAAACTTAAAATGTTTTTAATTTAGGAGATATAAAGCAAGAGCCAGGAATGTATCGGGAAGGACCCACGTACCAGCGGCGGGGATCACTTCAGCTCTGGCAGTTTTTGGTAGCACTTCTGGACGACCCTTCCAATTCCCATTTCATTGCCTGGACTGGGAGAGGCATGGAATTTAAATTGATTGAGCCTGAAGAGGTGAGTTTAGTAGATTCTAGTTAGGAAGATCAGATGTGTTCTAATATAAGGAAACATAGACTTGATTAATATGCCAAAGAAGTATTTTTTAATTTTAAAACTATAGGGAAACATTGTGAATTAAAAGGTGGGCCAAAAAAAAAAAAAGCAGGAATGTATTTAAAATAAGACATGAATATGTTGCAGGCTTTTTCCAGTTGCATACCATCCTACAGGAATTGAAGGAAATCAACCGGATTGTTAGCATAATCCTTTATTCAAGAGAGCAGGGCTTGGGAAGTCTTTAAAGGTGCATCTAAGTTGGGCACGTTTGATGGTCTTTGAGGAAGAGAGATGTCTATCAAAGTTCAACTAGTTTTGGGTATGGAGGAATTGTTCTTGAGAATTAGCAGTTATTATTTGGACAGTCTTGATTTTTGTCAAGAGGGTTAGAGATGAACATTTAGAGAACAAAGTCATGTGTAAGAGGGTGTAGGGGAGACGTAGCTGTGGGCAGTAAAGGCACACAAGGGCCACAGTGGGAAATTCTTACTCCTTAAGTGTTTCTTAGGAGACACAGACCTGTACAACCATTGTTTCCCTTTGATTATTGGTGACATCTGTTTTGAATCAGCTGGGCTGTGTACGTTCCTTTGGAAGGTAGGAATAAAGTTTAAAATGTCACCATACCTAAGAAGACTCTGGATAGAGAGAATACAGTAAATGGAACACCTTTCATTCTGTTCAGCTGTCTTACTTCCTCAAACCCTCCCCCATGCACATACCAATGGAGTGTTTTCCTGAAAAACCTCTCAGTTCAATTTTTATTCTGCCCAGGACTAACTTTAGGCTTAAGCCTACTATTTTTTTTTTTTCTTTCTTTTTTTGGTTGCGGCCCATGGGATCTGAGTCATGCAGGATCTTTTCATTACGGGGCGGTCTCTTCGTTGCCGTGCTCGGGTTTCTCTCTAGTTGTGGCATGCAGGATTTCTCTTTCTCGTTGAGGTGCGTGAGCTCAATAGTTGTGGCACACGGGCTTAGTTGCCCCACGGCATGTGGGATCTTAGTTCCCCAACCAGGGATCAAACCCGTGTCCCCTTCATTGGCAGGCAGATTCCTTACCACTGGACCACCGGGGAAGTCCCAAGCCTACTATTATTATTACAACATAACCTACCGAATAGCATTTTGGATCTCAAAAGAAAGGTGACTTTTTTTTTTTTTTTAAAGAAGATGTTGTGGGTAGGAGTTTATTAATGAATTAATTTATTTTTGCTGTGTTGCGTCTTCATTTCTGTGCGAGGGCTTTCTCTAGTTGTGGCAAGCGGGGGCCACTCTTCATCGCGGTGTGCGGGCCTCTCACTATCGCGGCCTCTCTCGTTGTGGAGCACAGGCTCCAGACTTGCAGGCTCAGTAGTTGTGGCTCACGGGCCTAGTTGCTCCGCGGCATGTGGGATCTTCCCGGACCAGGGCTCGAACCCGTGTCCCCTGCATTAGCAGGCGGATTCTCAACCACTGCGCCACCAGGGAAGCCCGAAAGGTGACTTTTATATGAAATGTTTGTGTCTTATCAAAGATGCTTTTTCTGCTGCTGTTAAAATTGACTTCAGTTTACATTAGCTGAGAAAGCAATGGAAGACTTTTAGCTAACATGCCTATGACTGATCATATTGGCTATAGGATCTAAACACCTCAGAAAAGTCGAAAAATTCAGAGAGAGATATCCAGCTATTTTTTAATTCAAAGTGATTAGTTTCATGTAGACTAGACATCTACAACCTAGACTAGGCTAATGGGCCTATACATCTTGCATTTTCTGCTCTATGAGACCATGTATTTAATCATAATCAGATAACGTGTCCTAATTTGATTTCCAGAAGATAAGGTGACATTACTTATTAAGATTTAAGAGATTATCCGATTCGAGTATGTATTAAATAAAGTATGAAATCAGAGGAGATGGTTAGTACAATTAAGTGTACTCCGGGTTACATCAATACCCTGGTAGCATTTGAGGGCTCAAGTTAAATCAGAAATTCAATTGAGTATAGGCTAAATGTTTGGGTGTTTGAATTTTGTACTGCATCTAAAACTTAATTTGGCTGTCAAAAGAAATTCATTTTTTATGTAGGTGTACTTAAATGATATAAGTGAAAGAACCGCAAAAATGTGAAGCACTAAAAATTGAGACTAGAAACACTTAACGTAAAGTAATTTGAAAGCCCTTTAACATGATGGGAATGTGTGCTCTTCACCTCGTGAAAGATGTTAATAATCTCTGCAAGAGTTGCTTCATGCTAGAACTGAGGACATTCAACAGGGATTTATATCAATTACTTCCGTCCATCTGTGGTTAAAATAAGTGAGCAGAAACAGAATTTTTATTTTTGCCATCTATCTGTTAAGATGGGGGAAATGACTGAATTATGTCTGTGATTATTGATCCACTCAGAAGTGTAAAAATACTTAGGCACACGTGATTAAGTTCTTTATATAGCAATTGTTGATTTTTAAGCTGATCATGTTTGAACAAGTAGAATAGGAGACTTGACCAGGGGACCATTAAGTTACATCAAATTGTGAATTTCTGTGATTTTTTTTTTTTAAATGCCGGGAAGGAATACAATTATTTCTGTTCCATACAACAAACCAACATTTAGACACCTTTTCTGTATCAGACTCAGAAAGTAAAAAAGGACAGGGGAATTCAGAGTCAGCCTAACTCCCTGGCAATTGTGCAATAAGTGCTCAATGTCTCCTAAGGCCCTTTGTTCAAAATGAAACATTCCATTTCTGATTGCTGCATTGCTCACTGCTACAATTGCTTCCATCAGGCAATGACTGTGCTGCTTATGTTTAAATTTCTTCTTTGGAAAATGTTTGCGAAATTTCTTTAGTCTCTGTGGCCCACGGTCACCCTCCTCTTTCAACTACACAGCAGTTAATTGAGGGTCTGTGACAGCACAGCTCATGAAAGGTGGCTCTGAAGCCATCCTTGTTGGAATTACTCATGAGTTCCGCTTTTTGTATTTCCTCTTGCAGTTTCAAATGATACTGAGTGAGACTGCAGTCTTGTGGCTGATTATCTGCTCAGTGTGTTTGGATAACTTTAGCAAGCACGTAATCTTTAACATCTCTTTTTGAGATATTCAAGATAACGAGATTTTATTTTTTAATTAATCATGGGTTCTGGGGAATTGTTCCAGGGAACAGTTATTGACATAGTGAAGCATCTGTAGGAGGCAGAGTAGAAGTCTTCTGCTAATATGCAAGCTTGTTGAGCTGGAAGAGTTATCGAGAAGTCTGATAGCCAGGCCCTGATTGTGGTTTCTAGATTTACTGTTGCATATTCAAGCGTGATTTTAAAAATAAATTGAATAATAATTGAACGATTGCATTTTCCTGTTTAATTCATTTGGTGATAAGGATAAATGCTAGAGTGCTATAGAGATCTTTTCACTCTCCTCATTAACATCCAAAGTTTTCTTTTGAAAGAGTATTAAAAGGAATTTACTGGAAGTATTGCCGTCATCGTACCCACTCCATGTTGAAAATGGTACCTTGGCTTTTTTTTTTTTTTTTAACATCTTTATTGTAGTATAATTGTTTTACAGTGGTGTGTCAGTTTCTGCTGTATGACAAAGTGAATCAGCTATATGTATACATATATCCCCATATCTCCTCCCTCTTGCGTCTCCCTCCCACCCTCCCTATCCCACCCCTCTAGGCGGTCACAAAGCACCGAGCTGATCTCCCTGTGCTATGCAGCTGCTTCCCACTAGCTATCTGTTTTACATTTGGTAGCTTGGCTTTTAGTGGCGCCGGATATAGTGGTGATTGATGGGGTCATATGTGAGGGCTGAGTGGACTTTCTTAGTTGTTGGATGGTCTAACCTATCCTGGAAATTATTTATGTTATCTGTTCATTTTAAGTTGCAATCTTTTAAAAAATTTTTATCATGATAGGAACACAACATGGGATCTATCTTCTTATCAAATTTTTATGCGTTCAATCCAGTATCATTAACTATAGGAACAGTGCTGTACGACAGATTTCTGTATCTTATTCCTTCATCTTGCACAACTTGTCTGCATCTCTCAGGCATATGAGTACACATTTCCCTCAACTTTATAATGAATGTGATATTGAAACAGCTCTAAGAATAAATTTGGGGGCTTCCCTGTTGGCGCAGTGGTTGGGAGTCTGCCTGCCGATGCAGGGGACACGGGTTCATGCCCCGGTCCGGGAGGATCCCACATGCCACGGAGCGGCTGGGCCCCTGAGCCATGGCCGCTGCGCCTGCACGTCCAGAGCCTGTGCTCTGCAACAGGAGAGGCCACAACAGTGAGAGGCGCGCGTACCGCAAAAAAAAAAGAAAAAAGAAGAATAAATTTGATTGTTTTAAAATGTCTACTGATACCCATGGTGCTGAGAATTAACTGGCATCATAAAAGTCAAACTCTGCTTATGGTATTAAAAAAACATCTTTCTCTCCCCAAAGACTTCCACTGTGTTGTCTTGAAGTTTGTTAGTTTGTTGCAGGTATTTTACTTTCTAGGTGCCTCCTGGTGAGCCTCTAGAAAAGTATCATTTACAAATGCATACCTGTTCAGAAATTGTTGTTCAATTTCAGGAGATACTAATAATTTATGTTCACATCCCCTCCAGGTTCGCAGGCTGTTCAGTTGTCATGTCTATTAAAGATTCACTGATGTCCATTGTTAGCTTTTTAAAAGACATTTTATTTAGAAATTATTGCTTTCACTTCTTATTGCCATCAGCCCATTTTGCTATTGCTTAGAACATTTACATTAAAACGAAGTTTATCTTTGGAACTTTAAGATGTGCCTGTCACAGTGACTCTGTTTTGATATATAGTCACGTCCCTGTGACGTTACGTCTCTCTGCTCTTAAAAAATTATACTGATATATGTGACTAAATTACATTGTGTCTTCATTCAGGAAGTAGAAATTAGTGAGAGAGAAAATAGCAAAGATCAGTGTTTTTAAAAGAGAAAAAAAAAAAACTCTGGAGAAAGGTTATTGCTAATGAAGCAGAGAGAGACAGAATGATCTCTTTGCAAAGCATTCTGTTTTAGTATATTACACGTAGCAACAACTTGGAATTCTGTGAACATGAAGGAAAACTCTAACCCTATTTAAAAATGGTGTCTCAGGGTTACCTAGGTATGCATGGCAGCTGCAATTTCTGCTCAGATGAAGC
The DNA here is from genome assembly GCF_011762595.2 of Tursiops truncatus. Classification (NCBI taxonomy): domain Eukaryota; kingdom Metazoa; phylum Chordata; class Mammalia; order Artiodactyla; family Delphinidae; genus Tursiops; species Tursiops truncatus. The sequence goes on from NC_047042.1 coordinate 39,157,758, forward strand.
ACAAGTGGAAATTAATGCGAAGGTGACTTTAGCTGGGGTCATAGAAGCAGGCCACCCTGTTCTGGATAATGCTGCATGTAGCCAGGGTAGTGGTGAGGTAGGGGATGCAGATATGTTGAGGAAGGAGGTTTTGCTGAAGCTCTGTTGAAGCTCGGAGATTGTTCACTAAACAACAAAAGTAGATATTCTGCTTTAGAGATTTTTGTCTGTGGACTCATATACACGGTGACCTTCGTATTTTTAGCATCTGATTACTGTTTAAATGAACGCTTAATTCCCCAGTGTAGTATTGGCTACAATTTTATCCTGATGCTGCTTCAGGCAATAAAAATTATTTGCAGTTCAGCTTACTAAATGGTATACTGTTTCCTCTGCTGTACACACTGTGCCACTTGTTCACTCTTTTATTCAGCGTCATGCAGGATATCTGTTTTCCTTTGGTTTATCATAGCCTCAAAAACACCTTTACAAAGAGATCACGAAGCCACTCTTGATCTGTAGATTTTATCTGAAAAGAAAAAATAAGAAGGAAAAAACAGGGAACCTCAGAATGCGAAGCATGCCTCGGCTCCAGGGTGATCACTGAAGGCCTGGTTTAAAAAGCAAACCAGGACGCAGGATATGCAGATCACGATAGCTTTTGTGTCTTTACTTATGTTTTTGATTTGAATGTGTTTTAGAGCGTTTGGAAGTAATTAATGAATTAACTAATTTTTATGAGATATGTTGATAAGTTTTTACTTAACACTACAATGTAATTCTGTTTTGGTGGCAGGTGGCCCGGCGTTGGGGCATTCAGAAAAACAGGCCAGCTATGAACTATGATAAACTTAGCCGTTCACTCCGCTATTATTATGAGAAAGGAATCATGCAAAAGGTGAGCAGCTAATACAGCATTAAAATTCATTGAAATGTTGCACATTCATCTGCATGTCATACTTTAAAGCCACATATCATTACACTGCTGAAGCAAGGTTTTCGCCCACTTTAACATATGCTTAGCTGTGTGTTTTGCTATTACAAGCCTTTCTGTTTATAAATGCATGGGCATTATAGACAAATGTGTAATAATATCATATACAAAGTAGTAGACTTTCTGGAAGTCCCCACTTTCCTGTGTTTGGTAGAAAAAATGTTGTTTTCGTACGAATATGGCAAAAGCATATATCCCCAGAAGTCATTGATATTTTGCTACATTCTCCACAAGTATATAATTTTGAATACTAACTGAATTGTTACCTTTTCCCTCTTGTTCTGGTTCTTAAAACATTCAGAACACTGCTTGTTCTCATTCTGAAAAACATTTTTTCGTGGCTGATTTCATTACTTGACAGCTTAACATCTTAAACCGTTGATTAAAAATAAGTATTTGATCTTATTTCATTGGTATAATGAAGTTAAATTTATTTTATTTCAAATGAGTGTCTCTTAATATTTCCAGGTAGCTTTTTTAAAAGGTGTGAGATAAAACAAATGAATTACACCTAGAACAAAATATAAAATTTTTGAAGAAGGTAATGAATAAATGAATAAATAAAGATAAAACATTTGGGTATTTGTTATTGTTACATCCTTCAGCCTTGCACGCATATTCGATCTAATAGTCTTGACTGTGAACAACGTTTAGGATTTATTCATCGTGAATATTACATTATAGTTTTATTATGCATCCTTTGTTCATTTGGGGGGACACAGACGTATATCACAGATTGTGGCATAGTTTTATGTCACCATGGTTCTGCCAAGAAAAACTAGACCAGTTGATCCATGAAACTTACTAGAAGACAGGGAAACAGCATCATTGAGTTTTCTAGACCAAAGGGAATCTGTGCTCTGGAGCTGGCCAGCCTGGAAGTTAGAACTTGGAAGATCCTTAAAAGATAAGGCTGAATTAGATTCTTAATTGCTTCCTATTTCCCTGAATCTCTCCTTCAAAATGTAAAACCAGTTACTATCTGCTCTGTCTTCTCCATCTCAACCCTGGAGTCTTTTTTAATTCCTCCCTTCCTCTCATCCACCACTCCCATTTGCAGCCAACCCCTTTCACATACATCCCATTCTTTTCGTTTTCATCACCATCTTCCTAATTGGGCACATCAAGTGGGCTGGCACAGTAGGTGCTCTGCAGGTCCCCTGGGCAGTGTTACACAAAATGCAGTCATGACTTTGGTTTGCATGCTACCTTCTCATTAGATCACCTTTTTTGAACAGATTCTTCTGCTACTAAGCAGTGGTATTCTTACCTCGTGAAGCTGCTGTGATTATTAAATGAAATTATGTACTTGAGACACTTGCATTGTACCTGGCGCAAAAGTCTTCAACAAATGGTAGCTGTGAATGCAACTCACACCCTGAATCCAAGGCATATCTAGCTTGTGTGTCTTGACCAGTAAGTCCCTTACTAAATGGAGCAGTCACAGAGAGCTAAAAAGTATCGTAAAATGTCTAATCATACCTCAGGTTTTAGACACAGTATTTGAGGGGGTATCTTCAGGATGACATGTCTGGTCTTAAATATTCTCAAAGGTGTTCAAACTTATGCTTATTACTGATACCACCACTTCCATGTTCCTATTTATTTATACAGTTATCACATATCCTATTTATTTACCTCTTACTTTAATAAATTAATAAGGCAAGATGCTATCAAATAGTCAAATGACAGCATAGATGTTGAAAAAACAAAGAAAAATGTTGTGGCTCCTCACGTTTTTTCTATTAGGCTGTAATTGCCAAAGGAAACTATTAGCAACTATTTATTTGTCAGCTAATATAGGAGAGCAAAATGTTGTACATCACAGGCCTTTTGGGGTATTGCATATGATATAAGGAAAACCAGGTCGTTTAAAGGTGGAAAATGCAAAAGTTGAAGTCTACTTATAACTAGCACAACAATCAAGACTTTGGACAATTTTTACAGACGTACATATACTTATTCTTCCTTCCACGTGTTGAGCCATTCTACTTGCCACTCTCTGACACACCTGTGACTCTCATTGCTTCACTCTTTTTAGAATGTCCTGCCATCTTATCTTTACCTGTTAACATAATGGTTAAGTAAGTTCTAGTATAGTCATTCAGAGGAAAATTATGCAGTCCTTTAAAAAAAGAAAACCCTGATGTAGAATTATATATTTTAATGTATGGGGAAAGTGTTTATCTGACCACGCTTGTTCATGAACTTAAAACTCTGTGTGTATGTGGTGTATGTAAAAGAAAATAAAACGGAAAGATTAGAGGATAAAATAAAACCCAAGTGGATCGAAACATCAAAGAAACCCTGATTATTTTAGTAGTTATGAAAGAAATAAGAAATGAAGTAATGATCATTATACCTTATAGACAGTATATGTATGAATTTCAAAATTTAGAAATGATGGGAAAAGTATATACAAACATTTAAGCATTGGTTATTTCTGGTTGATATAATCAGATTATTATTTCTTTTGTCTTAATCTGTAATTTAAAATTTTCTTCCAATATCCCTGTATCACCTCTGAAATTTTAGAAGTTAACACATAATTTAAATAGCTAGTCTTTCAAATTTCATGTTTTATCTATCTAAGCATTGCAGTTTGTGTATACTGAATGTATAGCATTTTCCATATTATAACTGAATAACAGAAGACGTTCTGTCCCGTGGTTGGTTATCAGCCCTTGTTCTAAACTTTGTGGCATTTAACATAATCCAGTAATTACAGTAGTAGCCCTAAATATGTTTACTGTAAGGAAAATAAAACAGTGAGTCAAGGCAGAGTCCTTAAGAGGTTTTATAATCTTGATTGCATATTATACATTTTAATTCCCCACAGTGATTTATCGAATCATTTCTAATTATAACCAATAGCAACAGGTTGTACAAAAAAACTTCCAGTATCCTAAAGCAAATGCCTCCTTCTCAGCGGCTGCAGACAAAACAAAGCAGGTTATTAAATGCTCTGAGGTATGCAGGCCATTTATTTTATTTTTATTCTCAAAGTGCTTTGAACAAGGAAACACGGGAAAGAAGGATTTAGTATAGTTAAGCTTTGTTTCTGATATGGTCTATTTTTACTTTTATGGCAGTTCCACCATTTCACCTTTACGAACTTAATTTCCTTTTTATAAAGGACTAAAGTAAATAAATTTATGCCAGACTCCTCTGTTTGCCATGCCCTGTGCTAGAGACTTCCATCTTAGTCTTGCAACAGGCTTTCCAAGAAGCCATTCCTGACTCCATTTCACACAAAAAAAAGGGGAACTGGGGGCAGTTTAAGAAACATGTCCAAATTCATAAAAACTAAGTCTTGGCTGTTTTCAAGCCTAAGGATATTCAGAGTATTTGAATTCTCTAAATTGATTCCTCTTACAGGTAAAAAAAATCCAGGGCAAAAAACATTCTAAATCTGAGTCCAGAACAGCAGTGCTCTTTGGTAATTTTTTTTTTTCTTCCCAAACATGCACAGATAGTTTATAAACTATGAACTCACCATACCCCCACGTCACACAGCAAGTAGCAGAGGAGTTGAGTAATTTGCACCTTTCTAAAATTACTGAACTCTACATACACACAAAAAGTTACTGCCAAACTTAATACAAAGAACTGTATTCATCCACTCCCGCCCTGCCCAACCCCCCCCCCCCCCCCCCGTGGGTTTTTGAGAAGCTCAGCATTGTCTATTAATGGCAGCGGGGGCAGGGCTGTATTTGTTCCACTCAATTGTTTATAATTTCCTAGAGAAGCATTACTCTTCAAAATTTAAGTTTGGGACATGTTATTTCCTACAAATTACGCCACTTCTCCTTTATTTCAGGCAGCTGTCACATTCCTTTTTTTCATTTCCTCCCTATGCATCGTGTATTTTAAATTCCTTTCACTTTTTTACACTGTCTTACTTCAATTTGACACTTTATATACATCCTTACCTTCTGTCTAAGGCATCTTGCTTTCACTTTTAAAAGTGACGTACCCAGGATAATGCTGGGTACATCTCGATCCGTCTTTCGTTTAAATAAGGCTATGTATCTTTTTTTTCGGGTGAGAATATACGGTGCAAAAGAAAAAAAAAAGAACAGTTCACCCTGCGAATCAGTGAATCACTAGTCTAGTCTTATTAGGAACACAATACATTTTTCTTCCAAGGTTTGGAAGTTTAGTTTTTCTACAGTTTCAGAAATATAATGTTAAGAGGGAGACACTACACTTTAAAGGCCTGTTTATTTTATAAGTACTATAGATATTACCTTTTCAGACAGAGGGGAAAACATTGTAATGTGAAGATGCCTGCATGAAATCATTGATTTTTTTTTCCCCCAAATAGCAATGTAAGTTTACACTTACATGAAAACAAGCAAACTGCTCAGCTTTCTAGCTATATCTGGAATGAATGTAATTATTACTCAAGGTCAACATTTTGCATTTCCCTCGATTGAACCGTAGTTTATCACACAAAGTGAGGATTTTTTTTTTCTATCTGTTAATAGTTCGTTGCTTCTTCTTTTGTTATTCATCCTTTCTGGAGTATTAAATCATGTTTTTGTTTATTTCTTTCTCTGCCCTTCCAATCTGGGATGGTGAAGATGAGTTGTTGGGTTTTTTTAAGCTGAGATGTAGTTGACATAACAACCTCACATTAGTTTCAGGTGTACAACGCAGCGATTGGATATTTGTATCTCTTGCGAAATGCTCACCACACTAAGTCCAGTTACCATCCGGCACTGCACATAAGGATGGGATTTCTCTTCCGTGTTTCCCTTAGGTGGCTGGAGAGAGATACGTCTACAAGTTTGTATGTGATCCAGAAGCCCTCTTCTCCATGGCCTTTCCAGATAATCAGCGCCCACTGCTGAAGACAGACATGGAGCGTCATATCAACGAAGAGGACACGGTGCCTCTGTCCCACTTTGACGAGAGCATGGCCTATATGCCAGAAGGGGGCTGCTGCAACCCTCACCCCTATAACGAAGGCTACGTGTATTAACACAAGTGACAGTCAAGGGCCTCCTCGCACCTCTCCTCTTTTGCGAGATGCAGAGAATCTCTGAATTCTCTTCAACCTTTGTCTGATTTTTGTTGTTTATATTTTATTTTTAAATAATAATACACAAAAAGGGGCTTTTCCTGTTGCATTATTCTATGGTCTGCCATGGACTGTGCACTTTATTTGAGGGTGGGTGGGAGTAATCTAAACATTTATTCTGTGTAACAGGAAGGTAATGGGTGAATGGGAGGGGGGGATTGGGGGATTACTTTTTACTTAGGCTTGGGATGGGGTCCTACAGGTTTTAAGTATGATGAAGCTCTATCATGTTGATTTGATTTCATAACAACCTAGAAAATGTTCATTTCCTCTGGGTGTCTATAGTACACAGTTAATTCACATTGTGTAAATATCCACTTGGAGACTATTTGCCTTGGGCATTTTCCCCTATCATTTCTGAGTCTCTGCAAGGTGTACAAAAAAAAACTACTGTAAAAGGCAGTTTAATTGTTAGAAATGACTGTTTTTGCACCTCTTGTAAAAAGGTATCTAGAGATTGCATTTGCTGCTTTTTGTTTCGTTTTGCTTTATATATGACTCTTAGAGGATAACCATAAAATGGGTAATTCTCTCTGAAGTTGAGTAATCACCATGACTGTAAATGAGGGGCACAATTTTGGACTCTGGCTCCAAACTGAGTCACAGGCCAGTAGCAGTATACGTATCTGGTGCCACCTTGCTCTTTAGATACAAATCATACTGTTGTTAAAGTATTTTGAAGCTCATTTCAGTTAAATAATGATATTTTTCATGGTCCTTTGAGATCTTCATTTAAATGGTAAATCTGGGATCACAATGAAGCAAAAAATATCTGTCTCCTTTCGCTTCCTTCAGTACATAAAAACATTATTTAATCAATAAGAATTAACTGTACTAAATCACATAATATGCTGTTCTAGATACAGCAAGCACTCCTTAAGAAAAATATCCAATACACTAAATAGGTACTATAGTAATTTTTAGACATGGTACCCATTGATATGCATTTAAACCTTTTACTGCTGTGTTATGTTGAAACATATATAAATATTAGATAATGCTAATGCTTCCGCTGCTGTCTTTTCTGTAATATTCTCTTTCATGCTGAATTTACTATGACCATTTATAAGCAATGCAGTTAACTACAGATAGCATTTCAGGACAAAATAGATGACTCGAACCATTTATTGCTTAAAAAATAGCTTATGCCATGCTATGCTATAAGCAGCTTTTATGCACATTGACAAAATGAAGAGTAAGCTTCAGCTTGCTAAGGGAAACTGTGGAAAATTTTGTAACTGTTGGTGAAATGGAAAATTATTTACAAACTGTCAAAGAATATGAGGAAGTTGCTGTATGACATAGTGCTGGCGCTGGTACTATCCATCATCTTGTTTTGGACACTCGTGTAAATGTGATTGGATTGTTTGAAAGAAGATTTAAAGATTTAAAGTTTCAAAGGTTTTTGTTTTGGTTTTGTTTTGCATTTGGAGAAAATACTGAAAGCAGGGTATAACAAAACCATAAGTAAATGGTGTTACAGTATCTCTGAAGAGCTTGCTAAAATGATTCAAGCAAGAAACACGAATTTTGTTCACTCCATCAATATCCCAGAGGAACAAAATTTTTTAAAGAGTCAGTAGCAAACTTTTAAAAAAGTCCTAAACACAAAGCCAAAATCGACTTATAAAAGCTTTTCATGATGAACACAGGAAAAATTGTTGAAAGATGATCTCCTGGCTACCCATTTTCCAACATGACATGGATCACAACTCATGTCTTTAAATTGAACAGTTATTGGGAAACCCACATACCATAATCAATACTACTCACATTTGATCCTACAAAAAAACTTCTAATTTCAACACATCTATGTAACCTGTGATTTCAAGGCTTGTTCTACATTTACATTATATAGCATTAGGCCCATTATGGGCTAATAAATATGCCTTAAAAATCAGAACTTTTCCCCCCCACTTTGCTCATGTGGCCATTTACAGCATGTAGAATAAAAACAGATTTTAAAATATTCAGCTAAAGTTTTACTGGAAAGAGAATTGACACATTTGGAGAAATTGAAGGAGAAATTGAAAGTGGGTCCTTAAAATATGATCTAAGTGAAAATTATATTGAGTATTCTTTTTTTTCTCTTTTTCTTTTATTCTTTTAAAACTTCTAGTTTGACAGTGAGAAAATTGGGCTATGAGTTATTTTAAGGCATCAAGGAAGAATTGGTATTGATTATATAATATTAAAGGACAAATTATATATTTTGCTGTTTACGGTACTAACTCAGTGAATGAAGTAAGTAATTGGCCAACATTAAGTATATTTCTCATACAGAAGGGTTCAAGACATTACATTATAAACTCTTGGGAAATGTATCTAAATTTTTTTTTTTGGTTCTGTTCTTATTCTACTTTTTGTTTGGTTGTATTTTTATTTTCAGATAGATTAATAAATCTGGCAGCTGATTTCTGCAAGATTCTTGTGTTTTGAATTTCTAATTGAATTGGCTATTCAAACATAGAAATCAACAACATAACATTTTCCTTCAACTTGGTAAAGGAAAATAAAAGAATTATCTCCCCTCATGTTTGCTGCCTTTTGATGTTAATACCCAACAGACTAATTACAACAAAGAATGTCACCTCTGCAATAACTAATGAAAGATGATTTTCTTTAAGTTATGCCTATAAAAATGCTTAAAAATAAAAATGCACACAGCTGGCAGTGCAGAGCAGTTTTCTCGAATTATAGAAAGTTCTTGGGGGTCACTTAATTGAAACTCCTTTTTATAGATTTTTATCAGTTTCCTGTAGATTTTATAACAAATTACCACAAGTTTAATAACTTAAAGCAACACAAATTTATCCTCTTTTAGTTCTAGAGATCAGAAGTCCAAAATGAGTCTAAAGGGGATAAAATCAAGGTGTCTGTAGGGCTGGTTCCTTCTGGAGGAAGCCCATCCTTACTTCTACTTTTAGAAGCTGTTGTCATTTCTGGCTCCTGGCTCCTGGCTTCCTTACTCCAATCTCTGCTTCTGTGGTCACATCTCTTTTTCCTCTACTGTAGTCAAATCTTCCTCGGCCTATCTCTTATAAGGATATCTGTGATTACATTTAGGGTCTACCCAGATAACGCAGGATAATCTCCCCATCTCAAGATCTTTAACTTAATCACATCTTTGACGTCCCTTTTGCCAGGTAAGTTATCATTCACAGGGATCAGGACACAGGTAAGGGGTTATGGAGGAAAAGGGGTGGCTGTTATTCAACTTACCACACAGATGAAGACACTGTGTATTAAAAATACTGATTGACTTACCTATGGACAAAAATGTTCTTATTGATGGATCTAGGGTGAGAAATTACTGAAGAACATTTTTGTTTACCATTGAGATGGTCTCACTTTACTCTGCATAAAAGGAAATGAAAGCATTCTATGTTAAAGTTCACCTACTCCATTAAAGCATCTGATAATCACATAGAGCTTTTAGGTTATTTAATTCCCCCACATGTAAAAATTATGTAATGAGAGAAAAATATAGTGTGATAATTACAGAGTTATAGCATAGTTAACTATGTTATCCAAGTCAGATTATTTTTTTTAATATAAATTTCTTTTGATGCTAGTATGGGTTGTTACTCTACAGCCTTAACATCTACAAGTTATTACTGTTTAAGAAAGAATGATATGTAGAATATGTTTGTTACTCAAAAGAGCAATTTTAAAATATGAGTCAACTTATGTTTATATGACAAGGAAAGAAATCTATTACCAGATGTCTTAGCATTTGGCTAGATCATAGGTGCTTCTAAAATGAATGTTCTATCAGGTAGCATTTTCAGAGCGTATAATGACAAAACATTACAGAGGGGAAGACCATTTGAATGTTTCTTACTTGGTGTCTCAAAAGAGAAAAACTGAAATTTGAAAATAAGAAATGAGTGAGCTATTTTCCAGTTGCAGTTTGATATGGGGAAGGGGAAAAATAGAATTCTGAGAAAAAAATAAAGATGGGTAAAAATAATAGAAGGAAGTTGAAGGCAAATGAACATATTGAGCAATTGTGAGAAGAATTACATCAAAGCCAAGTTTCCGTAAGATATCAGTGTTGGACATGATACTGAAGAATTCGACTCAATTTACTCAGAACTCAACTAGTACATACTTTTAAGACTTAGCTTTTTTTTTTCTTCTTTTTTTAATATATGAGACTTCTTTAGAAAGATTGATTTATTAAAAAAAAATTTTATGGAAAGATGTAGTTTAAGAAGAGGAGAATTTGATCAGAGTAGTGGATGCCTTTACTGAAAAATATTGACGATTTTAGAATGTTCCATTAAAAGTATTCATAGAATAGCTGTGGTTTGTAAACTCATATGTAAGATAGGGTTGTTTTTTTTCTTTTTCTTTTTGCATATAGACTCCAATATTCTTATTTAGTTCCATCCTAAAATTATGTTTCTATGGAGAAGAAATTTTTAATTCACTTGGATATATTAAAATTATACTTACGGTTTGAGAAAACATTCCATGAAGTTTATGTGATCATAGCAAATAAATATGCTCAAAATTTAAATCTAAAATAAAACCCCAGAAGCTGAAAATATTGCACTATTGTGATCACTCTGGGAGGTGGCACATGTAAAACTGATAAATATCATCTAAGATGTTGACTTGCTTTGAATCATTTTAATCACTTAATTTATGACCAGTGTACTTGAGTAGTGTTTTGCCCTCCTGCCACTTCCCACGTGTTATTCTTTTCCTGGTAATTTAGGTCCCAGGACACCTGATAAGTATTTTTCTAGTACTGTGTTCTAATCTCTGTCAATACATGGTTTCACTTAATCTGTTCAGCAGCTATATCAGGAAGAAATTTTGGGAAAGGAACTATCTAAATTATTTCAGTGACTCCCACGTGCCAGCCAGGGTGCATGCTTGACATGTTAGTGTTTCCATCACTGATTGGCTCTGAGGAGAAGCTGAGGCTAAAGACAAAACCAGAATGTCATTGTGTTCAAAATGTCATGTGATCACAGGCAAATTCATAAACGATGCTTTTTTTTTTTTTGTAACCTGGACCTAGCTACTTTCTTGACTTAAATTTTAAATAACTTAAAAATGTATGTAAGTCTCTGCTCAGCTCAGAGAGGGACGCGGCGGCCGTGCAGGCCCCGGGGGACAGCACTGTAGGGGCAGGGGGCGGAGTTGGTGAGCAAAGCTCTTGAACTCCTGATCGCCAGAGTAGTTCAGGTAGCCCTGGAGGCGAGGGTGGTCACCGGGGCTCAGAAGGCCGGGGTGGGCCTGGCAGAGGAGCAGGGATGGAAGTAGCTGCCGCTGGTCCCAAGGGTGAGCCGGCACCACGTGCCCTAGGACATGGTGGAGATGCAGCACCCGCGGCTGTAGGGCCTGGAAGTGGACTGCTGGTGTTCACACTCACAGTGCCTTTCCGACCCCCCCTGGGGGTGGGGGCAGACATGCCCCGCAGGTCTCTGATCCCAGATGCCTAATGCCACCAAGGCATGATTCATAAGGAATATACAGTGAATGGCAGTGCCCTAGCTATTGGATGGTCTGCTGAAGACCTTGTCCTCTTCCGGATTTCCATCAACTCATTCCTGGATCAGCGTTCCCTGGTGATTCGGAATATTCGGCGCTTTGGGCCCCTGCTTCCCCAAAGGCTAGGCGGAGGAAAGGGGGCTGTGGCCCAACCTTGTGTCCCTACTAGGGAAGGCATAGGGAATTCAAACTTAGAGTGATTGCCACTTTGTTATTTGGGTTTAATTTTTTGCCTCTACTGGCCCTTGGTATCTCTTGGTTCACTTGTTTTGTTTCCCTGCAGCTTGAGGAGTGGGATGCTTCAATGTTTATTACTGCAGAAACTAAAACTTAGCTACTAAAAAAAAAAAAAAAAATTATGTAACAGTGACATTTTGCTAAAACGCAGTCTTATTTAAAATGTATTTCTTTAAACATCTTTGATTAGTCTTTACAGAAAAATCTGAAAAAGAAATCAAGTACTACTTAAACAATAGCAATATCATAACATGAATTTTTTTTTGAGTCTTTAAGCATTTAGAAATCAAAATGATTGAAGTATCACTTTGGTTTTTCCACTGGAGGATACAGCTTAATGATCCCCAAAGAGACAGATCAACTTCTTCAGAATGTTGTAAACACTGCCCCCATGACTTACGCTATTAGACATGACTTCTGAAAGGAGTAGATTGCCCAGAAAACTTTTAAAGCATGGCAGATTTGAAGTCACGTGATTCAGAAGAAGCAACAAATGAATTTTTAAAGTAGAACTGAAATCACAGCAACTATTTTCCAAAGAAATCTTAATTTTTAAAAACTATCACATTGTTTTAGAGGGAACTATGACATCTTATGTACGTTTAAATTTTCTGAACAGCCAGTAAAACTATTTGTCCTATAGAAAATTTAATGTGAATTTAATTGACAGAAGACAAATATGGCACAAAAAGATGGGGAGAAAATAAGATAATGCATGTGGCATTACATTTTTAAAAATTTTTATTTATTTATCTTCTTATTTATTTTTTTGGCTGTGTCGGGTCTTAGCTGCCACACGCGGGATTTTTGTTGTGGCGTGCAGGCTTCTCTGTAGTTGTGGTGTGCTGGCTCCACGGCGTGTGGGCTCTGTAGTTTGCAGGCATGTGGGCTCTTGCTGAGGCATGAGCTCAGTAGTTGTGGCATGGGCTTAGTTGGCCCACGGCATGTGGGATCTTGGTTCCCCAACCAGGGATCAAACCTGCGTCCCCCTGCACTGGAAGGCAGATTCTTTACCACTGGACCACCAGGGAAGTCCTGACATTACATCTTAAACTGCACAATGCTCTCCTACTTTTAATACTTGAGAAATATTTTACTTGATATTTAAAAATATTAAATTCTTTAAATTTTTTCTATTTAAAAATTGTAGTAAAATATATGTAACATAAAACTTGCCATTTTAACCATTTTTAAGTGTCCGCTTCAGTGGCATGAATGACATTCTCAGTGTTGTGCAACCATCACCACTAGTATTTCAAATCCATTTAGATTATTTTATTCTTAAAGTATTTAAAAAAATACTATAGGAGATACTTTGTTATATATTAGAAACGTAAAAAATGCAACCTTATGCTTTCTAATAATTCACATTACTTGTAGTTCCTTTATTAATAGGTTGGCCTTGATTTCATACTGTAGTTTAATAGCGTTATTAAAGAAAAAAAAGAACTTTATGTATAAACACTATTTCTACAAAGTCCCAATGATTGCAGGGAAAAAAAGTTCATTTAGATAAGGAGCTTACTGGATGCTTTGAAAATAACTCAGTTATGTACATCTATGTTAACAAATAAAAACGGCCCAGAACCTTAAAACAAACTACATCAAACAGAGAACTGATCTTTTGCACTCTTGTTTCTTTAGTTTGAATGGACAGATTTGATTAACACATCATAAAGACACAAACATACTGAAGCTATGCTCTTTAATACAATGATAATTTCAGGTAACTTTTTTTTTAGGAAAAAATTCCCAAACGGAAACATGTGAGATTTAATAAAAGTACCGAATTAATGTGAAATCAGGTTAACAAGATACACTGGGCATCACGCCAACATCCCCTCACCAAACACTAAGAACTTGCTAAGTTAAAACAGAAATTGAATATTTTTCCGTGACTTTTCAAACCTCATATATTCCTTTCAAAATCTGTCCTCTGAAATGTGGTGCTTAATCACAAGGTGACTTGTTTATAATCATTCACTTATAGAGTAAATTTTGGTTTATTATTGAAAGCACAGCATCTGAAGAGAGAAGTCTATTATTTATTTTTTCCTCAGATATATAATGCCAGGCCCAAATGTGATAACATTCCAAATTTGTTTGTTAATTTTTGTCTGTTTCATGAAGAGCTTGCTTTACAGGTGTAACAAATCACCCATAAAATTGCCATTTCAATTATTTCATATGCCAACATTTGAAATTCACCATCACGAAAATTATGAAGGACTTCCCTGGTGGTCCGGTGGTAAAAAAGCCGCCTTACAATGCAAGGGACGCAGGTTCGATCCCTGGTCAGGGAACTAAGATCCCACATGCTGCGGGGCAACTAAGCCCACATCCCACAACTCACACACTTCAACGAGAGTCCACGTGCCCTGGAGCCTGTGCACCACAACTAGAGAAGAGAAAATCCTCACGCCACAACTAGAGAGAAGCCCACGCACCACAATGAAGAGCCCGTGCGCCGCAACTGAGACCCGATGCAGCCAAAGATAAATAAATCTTTTTAAAAAGTTATGAAATAGAATCAACCGAAAAAATAATTCTTCCCTAGAATTTACTGTTTAGTTATTTTCGTAAAAATTTGTGATCATGTAGAAATCCTGAGGCAGTTTTCCAAAACCAAAACAAGGAGAAATATGAAAATAAATATTTGGATAATTTAGATCTCAAAGGAGAAATACATTGCTCACTAATTTATTCATTGAGTGAGTATTAACTCACTCATATTAGAACAGACTTTGGATTATTCATTTCAATTTGTTCTTTGTTGGGAAATCCATTGATTTCATCCCTCAGAAATCCCCAATTATGAATCTTCTACAAATTGGTCTTAAACATTGCTATAAAATCAGTTGATTGTGTACTTACTGCACCCAAATTAAGTTACCCCACCCCATAAGTAGACTCTATGGAGGATGTAGTAGATTTATAAAAGTGATTCCTGCCCTCAAACTACATAAGACTAACCCACATGAATCTAACCCACACTTAGAGAACTACATATGATATATCAGTTAGGCTGAAATAATCCATTATTTAGTGCATAAAGTCTGTGGAGAAGGAGTATGGTAACGAAGTGGTCTTTAAAATGCTAGTGACAGTGGGAAGCAGGGATACTTTTATTCAAATATAATGAGTGTTTCAGGTCAATCATGCCTGTTGCTATAAAATGAAGCTTTCAGTTAATCACTACATGCAAGTCTATGTGGCCCATCATGGACAAGAATGCTGAACATTTAACTAAAAATCAAGGCAGGGCAGACTACTGACTTATTAACTTCCAGACTATCTTGACTCTGAGAATGTTGACTAAAAGCATTTATCAAATGCCCACTTGCTGTGTATGTGTACATCCTAGTAGCAAGAAATAGTCTTCAATCTATTCAGGTCACTATTACTGAAATCAAAGATTACCAACTATCGTTCCATTCTTGTATTACTTTACTCAAGATTCAGAGCCCAGGAGAGAGAACCCAAGGGTTTGCCCTTTGTTTGTGTCCTCACCCTTTGCCGGTAAAAGGGCATGGAATCTTACAGTCCCGTGAAGCCCTTGCATGCTGGATGAGAAGTAATTCTCTCAGGTAACTGGCATAAACAAGAAGTGGAATTGCCGGCTGGGGGTGTTCAGTCTTTCTCAAAGTCCCTAAAATTAATATTATCTTCCATCTTCAGAATGGGAAAACTGCTGAATATAGAATGTCCTTTTCGTTCTTCCATTTCCTTCAAGAGTATTTTGATTCCTATAGGTCCTTAAAGCCTGCTGACATGGTAATGTGCATAAAAGCAGTGATTAGCAAGAACTGGATGTATTTACCAAGTTCTAGAAGAGTATAATCTAAGAGGAATAACGATGAGAACAAACCAATATGCATATAGGACAGGTACTATATTAGTTCACTGGGGCTGCCGTAACAAAGTAGCATCAACAGGGTGGTTCGAACAGCAGAAATGTATTATCTCCAGTTCTGAGGCTAGACCTCTAAAATCAAGGTTTTGGCAGGGTTAGTATCTTCTATGGAGCTCAATCTGTTGCAGGTCCCTCTCCTTAGCTTCTAGCTGTTCTTCTTTTTCCCATTTCTCTTCATATCGTCTTTCCCCCGCATCTGCCTCTGTGTTCACTTTCTCCTTTTCAGGATACTGGTCATATTGGGTTAGGGCTCACCCTAATGACCTCACTTTAACTTACTTCTGTAAAGACGCTGAAACCATGGTTAAATCCATTTCACCTGCCTTTACTAATCAAGGCCATTTTAAGATTTGCATGCCCTCCAGGCCGCAGGCAGCCTTAACGATAAGTTGTTTGCCTGAGTTGTTTTCTAGGAACTTGGTGTCAGCTGCCTCTAAATCAATCTGAATCTAAGACCCTCCAACTGGGCATGCGCTAGCGTCCTCTCGGTGACCTGAACTGACAGAGGCCTGTAGCTTAGTTACGCCTGCGCAGAACCACACACCTTCCTCCAATCACCTTTCCCCATGCTCCCCAGGCCTCAAACCGCCCTGCTTTCTCATTTGTTATCCCATCGGTACCCGGAGCCCCTTGCCTTCAGGGAAGGCGGAAGGCGGCTTTGGGATTCGTTTTCATGCTCCTCGCTGGACTGCCTTGCGAGTAAACGCTCTCTTCTCTGCAAACCTCGGTGTCTCAGCGCTTTGACTTGACAGGTAAGACGAGCCTGGCTCGGTAGCAATCTCATCTCCAAGTAAGGTCACTTTCAGACCTGTTGCAGGTAGGACTTCACGTTTCTTTTTAGGGGAGAACACAATTCAACCCGTAGCAAGTTATGGTCAAGCGAAAGTGAAAGTATCCATTAAAATGAAATTATTATCCATTACATGTGAGATTTAAGCTTAAGAGAGAAATTACAACTGTATCTTTCTTATATTACATGACTAATGTGGATAAAGATATTGCATAAATATAACCAAGGCATTGCCCTTTATTTTCAATGTGGATGTTCAAAATAAATTTTGTTTTCGTCGTCCTCTTGTCCCACTACCAATGAACACTTTTCCTAAAAAAATGTTATAGGAGAATAGAAGTAAAGGGATTGCTCACATAATAAAATGAAAATCTAATAAGAAATTGTAGGGGGACTTCCCTGGCGGTCCAGTGGTTAAGACTCTGTGCTTCCAATGCAGGGGGTGCAGGTTTGGTCCCTGGTCGGGGAACTTAACATCCCACATGCTGCAAGGTGCAGGCAAAAAAAAAAAAAGAAGAAAAAGTGGTACCCTAAAAAAATTAGTATGTTGTTTCTGTTCTCTGGTTTTTAAGACCTAGAAACTTGCTCTGTGCTAGGAGAAAAAAATCTATGAACAAAAACACTGTAAACTTTTCTAGGCTAAAATGAGAAGTTAGATGAGGAAATTTGCGTTGAGCACTACTTATAATTTAAGCACCATTGAGCAACAAGCAGCCTGGGTTTACACAGAGCAAATCATGCCAAACAAACCTGATTGCTTTTTTTATTGAATTACAAGATTAGTGGCTGAATGCAAAGTGGGAGATGTAATACATTTGGATTTTAGCAAAACATTTGATACAGCGTCTCATGAACTCTGAAATGAATTCAAAGAGTCAGGAATATTAACACTGAGGTAAGGAATAGAAATTCAATGAAGGATTGCAAAGAAAAAGAAGTCATAATCAACCATGATATGGCAGCCTGGGAACACATCATTATAGGTACTACAGCGATCACAGGATTTATTCAGTCCATATTAACATTCATACAGCTTTCTCAGGCTTGATAAAAAGAAATGGAATAAAGGATTCAGAATGCACCCCATGATTTCAGGCCGTATGTACAGTCAATCCAGATTTGGGGGAAGGAGAAAATAGACAGCTTCAAACGTTTTTGATGCCTTTAAAAATAGTTATTTATATCACTGGATCATTTAATTCACTTAATGCTCCAAGATTTTGTTGTGATGCTATTATTTGATCCTTTTCTCTGTCTCAAAATGAGCCAGTTTTTTTTTTTTTTTTTTTTCTTTGCGGTACGCGGGCTTCTCACTGTTGTGGCCTCCCCCGATGTGGAGCACAGGCTCCAGACGCACAGGCTCAGTAGCCATGGCTCACGGGCCCAGCCGCTCCGCGGCATGTGGAATTTTCCTGGACCGAGGCTCAGAACCCGTGTCCCCTGCATCAGCAGGTGGACTCCCAACCACTGCGCCACCAGGGAAGCCCGGGATGAGCCAGTTTTTGACATCATCCATATTCTTACGTAGGGTAAGTCATAGTGTACTTTAGTATAAGTCTGGCTGGCCTTATACTAAAGATCAATGAAGACGATAACACAAGCTCTCTTGGTTGCCCGACTTTTTAGCGTTCAGGAGACTTAAATCCCACCACCTGTGTGTGGACTTAGCTACCGCCCTCAAGGTGCAAGTTAAAAGGATACCTAATTAAGTAAATAGGAAGCAGTAGAAGCATTCCAATGCAATTCGCAGTTGATAGCTAAATTGGGAGGTGCTGCTAAAAGCAATGAGACCAGTAAAATTAAAGCTGGTGTTGTGGCACAGCTGAGAGATGTGTATGTCAAATGCAAAGCACAAGAGTCGCTTGGAAAGGAGAAAAACAATCAGCAGAAATGCCGGAGGCGACAGGAAACAGCAAGTTGCACATGAGTTTACAATGTCAGATATCACCCAAGAGATGTAGAAGAATGTTTGATCTATTAGATGAGTTTGAAAAAGATTCATCAGTTTCTAATATAATGCTAAAGTCCCTTCTGGAAGACTGAGCTTATTCCCTTTGGAAACATCCTTTTCCAGAATAACAAAAAGGTACAGAGGGAAATCAGAGCATAGCAACAAAAAATGATTATAAAGTGGCAGGATAGTCTCACAATGAAAGATGAAAATGTGTATAGTATTGTTAAAAGGAAAAGGAATTACACAGTTAATCTGCAGATGTATAATAATATCTGTTAAGGTGAGTAGCAAAAGAGAATCAGTATTTTCTAAAAGACAGTAAAACAGTTGAAAAAACTGAGAATAAATTTACAGCCACATTAATAAAAAATTAAAATCTTGAGAAGGGGAGATACTATATATCTGAGAAAGTCTTCAAATTTCACCCTTTGATTAATTGACTTGAATATGCCTAAAAGAAATGCAATGGATTTCTTTTTGGTTATCACATTTTTTAATTGAAGTATAGTTGATTTACAGTGTTAATTTCTGCTGTATAGCAGAGTGATTCAGTTATACATATATAAATATACATACATTGTTTTTTCATTACGGTTTATCATAGGATACTGAGTATTGTTTTCTGTGCTATATAGTAGGACCTTGTTGTTTATCCATTCAGTATATAATAGTTTACATCTGCTGATCCCAACCTCCCACTCCATCCCTTCCCCAACCCCCTCCCCCTTGGCAATCACAAGTCTGTTCTTTATGTCCTTGATTTTGTTTCTGTTTCGCAGATAGGTTCATTTGTGTCATATTTTAGATTCCACATATAAGTGATATCATATGGTATTTGTCCTTCTGACTTACTTCCCTTAGTATAATAATCTCTAGTTGCACCCATGTTGCTACAAATGGCATTATTTCCTTCTTTTTTTATAGCTGAGTAGTATTCCATTGTATATATGTACCACATCTTCTTTATCCATTCATCTGCCGATTGACATTTAGTTTGTTTCCATGTCTTGGCTATTGTGAATAGTGCTGCTATGAACACAGGGGTTCATGTATCTTTTTGGATTAGAGTTTTGTCTGGATATATGTGCAAGAGTGGGATTGCTGGGTCACATGGTAGCTCTATTTTTAGTTTTCTAAGGAACCTCCATACTGTTCTCCATAGTGGCTGTATCAATTTACATTCCCACCAACAGTGCAGGAGGGTTCCCTTTTCTCCACACTCTCTCCAGCATTTATTGTTTGTAGACTTTTTAATGATGGCTATTCTGACCAGTGAGAGGTGATACCTCATCGTAGTTTTGATTTGCATTTCTCTAATAATTAGTGATGTTGACCATTTTTTCATGTGCCTATTGTCCATCTGTATTTCTTTGGAGAAATGTCTGTTTAGATCTTCTGCCCATTTTTCGATTGGGTTGTTTTTTTTTTGTTGAGTTGTATGAGTTGTTTGTACATTTTGGAAATTAAGCCCTTGTCTCATCATTTGTAAATATTTTTCCCATTTTGTAGGTTGTCTTTTCATGTTGTGTATGGTTTCCTTTGCTGTGCAAAAGCTTGTAAGTTTGGTTAGGTCCTATTTGTTTATTTTAATTTTTATTTCTTGCAAATTAAAACTACAATGAGGTATCACCTCACACTGGTCAGAATGGCCATCACCAAAAAATCTACAAACAATAAATGCTGAAGAGGGTGTGGAGAAAAGGGAACCCTCTTGCACTGTTGGTGGGAATGCAAATTGATATAGCCACTGTGGAGAACAGTATGGAGGTTCCTTAAAAAACTAAAAATAGAACTACCATACGATCCAGCAATCCCACTACTGGGCATATACCCTAAGAAAACCATAATTCGAAAAGAGTCATGTACCACAGTGTTCATGGCAGCTCTGTTTACAGTAGCCAGGACATGGAAGCAACCTAAGTGTCCATTGACAGATGAATGGATAAAGAAGATGTGGCACATATATACAATGGAATATTACTCAGCCATAAAAAGAAACGAAATTGAGTTATTTGTAGTGAGGTGGATGGACCTAGAGTCTGTCATACAGAGTGAAGTAAGTCAGAAAGAGAAAAACAAATATCATATGCTAATACATATATATGGAATCTAAAAAAATAAGTGGTTCTGAAGAACCTAGGGGCAGGACAGGAATAAAGATGCAGACGTAGAGAATGGACTTGAGGACACGGGGAGGGGGTAGGGTAAGCTGGGACAAAGTGACAGAGTGGCATGGACATATATATACTACCAAGTATAAAATAGTGGGAAGCAGCTGCATAGCACAGGGAGATGAGCTCGGTGCTTTGTGACCACCTAGAGGGGTGGGATAGGGAGGGTGGGAGGGAGACACAAGAGGGAAGGGATGTGGGGATATATGTATACGGGTAGGTGATTCACTTTACTATACAGCAGAAACACAACATTGTAAAACAATTATGTTCCAATAAAGGTGCTAAAAACATTATTTTTTATTTCTGTTGCCTTGAGAGACCTAAGAAAACATTGGTATGATTTATGTCAGAGTATGTTTTGCCTGTGTTGTCTTCTAGGAGTTATATGGTGTCATATCTTATTATGCTGTCATATCTTATAAGTCTTTAAGCCATTTTGAGTTAATTTTTGTGTATGGTGAGAGGGAGTGTTCTAACTTTATTTATTTACATGCGGCTGTCCAACTTTCTCAACACAACTTGCTGAAGACACTGTTTTTTCTCCATTGTATATTCTTGTCTCTTTTGTCGAAGATTAATTGACCGTAGGTGTGTGGGTGTATTTCTGGACTCTCTATTCTTTTACATAGATCCATATGTCTGTTTTTGTGCCAATACCACACTGTTTTGATTACCGTAGAGAAACGCAATGGCTTTCTGAACAAGGGTTTGCCAAGAACTTAAGAATTTTCTTGACAAACTGAGAGATTCAATAACTTATTTGAATAAAAATTCAAATTCCAATACACATTTTTCATATATCCATTATGACCATAACTATTGGATCTGCATGTTCTTTCCTTCCTTCCTTTCTCCCTTCCTTCCCCCATTCCCTTCTTCTCCCTATCTCCCTTTCTCCCATCTTTCCTTCTTTCCTTCCTTCCTTCCTCTCTCCCTCCCTTCCTTTCTTTCTCCCTTTCTCTCTCCCTCCCTCCCCCTCTCTTTTTCTTTCCTTCTTTTTCTCCTTCTTTCTTTTTCCCTTCCTTCCTTCCTTTTCTTTCTTTCTTTCTTTCTTTTTCCCTTCCACCCTCCCTCCCTCCTTCCCTCTTTCTCTTTCTTTCCTTCCTTCTTTTTTTCCTCCCTCCTTCCCTCCCTCCCTCCCTCCCTCCCTTCTCTCCTCTCTCTCTCTCTCTTTCTCTTTCTCTCTCTCTCTCCCCCCCCTTTCTTTCTCTCTCTCTCTCTCTCTCTCTCTCTTTTTTGGTATGATTAACCATGTTTTTAAGTGGTTTGTGTGCTACCCTGTTTCTCAACCAGAACAGTGGGCATTTGGGCCAGATAATTCTTGAGCAGGACTCCCGTGCATTATAGCATGTATGGCATCTGCAACCCCCAGACACTACATGCCAGTAGGTCCTCCAGGACGATAACAGTCAAACCCTTACACACACACACACACATTTCTAAGTTCCCCTAATGTCACCCTCTATCCCAGAAAAGTTCAAAAGAGTTTTAAGCACACTCACCATAGCAAACTCATTAATTAAGGTTTCCATATTTAGGTTTATTGTCATACCTGCTTGGGAAATTCAAGGGTCCGTGTCACAAGAACCTTGTATCAGTCAGGATATATTAGCTTGTGCTAAGTGGCTTACAGAAACAAAGTTTATTTTTCTGTCTACATATCCACCATAGGTCAGCTGCAGTCCTGTCTCACACTTTGTTTTGATGGTGCAGTCTTAAGGCAGAACATTGATGGTTGTTATGGCCCAGGGAAAAAGAACGTGGTAACCAGCTTCTGCTCTGAAGTTACACTAGCACTTCGGTTCATACTCATTGGCCGAAGGGTGTCACTTGCCCGTGCTTGAGTTCCAGAGAATGGGGATATACAACTTTTCTGCTGGGAGGGGCATTTAATATGAGTAAACAAACCGTCTTTGGCTCTTAATATTCTTTTTGAATTTGAAGGAAAATAACGTTGGAATTCATCATAAAATTTCCCATAGTGGAAATGGCACCTTTAAACAAGGTGATGGTTGCTACACCGATATTCATAGTAAAAATGTTAGGGAAGCATGGAACAGAACTGCTTTGCATCTGACCATGTGGAGTTTTCTAGAGATGAGAGGGTCAAAATTACCACATCAGAACTTGTCTCACTGACTTCCTTACTCCTGTTACTGTGGTATGTGTATTGTTGTGTTTATAAAACAAGTAATTCTTAATGACTTCAACATATTTATTGAATAAGCTCTGAAAATGAGAAAAAGAAGACAGCTTCTCTTGAGGAAGTCAGTGTCGGAGGCAAGAAAGACACAGAGATCATTGTCTGTAATTCAGTGTGTGAAATGTTATATTACAGATATCTAATAAGTATCTGAGTACAGTTATGCGAGCAGTTAATCTTATGTGGATGTGGAGACGTCTTTATAGATGAAATGATGTAGGGCCCAAGCACGTAAATTTGGTGGATAATTTCAGGTAGATAATAGAGACTGGCAAGTGAGGAGCGAGAGAGAGAAAATCTGGGATTGTCAGAATCTTCTGGTGAACCTTTCTTAAGCTATGCATCCCCATCCCCCAACTCCCCATGGCGCAACAGAAAAGAGCAGGAGACATGCTCATTCTGATAAAACTTCCAAGGTGATTCTAATGCACGCACAACCCTTACGAATATCATCATCACCACCGCTCCATGCTTTGATCTGCTCTCCAGCAGATCAACAACCCACCCAGCTGGGTTCTTTAACATTGGAATCACTTGGGGTTTTGTTTTAAAATAAAGATTCCTGAGTTTCAGATTCAGGAGGCCTGGGATAAGGCCCAGGAATCCTAATCCCATGTGATTCTACTATAAGTGATCCGCCAACCTCACTTATGTGGGATATAGGACATGAGGAAGTATGCCTGGGGTTGAGGTTATTGGGAGAGGCTGAAACGAGGGCTTGAAATTCTTCTGTGGAAAGATAAGGGGTTCAGACAGAAACAGAGACACAGACATAGAGAAGGAACGTGTAGATACCAGGGGCGAAGGGGGGGTCGGATGAATTGGGAGATTGGGATTGACATGTACACTATTGATACTATGTATAAAGTAGATAACTAATGAGAACCTACTGTATAGCACAGGGAACTCTACTCAGTGCTCTGTGGTGACCTAAATGGGGAGGAAATCCAAAAAAGAGGGGATATGTGTATATGTATAGCCGATTCACTATGCTGTACGGTAGAAACTGACACAATATTGTAAAGCAACTATACGCCAATAAAAATTGAAAAAAAACTAAAACAAAAAACTAAAACCAGAAAAAAAAAAAGATAAAGGGTTCGTGCGGCCTGTAAATATTGTGGATCCACTATTCTGCCTACCGCAACATGCAGGCATAGGATTGCAAACCAGGAGGAAAAAAATTCAGTTTTACTGTATGTAATTTAATGCATAAAATAAAATGGCTCAACTGATTCTTAATATAAAGCAAGTTCTAGAAACTCAGCTTTTGGCCAAGGTGAGCCATCAAAGTCTATTAAGCGTAAGTATGAAGAGTGATATTTTTGTTTAAAAAAATGTTCTTTTGTAGATGTGTGAAGGGTATATTGGGGGCTATGGAGTGGAGACAAGCTCATCAATTAGAATGCAATTAGTTACGGCAAGAGATGGGTGAGGATCATAATTAGACCCTGGAGCCTCATTTTCTAGAAATTGTGACTTCCTCTGGGAAGAGCCTAAGAGAAGGACCCTGGGTTTATGCTCCTCCCTTTCCCCTTACCCAATAGTAGTGTCTGCTTTCCATGTTAAAAGCACAAGGAAATTGTGGAGAATACAAAGCTATCATCTTCACATTTGTTCTCAAGAAGCTTAAAATCTGACATTCTAAATGATGAAAAGGAATAAACCAAGAAAGAAAGGGTGTGTGGGAAGGTTCTGAGCGCAGGCTTGGTCTGGATAAGAACGGTGGTACCCTGGTGTGGAGAGACTGCTTTTCAATACATTGCCAATGATGCTAGGGAGGTCAGCATAATACCCACAGCTGAAACTAGTTGGTTGGAGGGTCTTTGAAATTCTGCCCCAAATTGCAGCTCAGTAGTAACATTGTGGCTCATTTATAAGTTATAGAAGAGACTAAAGGAGCAGGTCTGTTTGAACAGTTATTCAGTGTTGGCCTTCATTGCAGAATACTGTGTGAGCCTGACGATAGGAGTTTGGATGCATGTCTTTATTCTCTACCTATCATGATCCATCAACTCATCCTAATAAAAAAAGAATTCCTGGGCTTCCCTGGTGGCGCGGTGGTTGCGAGTCCACCTGCCGATGCAGGGGACGTGGGTTCGTGCCGCGGTCTGGGAGGATCCCACGTGCCGCGGAGTGGCTGGGCTCGTGAGCCATGGCCGCTGAGCCTGCGCGTCCGGAGCCTGTGCTCCACAACAGGAGAGGCCCGCGTACCGCAAAAAAAAAAAAAAAAAAAGAATTCCAGGGTTGAGGTTTTGGGGCTTCCAGCTTGAGGAAGATAGCCTTTAAAGCATTATTGAGTAGAGTGTCTTTGAACACACACATGTATATGTATTTAGGCTAGTGAATCAAACTGGCTTCTGTTACCAATGCTTCCTGTTATAGGTCCTAACGAGCGAAAGATTGAAATCAGAAAGTTAAAAGAGCAAAAATAGCCCTATATAGTTCAGGCATCCATCACTTAGGGCCTATTAGAATAATTGGCACTGAGAAACAGGGTAGCTGAAAACTTTTGATGCCAATAGAAACCAGATAAGAGGTAGACTCCGGTCTCATAGCATCGCAGCATGAACAGGAGTGGATGGGGGCTGGACAAGGAATGGAACAAAGCAAAAGGAGTATCTGGCCGAGGCCCATCATCAAGGTGAGCAGGAGCCAGTGCATCAGGAAGGATCTTAACAGGACCTAAAAGCTGAGTACAGCCAGAGTCACACACATAGGTAGACTACACAAAGGAAAACTGGAAGCAACCTTCTTATCGAGCACTAGATGCTTCTGATCAGAAGGGGCAGTTTCTCCTGTGCACGGAGAGGGTGGGTTATAATGAAAATACTTAGAGAAATTTGAGTTCTAAGTTAATTTGTGGGGGACTTAGAGACAAATAGAATCTTTTAGTAACACTTGGCCACTTTCTCTGTCTTGAAGAGACTTCCGGCTATTGCTCTGTCCTGCCTTTTTAGTCACTCTTGTCAGTCCCTTGTGTGTGTTCTTCTTGCTCTGCTGGCCATCCTTGGCCTTTTTCTAGTCTCGCTTTATGGATTCTCCCTGGATTATCTCTTTGAAGCCTACGGTTCCTATCACCACTTATTTTGACGTATTCTAAAAATCGAATTCGTAACCCCAGCTCCAAATCCCAATTTCAGATTTCCTGCTGGACGTCTGGGTATTCCATAAGACTCTCAAATGTATCGTGTCCCAAACCGAACCCAACAATTATCCTCTTACAGGCCCTTTGTTTCCCTGCACTGGTCCCACACCTCACCCTATAAGCATTTACTCTGGAAAGTCTTCTACAGCTCACCCTCCAACTGTATCTCCTTGCTTATGCTATCTGTATTTTGTATTAGTGTCTCACAACTAATTGAAATAATAAGTTGCTTAAATTTGACCTTGTGTGACACATATTTTAATAAAATAGTAAGCAAACATTGAATAATTGTGTCCTATTGCTAATTTGATAAACACAGCAGGGACAGTGGGGCAACGGAATTCCAAATATCTTATGTGCACAGACATGAAGATGACCAGGGATATTAATGAGTTGGGAAGTCTGGAGCCGATCTTTACCCCTGTATGTGGCACAGTAGGGCACTATCCTCTGTGTCTGTCCTGTAGAAGCAGAAGATAAAAGCCACAAAGATCATGTGCAAAATTATCCTGGACTGTGTTGACTGGGTGTGTCAGACCTGACTTGCAGAGCCTATACTGTGTCCACTGTTTCCTGCTTCAGGAGAACCCAGTCATTTTGGTTCTGGCATAAGAAATATCCCAACCTTGCCTACGGGTTGGAGGAAGGGAAAGGAATAGTTGTGTTATATTGATATTTTTTGTTTCGCCACTATACTTAGGCCGGAGGGCTAACATGCTTAAGAGAGTGATGGGTTAGAGAAGAGGAATACCAACTGTACACACTGCTAAGAGAGTCTGGCTTTCCCGCTGAGCTCTGTAACGTACTGGATTGAGTCCTTCCGTGATAGGCACAGAGGCTGAGTATGGGCATCCTCTGAATCTGACAGTCAAGTGGTCTTGAGGGAGCTATTCTTATAAATGTACAGTGTTACTGGTGGGTGTTAATAGATATGGAAGACACTGTATTAAGACTGATTTTGGCCCGGAAAACTCTTTTGGGTTTCATGTATTTTGTCTGGTTTCCCTCAAGAACATTTTTAGTTTTTGCTTCTGGCTCTGTTTTCCTTTTGTCTCCAGAGTAAGAATTCTGTCTCATCTCAACTTTTGCTACTAAATCTGGGAATAATTCTAGAATAATCAGTTTCTAACCTGATTTATTGACCTGGATGACTTTCTGTGTTCTTGAGTATAACTGTACATTGTGACTTTTTAAAGTTACGTACAGGTGTTCTACGATTTATTTAACCAGTTTTCAAATTTGGACACTTAGTTGCTTCTAGGGGTTTTCTGTATTGTTACAAATTTTAGATAGATTTATCTTCGTATTTTTATCTTAGAGTTTTGTTATTGTTGTTGTTAAATTTCTTAGGAGTGAAATCACTGGATCACAGGCTATGCTATTGTCGCATTATTTTAACTTTTGCTGAAGTTTTAATCAACCAGCAAAGGTCATTTTTGAGAAAATAATGAAGCCATATTCCTGAATAAAAGGTAACCATGCAAAAACAAACCAATGAAATTTTTTCAGTTAAGATACGTGACTGGAAGTTCAGGGTAGTTTATTGAATATTAGGGTAATTGATTAGCTACAGGGAGATGTAAATATACTCTGGGCTTAGGAGGAACATTGGTAAAGACCTAGGAACATTGTCTCCTTTTTCTTTCTGAGGAAAAAAAATTTTTTCTTGTAGTGAATAATATCTTATGGCCATAGAACCATAGAATCCCAAAGGACATGCAGACCTAGGCATAGCTGTTGACATCAAAAGGGGATAAATACAGTGGTGTAGCTATATATAACAGGAGACAGAAGGAAACACCAGCTGTATGTATGGATCTCAAAAGACGCAACACAGAGAAGGAATGAGAGAAGAAAATAGCAGAAGGCAACAAGACAAAGGAGACACAGAAGGTAGATGATCTACCATGGTATACAGGGGTTCAGAAAGTATAGGATCAAAAGTAGTTTGGATAGAAAAGAGGAACCTAAATATCCAACACTGGAAAGTGGTTAAATATATTGAGATGACTGATCAAATTTGAATATGGGCTATATATTATATAATAGAATTTTATTGACATTAAATTTCCTGATTTTGATAATTGTGCTATAATGTATAAAAGAATGTCCTTGTACTTAGAACATGAGTGCTGAGAAGGGTGAAGGCCATGATGTTTGCAGCATACTTTGAGATGGCTTAGAAACATAAGCTGCACACACACATTATGAACACTGTGATAAATTTTAAAATGTGACCAAATGTTAACAGTTAGTAAATTTGGGTGAAGGAAATAAAGGAGTTAATTATAATGTTACTGTAACCTTTATGGAAATTTGAAGTTATTTCCAAATAGAAAGTTGAAAGAGGAGAAAATAAGAATACTCTCTATTCCCTGAAGTTATTAAAGGATGGCTTTAGATATTCAAGGATGAATTTGTAACCCAAAATGGACCAATCATAACTTTTCTTATAACTTTTCTATTATGATCCAGCATCAAAGACTGTCTTTGAGGTCACAGTACTGGAAGATGGAAGTTTAGAACTTGTTATCCAGTCACATGAAACATGTTTAATTGGCAAACTCCTCTTCTGCTCCATGGAATTTTAATGGGGCTGCTACAGAATTTGATACTTTACCCATCTTCCAGCCCTCAATGTTTAATTCAGGGATTAGCACGAGACCAAATCGAGGTCAATCAGTGTACTCCCCATAGTTTTTTAGCAAGTAGTACTATGGAAGACTGTCTCTTGCCTTTGGAATTTCAGTGCTAGAATAATACAGATTTAGAATTGCTTGGGTCAATATTACTAGGTCTCAAAAAGACAGGTTATTTGCAGCAGGACATAATGAGATCAAACATGTAAAATTAAGCAGAACTGAGCTAGGAAAAAAAATGCAGAAACATCCCTAATGTATTTTCAGTCCCTGGTTCAGTGATGCCTGAAACCTGAAGATCCAAGCACAGACTTCCTAGTTATAATAAATTATAATAAATCAACAGATTCCCTTTAGTTTTAGCTTAAATTAGTTTATAGTATGTAGTTGTTGGCTTGGATATTCTACATTTGTCAATTATGTCAAATTGGTTAATTACGTTGTTCAAGTCTTTTATCCTTACTGATTTATCTGCTTGTCCTATCAGTCACTGAGAGAGTTGTTTTAAAGTCTTTCAATATAACTGTGAAATTGACTGTGTCTTCGTGTAGAACTGTGAATTTTTTCACTATTTCAAGGCTATGCTAATATGTGTGTACATATTTAGAATTATTCTAGTTTTATAGTGGTTTTACCCTTTTATCATTGTGAAATGTATCTTTGATCTGTAATAATGTCTCTTTCCTTAGAGCCTGCTTTGTTTAATATTAGTGTAGTTTTAAAAACTTCCTTTTATGTTGCTCTATAATTCTTTTATCATTCTTTTATTTTTAACTTTTCTGAATTTTAAAATTGAAAGTATCTCTTACAAGCAGAATTTATTTGAGGTTAGTTGTTTTCAAGTATTTAAATCTTCATCTTGTAATTTTAGTTCATTTACATTTAATGTTTTTACTTATATATTGGTGTTTAAATCTACCATCTTATTTGTTTTCTGTTTCTTCTATCTGTCCTATGTACCTTGTTTTCTCTTTCTAAGTCTTCTTTTGCTTGTATTTAATTGTTAAATTCCATACCCATTAGCTTGTTAGTCATACATTCTTGTACTATTTTTACTGTTACAACATTCCTTGACATATTAACATCCGCCCTAGAGATTACAACACACGTTTTTGACTGACTAAAGTCAAATATAAATGAATACCTTTACTATTTTCCAGACAATACAATGACCTTAGAACAGTATATGTTTTAAACTTAAAACATTGTATTTCTTTTATACTGTCAATAACTATTTAAGTTTGCTTATGGATTTCCAAATACATTGCTCTTTCAAATACTTTTTCTTCACTTTTATGCTTCCCTCTTTTATCAGTTTCATCTGCGTGATAAACTCCCTTTAGAATTTACTGAGCAAAACATATGGACAATGATGGTGTCTGATCAGAGATGAACATAGCCCTTTTCTGGAGATGCAGATCGGGGATAACTTACAGCTATGTCTAATTCATTTCAGTTGAAAAGTTGGCAGTAGTATGTAGGCGGCTGTTAGAGCAAACAATCTCATAGACCTCTCCTGGTTTTTGACTCTACAGCACTCTTCTGTCTTAGAATTTTGGCCTCAGTTCCTAACACTAACTGTCAAACTTCCAGATCTTTATTTTGGATACATAGACTGCGAACCACATTGCATTCTGTCGGGCAATCTACCTGACAAGATTAACCAGAGATTAATCTGGTTAAACTCAAACTCATGAGGCTGGAAGTTGTACTGAACGATACTTACTAGCTGATCTACGTTGAACAAAAATTACCTCCTAATTTGTGTTTACTTCCCAATACCATGTAAATTACAAAGTATCTTTTTGTTTTATGCTCAATCAATTCATATAGTTAATTTTCCATGAAAAACTGAATTATGTATGTTGCTGATTGTATAAAATCAAGACCATTTAATATTTTTTGACATTGAATTTCAAATTTGTTAATGTTTACACATTCTAGCTAAGTTTGAAAAGTTACTGACAATTGTTCAATGGGTTTTGTCTGCACTATTCAACTATAACATTCCTTTGAGTAAAAAAGCATTTCATGTTCTCAGCATAAAGTTTTGTTACTGAGAGTGTGCCTTTTACACATCTGAACAGCCTGAATTGAGTTTTATTTTGAATTTTGTACCTGCTTCAAAGACTATTGGCACACAGGTAAAGCTTTATGAAAATACATGGAGGTTGTGAATGCCATGAAAATGCCACTTTTCTACTCTTGAAACATATGTCTGTAAATGACAGATGATTATTGATTTGTTGGTAGAAAAATGCACAAAAAGTACTGACCTCACCCACATCTTCACTCATATATCTCTTACATTTAGCAGAGAAATCACAATACGGTATACTTTTCAACCAGAGCACTTAACAATTTGATGGTGTCACGGCTCCCATGTGTCTCTCCATTTTGATTCTTCGACTAGTCTCATAAGTAGGTCCCTTATCAACTCTGGCTCTCTCCCACATACTTTGAACTGAACACAGGTAAAATGATACTTTAGAAAGGATTACACTCCAAGGAAAGAAACTGTCCTTTAGCATGTTGATCTGCTGAAGGAAAACCAAATGCAACTTGCAGCAAAATACATGTTTATCTCTCTTAGTCCATCAGAGAGATGAAAAATGGCTACTCTTTTTACTTTTACCTAATCAAAAGCTTCAATCTGTTTGTTCCCAGGCTTTACAGCCCAGCCTTGTGCTATTGTATATTGATTGTGCCTGAGGGCACCTCCTTGTGGAGAACAATTGATTTTTCTTTGTTAGCAAAGCGATTTTAATAGTCTTTCTACAGGCTGTCATGTTTCAAGGCCCCAGAATCAAGACGCACCTGTTACTAGAACTGAGTGATCAATGGCTCAACCCACAGAAAATGTGCCTGTCTGCTGTGCTGAAACACCTCCACAGCAGTTACTCAGAAGGTGACTTTAACTAGTTTTGATAAATATGCTTCCTGGGAGTCTCAGGTGGGTTATCTTAAGAAGTTTTACCTCTGGAGCCTGAAGCTAGGTGTTCTGTTACATTGCCATTAAGAGAGCTGAGTTGCAAACACAGAGTTTTGCTGTTTGTTACTTTAGTAGTTTCATGCCAAACTTCCTCGCCAAAGGAACTAGCCCAAAGTAAAGGTCACTGCTTTGAAGAGTGAGTGATGATGATAACTCTATGTGTATTGCCCTTGATATTTGAAAACAGCTCCTCTAGGTAATTGTGTGGCAGGACTAAAAAGTCAAAGGTAGGCTCTGGAGCTTACTTCTGTACAGTCGCTGTCTCTTCTTGAGCAGTAGTGACTACTGTTTCCTTAATGTCATACAAAGTATCCTTTTTTTTTTTTTAAACCTCTCCATGATCTGGCTCACAAGGTTTTTCTATGTGTGTATGGAGGCCTCTCTGTGATCTATAGCCACGCTAAATTCTTTAAAAACTTCTAGCATATCTTAAGTGTTTGATTCATGCCGTTTAAAGAACTCCTGCCTTTAGGTCATTGTTAATGGGGCCAACTTGTAAAGTTTGTAGCCTTAAAGAAACCTCCACGCTAAAAAGTTTGTTCTGCTACAACTCAAAAACATGAAGTGACTGCCTGGAATATGGAGTTAGTCCCAGTGTTCAGGTGAAGGAGAGGTGACTGCTTTTCAAAGAAGGACCCAAACACACTGCCACTGTCTTCTATAGGGATTGTTGGGCAGGCCTGGGATCCAGGTCTGTACAGTGAACAGGAGGAAAGAAGAGCTCTGAAACAAGGCTCTGATACCACGGGTAATATGTAGGAGAAAACTAACAAGATTCTGTTAAGTAAGATCCAAGCAAAACTTGTTTCAGGAGTCATTTTATCTGACATGATCATTATTTCTACAGGAAACCGGATGTTCAATGCTCCTTTTTACACTTTATCTTGCATATATTTGTACAAAAATTGTCTTCATCCGGGGCTTCCCTGGGTGGCGCAGTGGTTAAGAATCCGCCTGCCAATGCAGGGGACACGGGTTCGAGCCCTGGTCTGGGGAGATCCCACATGCCGCGGAGCACCTAAGCCCGTGCGCCACAACTACTGAGCCTGCGCTGTAGAACCCGTGAGCCACAACGGAGCCCGTGCACCACAACAACAGAAGCCCACGTCCCTAGAGCCCGTGCTCTGCAACAAGAGAAGCCACCCAGGGCTTCCCTGGTGGCGCAGTGGTTGAGAGTCCGCCTGCCGATGCAGGGGACACGGGTTCGGGCCCTGGTCCAGGAAGATCCCACATGCCGTGGAGCTGCTGGGCCCGTGAGCCATGGCCGCTGAGCCTGCGCGTCCGGAGCCTGTGCTCCGCAACAGGGGAGGCCACAACAGTGAGAGGCCCGCGTACCGGGGGGGGGGGGGGGGGAAGCCCCCCAATGAGAAGCCCGTGCACAGCAACGAAAAGTAGCCCCGCTCGCGGCAGCTAGAGAAAAGACCCCGTGTGGCAACAAAGACCCAACGCAACCTAAATAAATAAATAGAAAAAAAAATTGTCTTCATCCTTGTGCTGCCTACCCATCTGAGCCATCTTCATAGTCCCCATGCCTCTGCTTCGTTTTTCTTCTGTAGAGTGAGGCTTTTGCTTTTGCCTTAAGGTTTCTCTAGGGAATTAACAGGTCTTGTCATTTTGTACAGCTTCCGCGGCATGGATCAAACATTGGCTTACTATGCTGATGTGTGAAGAGAAAAAATTATCTAAAGCAGGTGAGCTTTAATGAACAAATGTGTATTTTCTCTGAGTTTGATTAGGGTGTGTGTGGTTTTGTTTTAATGAATGTATTTATTTTTGCCTGTACTGGGTCTTAGTTGCTGCGCGCGGGCTTTCTCTAGTTGCGGCGAGCGGGGGCTACTCTTCGTTCCGGTGCCCGGGCTTCTCACTGGGTGGCTTCTCTTGTTGCGGAGCACGGGCTCTAGGCACGCGGGCTTCAGTAGTTGTGGTGCATGCGCTGAGTTGCTCCGCGGCACGTGGGATCTTGCCCGACCAGAGCTCGAATCCGTGTCCCCTGCATTGGCAGGCGGATTCTTAACCACTGCACCACCAGGGAAGCCCTTGTTTTGTTTTTTAATTAATATGAAGAAAGTTAAGTCCAGTTCTCACAGATATTAATCAAATAAAAATTGCTACTCATTCTTGAAAAGGTGCAAACGTAAAATTTACAAAATAAGTGGAGTGGAGGCTAGAACCATGAGGAAAAAATTTATCAGCAGGTTCATTAATTATTTTGGATTTGGAACTTGGTTTTGTTTTTTAATAGTGATAAGAATGGTGGAGTACTAGGAAAGTTGTGGAAGATGCTGTTAGTTTTACTTAAAAATGAGAAGATGGTGTTTCTGTATTTTATTGTTATAAATAAAACTTCTTAAGTGTTTTGGGAAAAAACCCACAGAACTTCTAGCAAGTCTTGCAGAATCATGTCAGCACTTTAAGCTTGTAGCCATCCTGTACCATAGTACTATTAGCTACCATTGTTGAGAATGTTGCGCCTGTTATCTTAATCAACTTTCACTCAAATTCTTCAAGGTATGGACTATAGATCATGCTTTATAAATGACATTTGAGGGAAATTTGTGAGAAATTACGAAACATCAGGTTACATACATACATAAGTGACAAAAGCGATATTTGAGCCTAGTCCAACCTCTTAACCACAGTAGTATGCTGTCTCTCAGTACGATGGTGTAAATGTGACTGGAAGTTGGAGAGTCCTTGCCTGGCTCCCAAGTGCAGAAAAATCCCTGACCCCCCCGTAAGGGGAGAAACCTTTTCAATTCAGCAAGCATTTTGGGGAGGTCTACGACATGTTACACAGCATGGTAGACTTTGGGGATAAAATAGCAGACTAAGAAAAATACAGTCCTTGATTTCAAGAATCTTGTCATGAAGTAGGGAGAGGGAATTGTCACTGAGGGACTCAGCAGGGGAAAATACCCCCTGAGCCTGGAGTCAGGGGAATGTTTAATGAGAGAGATTGCTTTTGAATAGGTCTGGAAACACAAATCGGGTGGTTAGGAGTTTAACTGTGCCCCCTACCCCCAAATTCATGTCTTGAAGTCCTAACTCCCGGTACTTCACAACGTGACGTTGTTTGGAAACAGGGTTTTTGCAGAAGTAGCCGAGTTAAGATGAGGTCATTAAGGTGGGTCGTAATCTGATTTGTGTCCTTATAAAAAGCGAAAATTTGGACACAGAGACACAGCGAGAACGCCATGTGAAGGTTGGATTTATGTTGCCAAGGAACGCTAAAGGTCGTCAGCGAAACGCCAGGAGCTAGGGGAGAGACTCGAACATATTCTCCCTCCTTGCCCTCAGAAGGAACCAGCCCTTGCAAATAGACTCCTAGAAATGTGCTAAGCTTGATTTCGGACGTTTAGCCTCCAGAACACTGTGAGAGAATACTTTACCACTGTTTAGGTCCCCCAGTCTGTGGCACTGCATTACGGCAGCCCTGGCAAACTAACACAAGGGTTTTGACCAGAATAATTTTTTGACCAGAATAATCTCTCTGGTTTTGACCAGAGAGATTTTTTTTGGTTTGTTTTGGTAGTAGACACAGGGGGAAAAAATAGCAAAATTTGAAGATTAGGAAATACTTGTCGTCTGAGGAAACAGTGAGAAGCCTCCAGTGTTTCTGGAGCGGGCAGCCCAGCAGCACTCTCAGAATTGTGCTTTAGGAAAACTCACGTCACGTCATTGGTAGAAAGACTGACAGATTTAGCTGGCTCCGAAATTTTTTTGCAGGTGGAAGTCAGCAAGGAAGAAGAGAAGGTTGCTTGATTTGAGATTATTTAAAAACTGAACTTTCTTTAAAGATGTCAGCAACTCTGGCCCTTATATTTGTAGATGAGGGAAGAAGCCCCTGTCATTTTGCCTGAGGGATTAGAACCAGGAATAATGATGCAACAGGTTAGATTTATAGAAGGCAAAACATTTTAGAAATGTTTTTTCCATCCGTTCAGGTCTTACATGGGTAGAAACACCCGTTGCTGGTCAGTCGGCAGACTTGAATTTGAGTCAGCTTTACAGTAAATTACATAACCAGATTGGTTAATTTCTCCAAGTTTCTCGATTTTGGTTTTTTTCTTAGAAAGAAAGTGGTGGCAAGAGGGAAGAGAGATGGGAACATATGTATATGTATAACTGATTCACTTTGTTATAAAGCAGAAACTAACACACCGTTGTAAAGCAATTATACTCCAATAAAGATGTAAAAAAGAAAAAAAGGAAGTGGTGGATGTATTGGTAGTTATGTTCCTTTCAGCTGTAATAAACTCTCTTCTTAAGGAATGTGGTGAGTTTACCTTCCCTTTAGATGGTTTTTGTTTCATCCTGTATCTCTTTCTCAGTGTTTTTAGGCTGTATTAACACAGTTAAACCTTTGAATAACCTTGAATTTTAAGAGGTTGCCCGCCCACTGCTAATCCTCTAATCATTTGAAGTGCTCATAGAATTTACATGGTGTCCAGAGCCGCAAATGCCATAAGTAAATGTGTTGCAATCACAGCTAGCAAGTGGGAAAAAGTCAGAGATATAAGGGAAAAAATAAAAGTTCGGAAACCAAGTGAAATTTCAGTAACATAAGTAAAAGCTAGCTGAGAAATAAAAGGAAAAGAGGAGATGGGCTAGTACAGGTGTAGAAAGACAGGAGCGTCGATCTAAGCAAGCAGCATCTAGGCGATGAACAGGTGCAGCAAGAGCGGTGCAAAGATGAATGATTTATTATGGAAAATTCACATCAAGTGTCTGTTTCTAGCTCTGTTACCGAAGGGGACTATTCTCACTAAGTGAAACTAATCAGTGCTGATTACTCACATCTAACAGTTTTAAAGGGGTTAAGGGTAAAGGAGGGGAAGAGGTGATGTAGGCTTAAATGCTGTTTCTGTATGCGTGTTCTCATGACTGAACAAATCATTTGCCACAGCAGTTGAAAGGAGGCAGGGGTCAGCAAACTGTGGCCTGTGGGCCAAATCTGGCTGACTTCTGTTTTTGGAAATAAGCATTTATTGGGACATAGCCATGGCCATTGTATACATATTGTCTACGGCTGCTTTTTCACTACAATGGCCAAGTTAAATACTTGCAACAGAGGTCATTAAGCCCCCAAGGCTGAAAATACTTACTCTTTCACCTTTTACAGAAAAAGATCTCTGACCTCCGCACTAAAGGATGCTTAAAATGCATTTTTTGGCCTACGTATTTTTTTAATTGAAATATAGTTGATTTACAGTGTTGTTAATTTCTGCTGTACAGCAAAGCGATTCAGTTATACTATATATACATTCTTGTTTAATATTCTTTGCCATTATGGTTTATCACAGAATATTGAATATAGTTCCCTGTGCTATACTGTAGGACCTTGTTATTTATCCATTCCATACATAATAGTTTGCATCTGCTAGTTCCAAACTCCTCATCCGACCCTCTCCCACTGCCCACTTGGCAACCACAAGTCTGTTCTCTATGTCTGTGTGTCTGTTTCTGTTTCATAAAAGTTTATTTGTGTCATATTTTAGATTCCCCATATAAGTGATATTTCATGGTATTTGTCTTTCTCTGACTTACTTCACACCGTGTGACAATCTCTAGGTCCATCCATGTTGCTACAAATGGCATTATTTTGTTCTTTTTTATGACTGAGTAATAGTCCATTGTATATATGTACCACATCTTCTTTATCCATTCATCTGTCGGTGGGCATTTAGGTTGCTTCCATGTCTTGGATATTGTAAATAGTGCTGCTGTGAACGTTGGGGGTGTATGTTTCTTTTCGAATTAGAGTTTTCTCTGGATATATGCCCAGGAGTGGGATTGTGGGATCATAGGGCAATTCTATTTTTAGTTTTCTGAGGAACCTCCAAACTTAACATATGTTTTAGAGAATTCTCAGCTCTGGAAATTTGACTGCTTGAGTTAAAATACTTTTTCTTCTGCCTGCTAACCTTGTAGTCTTGGACTAGATATTGCCACTCTTCAACTTTATTACAGTTTCTGTCGTCCATGCTGACCCTTTACTACATACATTTGTGACCACCAGGCATTACAAAGGTCCTCAAAGTTCCAAAGTTTCACAGCTATTTGTAGCAGTTTAGAATAGGGTGACACCATTTTGCTTTAAAATTTGTTAGAGGCATGCCAAGCAAATACACGATGTGCTCCACAGTTTTAAAGTTTTCACTGAAATTGTCCTTTTTTTAAATTTTTAAAAATTTTTTTTAACATCTTTATTGGGGTACAATTGCTTTACAATGGCGTGTTAGTTTCTGCTTTATAACAAAGTGAATCAGTTATACATATACATATGTTCCCATATCTCTTCCCTCTTGCGTCTCCCTCCCTCCCACCCTCCCTATCCCACCCCTCCAGGCTGTCACAAAGCAGGGTGAGCTGTGACAGGGCGAGAGAGAGTCATGGACATATACACACTAACAAACGTAGTAAGGTAGATAGCTAGTGGGAAGCAGCCGCATGTCCTTTTGTTTTAAACTTGGGAGTCCTGTCCCTCCTTTAGGACCCAGATAGAAATCCATGGTGGTGGGCCAGTGACTGCCTGACAGGAGAATCACTTTTCCCTTCTGAAAACAAACGTCTTGTAGGTAATCAAGTTGGTCGTTGAAAGCTCTCTTTTTCCTTGGAATGAGTTCACGCCCTGGAGACTTCCCAGTTCCCTATGCAAATAGTTCTCTTTCTCTTCATCCTTTTTACAGGTATTAGAATATCTGAACTCCAACAGATGACACAGTTTAGGCTAAAGCTGGTGACTCCTTTGCCCTTCCTTACTGTTTTACCCTTTATAGTATTCACAGTAGGGATAACTGAATATATTTAGAAATAGTTGATACGCTTTAAGACAATATCAGTTGCTAATATTTACTCTGTGCCATTTACTTATATGCATTTGTTGTAAGCCAGGTGCTGAGCTAATCACCTTAATGTATTGATATTTTATCTAATCCTCAAACACTTCCAAGGTATTGTCATTAATCCTACTTTATACATGAAAACTAAGTCTTTTAAGGAAGATTAAATAAATGGACTCAGGTCACAGTTAGTGGTAGGACAAGGTTTTGAAACCAGAGCTTTTTCATTCCAAAGCCCCTACTGGTGAGCGTCACTGTGATGGTTTCTCAATATCAGTAATTGTTATGAGTTTGAATTGTGTCTCTTAAAAACAGATGTGTTGAAGTCTTCACTATAGAATGTGACTTTATTTGGATTTAGGGTTGTGGCAGATGTAATTTATTAAGTTAGGTCATACTGGAGTTGGGTGGGCCCCTGATCTGATATGCATGGTGTCCTTATAAGAAGACGGCTGTGGAAAGAGAGACACACCAGGAGAACCCTATGTGACAAAGAAGGTAGAGATTTTATTTATACAGCTGCAAGCCAGGGAGCGCCAAAGATTACTAGCAAACCAAGAGAAGCTAGAAAAGGCGAGGAAGTATTCCCCTATAGGTTTCAGAGAAAACATGAAACTCGATCCTGCCAGCACCTTGATCTTGGACTTCTGGCCTTCACAAGTGTGAGACAATACATTTCTTTTGTTTTAAGCCACCCAGTTTGTGGCACTTTGTTATGGCAGCCCTAACAAACTACTACTGTGATACAGATGGAGAAACTCTCAGGAAAAAGATGTTACGATGCCATGAATACAGAATCCAAAATATACAGTGAAGAGGGACAGGAGACTCCAAATAAAACAACTTTCTAAGGAGGAAGAGACCAAAAAAAAAAAAAAGTTGAAAAGTGAGATCTCTGATGACATCTGATTTTAAGAGGACATCCGTGAAGAATGAAAGCAGGGATGTGTAAAACCAGAGTAAATCAATACAGATAAGTGAGTTCGTGATTAACAAGGTGGTTTTAACTTGGTGGCTTGGTGATGGTGACCTGGGAAGAGGTAGTTACATACAACTAAAGACCAAAGCTAAATAAGTGCAGATTGGATTTAATGTAAACTTCTCAAAGTTAAAATGACATCCAAATGTAGCATTCTGTAAATCGCCTCCAAAGAAGAAAATACACTAGAGCTGTAGTTTAGATCTACAACCATAAATTGCCTGATAAAAAGTAGCTAAAATGGCTCTCTGTTGAAATAGTCTGTTATTGTTGCCTCTCGCATCTCAGCTGAGCTCTCACTTTTCCCAGTGATGGAATACAGCATCAGGGCGCTCGTCCTCTGCAACAGACTAAAACCAATTTACTGTGTTTCCGAGTAATAGACACATCCTAATATGTAGGTGTTTTAAACAATTCATAAAAATATAGATTCATTCAAAATCATGTAGTTTTTTCTTTTACTGCAGTTAATTTGAAAATGGTCAACCTACTTATAAAAATTAGAGTGTTGTATGCAAGAAGCACGTGAAGTATCAGATGTGCAGATAAATGCTTTACATCCAAAGCCACGGTCCTTTTTTCCTCTTTGCCTTGTAGCTGCTTGGATTTCCCTTCCTTTGATCTTGTCTACCTGACCAATCCTTTAAGGTATGGTTTAAGAAAAACTTCCTTTGTTAAGAAGCCTTTACAAACTGCCCGTCCCTTAGCCCATGTCGCTAATCTCTCCTTTGTGCTAACGGTGCACTGTAAAAATATTGTTTATTGTGTAATGTGGCATACTTGTGTGCCTAGCTTAGAATGTGAGCCCCTTGAGGGCATGGCCACACCTTATTAATATTTATATAGCTGACATCTAGTACAGTATCTGGCATATAGTAGCCACTCTCTAAAGAACGAATAGAAGAACAAATGTAATTTGAGAAAAAAAATATTAGGGGAGATGCAAAAGAATTTA
Organism: Tursiops truncatus; assembly: GCF_011762595.2. Taxonomy (NCBI): domain Eukaryota; kingdom Metazoa; phylum Chordata; class Mammalia; order Artiodactyla; family Delphinidae; genus Tursiops; species Tursiops truncatus. The sequence continues at coordinate 39,198,151 of NC_047042.1, forward strand.
TCAGTCCTAGATCTTCTAGAGAAGATCAAGAATAGGCTCAGGATTCAGGCAGAGATAACATATGAGTGAGAAGACAGAAACGCTAAATGCCTGTTCTGTTTCCAACTTGTGTTTAAAGATGAATCCTCTTAAAAATGAAGCCAAGATCATGGTTGAGAGGATATAAAATTGAAGATCAATGAGGTGGCTATAAAAAGCACTGGACTGGTTTCAGTGAATACAGGTCTCTAAGATTAGGTGAAGGACGTTCTCAGGTTTAAAAAAAAGCTTCTTTCCAAGTCACTAGGTTATTTTGATTCTTTCTTCACAATGTGGACCAGGAATCCCCCTCAGGGCTATCACTGTAGTCGGACATTTGATTATCATCAGTTTCAGTAATACAATGGCCTCATTTTTAGCTTATTTCCTGCCTCAGGTTTGTCTACTCTTCAACCCATTTTGCACACTACCTTGTTCCTATCATTCCTCTGTTCAGAAATCTTCACTTGTTCCCTGCCTGCCTACAGACGAAAGTTCATCTTCCGTAGCCTTCAGTGGCCTCTCTGAATCCATCCAAACCATTGTTCCAACGTAATTCCCCATCATCCACTGGAATATCCTTACTCCATTTTATTTTATTCTTTGGGAGATACAGTTCATTAAGTCTATTATTAAATATAACTTGATTGTTTTATTTTTGAAAGACTCTTTTGATGCTTGCTACCACCTGATAACAAAGGACCCACAATTTCTGGAAATTTTCATCCTCTCTTGGACCCTTGATATTTCTGGGAGTCCTCTGCAAGATTCTCCCATCTTTGTGGTTCCAGCAAAGTCTCCAGTTTTTCCCAGGAAGCTGTCCTTCTCTGAGAAGAACCTAGTGAGTGGTGTCAATTATAGTTTGAATTGTGTCCTCTGCTCTAGGTGGTCATAGCTTACCCCAACTCTGGGGTGGTTCAGGAGTAATTTATCTCCTATGTCACTGTCAAACTCATTACTTAGTTGATAATATCCATGTGGCACTTAGTTTAATAATCCAGTTTGGTTGATTATTTCTAATACACTCAGCATCATTACTACTCTCTTTATCACAGAGAAGAGACTGGAACTATATTTCACAGAATTTACTTCACTGCGTGTCCCTGGGTTAGAGTTTCTCCACGTGAAACCCTTGCATGCAATTTGAAATGTGAATAGGAGTAGCTATTATATTTCTTAGGCAAAAGCAGCCACACCTGTGGACAGACACGATTCACCTTGCTGCTCTAGGTTGATGTCTTAGAATTCTTGGACTACTAGAACAAAATACCGTAGATGACATGATTTAAACAATAGAAATTTATTTCTCACAGTTCTAGAGACTGGGAAGTCCAAGATCAGAAGTCAGCACGGTCAGGTTCTGGTGAAACATTTCTTCTGTCTTGCAGACAGCAGCCTTTTCACAGTGTCCTCACGTGGCAGCGGTGGTGGGGTGGGAGTGGGTGTGAGTGGGAGAGCATGGTAGACAGTAAGCTCAAGTCTCCCTTCCTCTTCGTATCAGGGCACTAATCCCATCATGAGAGCCCCACCTTCACAGCTTCATCTAGACCTAATTACCTCCCGAATACCATCACATTGGGTTTGTTAAGTCTTCAATATGTGAATTTGGGAGGGGCACAATTCAGTCCATAGCAGTTGAGATATTGACTCCAAATACCATCATTGGGTTTGTTAAGTCTTCAATATGTGGATTTGGGAGGGGACACAATTCAGTCCGTAGCAGTTGAGATATTGACTGGAAGCATTCGGGAGATTCTTGAGAATTTCATCAGCTTCCTGCAGAGTTGTTGAGACCCATCTACTTTGGTGCTTTAGGTTGAGATTGAGGACAGCAGTTTCCCTGACCTTAGCTCCCAGTCCTCCCAGTGATTTTCTGTGTTGCAACCTTTCACATTTAGAATGCAGAAAGTAGCTTTGTTGAGGGGAGAGAGATTGGATTTCCTGCTTTGACCAACACATGGCATTTATGGTATTGAACTCTGGATCTTGCCTGGTGATGTGAGAGTCCTTGCGCTCCTGCATGTCCTGTTGGTATACCAAGAATGCAAGACCCTGACTGCTGTTTCTCAGGGTTGTGTTCACAGAGAGCAGCTTTGACAGATAGGTAAAGTCTCCCTCTTTGATGAGCAAGCAGGCTTGCTTATTGCTTACCATGAAAGTAATAGATTCTCTAGTTCAGTGTTCCTCTGCTATAACACAATCTACTGAGTGTGCAGATATCTATTTGAGCCCTCTGCATCCCCCGCCCCCAGCCCCCGGGGCTTGGGTGTGGGGCAGTAGGAATCGACACAATCATGTTGACGCTCATGCTGCTTGCTGTGTCATGTATGATTAATAAAGTCCTTGGTTTCTAAACCAGGAGTCTCTTGTCTTCTGCTGGTGTCTATGAAGCATAAATAGGCTAATTTACCAGTTTTAAACGGAATAGAATCAGATTCCAAACTTGACACCTGGGATACAGTTTGCATCCCAAATACTAAAGAGGGGCACACAGCTCCATGCCTTTCTTCTGCTAGGTGATGACCTTTTTGAAGACAGAAATTTCAATTTTATTTTATTCACTTTTGTAGCCCCATAGCTCTATATATTTTGCAATTATATTAGTATTCATTAAATAGTTATGGAATGAATTAATGAAACATATTAATACATATTGCTTTCAGCTCTTCCCAGCATTTATTAGAATACCTCAGGATCATTGTAGAAGCACAGATTTTTTTTTTTTTTTTTTGTGGTACGCGGGCCTCTCACTGTCGTGGCCTCTCTCGTTGCGGAGCACAGGCACCGGACGCGCAGGCTCAGCGGCCATGGCTCATGGACCCAGCTGCTCCGCCGCATGTGGAATCTTCCCGGACTGGGGCACGAACCCGTGTCCCCTACATAGGCAGGCGGACTCTCAACCACTGTGCCACCAGGGAAGCCCAGAAGCACAGATTAACATGGTTTCGTCTCTGGAATTCTGATTAGTAGAAACTTTGATTTTTTTTTTTTAATTGTGAGCATTAAATATACTGGAGTTTGTCAAGTGACTTATATGTTGTAGGTTCTCAAAGTTAGTTATGTACTTCTCCATTCCATTTTTCCAAATCATTCATTTTTCCCAGTTTTATTGAGATATAATTGGCATACAGCACTATATAAATTTAAAGTGTACAGCGTAATGATTTGACTTACATATATTGTGAAATTATTTCCACAGTAAGTTTAGTTAACATCCATCATCTCATATAGATATAAAAAAGAAAAAAGAAAAAAAATGTTTTTTTCCTTGAAGTAAGAACTCTTTAGGATTTACTTTCTTCACAGTCTTCACATTTACTACACATCAGTGTTAACTATAGTCATCATGTTGTACATTACATCCTTAGTACTTATTTATCTTATAACTGAACCTTTATACCTTTTGACCACCTTCATTCAGCTTCCCCTCTTCCCCTGCACCCAGTCCTGGTAATCACAAATCTGATTTCTTTTACTGTAAGGTTTTGGTTTTTTTTAGATGCCACTTATAGGTGAGATCATACAATATTTATCTTTCTCTGTCTGATTTATTTCATTTAATATAATGCCCTCAAGCTCCTTCCATGTTGTTGCAAATGGCAGGATTTCCTTTTTTATGGCTGAATAATATTCCATTGTATATATGTACCACATCTTCTTTATCCATTCATATGTCAGTGTACACTTGTTTCCATATCTTGGCTATTGTAAATAATGGTGCTATGGACACGGGGGTGCACATATCTCTTCCATATACTGATTTTAATTCTTTGGATATATACCCAGGAGTGGGATTGCTGGGATTATATCTTAGCTGTATTTTTAATTTTTTAAGGAACCTCCAAACTGTATTCCATAGTGGCTGTACAAATTTATAACCCCACCAACAGTGCACAAACGTTCCCTTTTCTCCACATCCTTACCAACATTTGTTATCTCTTGTCCGTTTGATGATAGCCATTCTAACAGGTATGAAGTGATACCTTATTGTGGTTTTGTTTTGCATTTCTTTACAATTAGTGAGGTTGAACACCTTTTCATGTACCTGTTGGCCATCTGTATGTCTTCTTTGGAAAAATGTCTATTCAGGTCCTTTACCGATTTTTTAATTAGATTCTTTGCTTTTTTGCTATTGAGTTATATGAGTTCTTTTGTATATTAACCCCTTATCAGATATATGGTTTGCAAATATTTTTTCCCATTCCAGAGACTGTCTTTTCATTTTGTTGATTGTTTCTTTTGCTGTGTAGAAGCTTTTTAGTTTGATGTAGTCCCACTTTTTTTTTTTTTTTTTGATTTTGTTGCTTGTGCTTTAGGTCATATCCAAAAAATCATTGCCAATATCTGTGTCAAAGAGCTTTTTTTCTATGTTTTCTTCTAGAAGTTTTATGGTTTCAGGTCTTACATTTAGGTCTTTAATTCATTTCAAGTTAGTTTCGTGAGTGGTATAAGATAGGGGGTCTAGTTTCATTCTTTTACAAATGAATGTCCACTTTTCCCAGCGCCGTTTATTGAAAGACTGTCTTTTCTCCAGTGAGTTTTCTTGGCTCCTTTATCAGGCATAAGCTGACTATACCTGCGTGTGTTTATTTCTGTGCTCTCACAAATGGTTCATTTTTAAATGAATCATTAACAACCTTTGTTCTCTGGATTATTTTTTCATATCAAGAATTTCAACTTCACAATTCTCAGAGATTGTTGCAATTTTCTTAAAAGTTCCCGACTGTCCTGGTGTGTGGAATGAAATTAGGCCTATTTAAGATGAATTCAAAGAACTGTTATTTTTCTTGCTTTCCTAAAGTAGATATATCATCACTATCAACTACTGTTTGCGAGAACCTTGTATACCGAATGACAAAGATAGCACCTCTTCTCTACCTTTTTTGGTGCTATCATCTCTACAGGAATAAAACTACCTTTAACTTTATAATTAACACTTTTTACACCAACTGTGAAGGCTGTGAGTTTTCAGATTAATATATTTTTCCAGACAGTCCAAGGTTATCCCAGGAAATTCAGCAGTTAACTATCACTGGAAGCTTCTAGAGTCCTCTCAAGCCCAATTGCAGCCCAGTCTCTGGTTCCATAGCTGAGAGTCATGATTCCATAGCTCTGCCTTAGAGAGCTGGCAGGAGGCCATAAAAGTAAACCAGTGGGTAAGAATCAAGTGAAATGGGCCAAGGTGGTGGGATTTACCAGCCTTTAAAGTAAGAGCTTAGCTCTTTGATTTTAGAAAGGCGGAACACATTTTGGTTTTAATTTTCTAATTTGTGGTTCTAAATGCCTCAAGATTTAGTCAAGGAGTAAGGCAGTGGTTAAACTTCTTTTTTCCTGGTGGTATGAGCTGTTTGAGTCAAGCCACCAACCCATATCCCTGCAAATGAAACATATTTGCGTTTCTCATGTGTGTAAGCCTAGTAAATGTTGATTGCTTTCAGCTCACTGACATAGCTCCCCCGTGCTTTCCATTTTGTTACCAAATAATAAAACCTGAAACAGAGGCACCATCCCTGGGCTTAACAGGAAGCATGACTCACACCTCTAACCACCAGAGAAGGGAAACAGCAGTGGTGCACTTAGCTGGTTTAAAATGAGCATTAGCACTAGCTTCGTAACATACATTAGAAACAGTGGCCTTCCCAGCACAGTCTTTCCCCCTGAGCATGGTTAAGGGCTGAAGGGCAATCTTACTTCAGTAAGGGAATGCGTGAAATAATATATACCGTGTTCTACTTGCCCCAGCAGAAGAACCCCAGCACAAGGATTTACTAATTATACACTTGCTTTTCTGCATCTTTGCTTATGTATCAGGATTTTCTTTTGTTGTTGAATGCAAAAAAGCAACAACAGCAACTCATATTGACTTAAACTATAAAGGCAATATTTTGTATATTTTGGTTCACATCCAGGTTAGGACTTAGGCAATGTTTGATGAACAGTATTTCTTTTTTTTCTTTTTTTTTTTTTTTTTTTGGCGGTATGCGGGCCTCTCACTGTTGTGGCCTCTCCCGTTGCGGAGCACAGGCTCTGGACACGCAGGCTCAGCGGCACGTGGGATCTTCCCGGGCCAGGGCACGAACCCGTGTCCCCTGCATCGGCAGGCGGACTCTCAACCACTGCATCACCAGGGAAGCCCGACAGTATTTCTTTTTTGATGACTGTATTTCTCTAATTTTCTCAGGTTGTTTCTTGTTTGTTTGTTTAGTCATGGTAGGAAAACGGCTGCACAAGTGTTGGGATGTATATCTCTAACCACAGGATCTGGAATAATTTATCTTTACTCAACTATTGAAAAAAAGGAGTAGGCTTTACTAATTGGACAAAATTAGGTCACGTCCCTACCTCTGACCCAACCACCAATCACTGTGCCCGATGCTGAGTCAGCCTGGACCCCTGACTACCCTGAACCTGTGCAGGAGTGAAGGTGTTTCATGGAACGGATGAGGCCACTTAGCCCTCTCTGCTCATTCTCTGAGCTAAGACGGGGTGTCGCTGCCAGTGCTAGGCAAACCAGAGTACTGCAGCATGGCACTGGCCTGGTGCGTGTAGGGAGGAAAAAACCCAGGGTCTACTACAGTGTGGAAGCGTCTTGGCCTGAGATTGAGGAAATTGATGTTAAAGACTTAGCTTTAGCCAATTATCTTGTGATTTGGCCAGATCTGAAACGATCTCTCAGTTGTATGTTAATTCCTTTTACACAGGATTTTTTTTAAACAAAATTACTCCTGGGCTTTTGGTTGTGTTTTTGATTTTTGTTTTTTCTTTTTTTTTTTTAAGAAAATTCGAATCTAGTTCACACAACCTCATTTCAAAACCAAAAGTAATTCAGTCACTTTAAATGCCATATGGAATAAATAAATGTTTCAAAACAAATCAAACTTAATTCCCTGTAAAAATCATCAGCATTGGTAACTCTGATTATATATGTAAGGCCAGCAAAGGCCGAGGCTTTTGGCAGGCCTATAAAGGAGAAATGAAAGGAATTAGAAAGCAGGAGTCACTTCGTGAATTAAAAAGTGATGGCAGAATTGTTATTTTTATAACTTCCCAGAATAAAAAAAAAATGTGGGCTTGCAGCTGAAAATTGGCTGGTGATCACAGCCTGGCAGACTGAACAAGGGCACATGAACCGTGTGTTTGTATCATCCATTACATTAGCACACACTGAAAATAACCAAAACTGGAGGGAAATGTTACCACCAGTTCAGTTCAATTCAAGAAACAAATACCGATTCAGCAAGCCCTCTGTCCCAGGCTTAGCATTGAAGAGATGGTAAAGAAGAGGAAGAGATTAAGTCTGTCATCAAAGAGCTTACTATATTAAAGAAATGAGGCAATCATCTAACTTTAAAAAATAATTTTAAAGTGCAAGCCCCATTTTAGAAGGAGAGAGTGATTGTGTTACATGGGTGTCAGTAGTGATATATACCATGTATATGGAAACCCACCTATGCCAGGTAGTGTCTAGGATTTTACATTCTATTAAAAAAAATCCATGAATTAAACTTTACAGTTTTAACTTACTGATAAAATAATGGACAGACAGAACAGCTTACATACCTCGCTCAAAGTTATCCTGTTCCCAAGTGGCAGAGTCAACATACAAACTGAGGTTTTCTTATGGCTCGAAAGTGAGTCCCTTCTCCCACAGTGTGCTCTTCCTAGGAACCTTCTTCAGGTTAGCAGTTTGAGCGTATTGATCAAACATCAAAGTCAGACAGAAGTGAAGGAAAACTGAGTTCTTCACCTCCAAGGAAATGTATATCGCAGAATCAGTCTCTGACCAGATTTTAACAATCCAGGAAAAAGAGATCTGTGAGATATACACATATATATCACAAAACAAAATACATAAAAATCTGAAAAGTAAATATATAATATACATATATAAATATTTTATATATACATAAAGTATAATATAAATACACATTAAATATATATAAATATTTACCCTTTTTAGATTTTTCTTTTGTGTTTTGTTTCTCCTGTACCACTCAAGAGGGAGAGAAATTGACCCATCCCTACATCAGCATAGAGAGGGAGATCATTCAATGTTTATTTCACAGATAATTGTTGACTGCCAGCTTTGTGTTAGTCACCAGAGAGATGAAGTTCACAAAGACGATTTTTATCCTCAGGGGGTTGATAATCAAGTAGGAAAAACAAATTCATAATCAATTACAGTGCAAGATAGGAGTCATAAAACAGACATGTATATAGCAAGAGAAAAATTGCAAGAAGAGCGAAGTGGGAAGTAAAGGAGAACAGGAATGGGACGGTTCACAGTTGGTTAACTTGAGGATTGAAGAATTTACTAAGCGGATAAGAGGAGGTGGAGGAGAATTCCAGGCAGGAGACATTCCATTTACATGGATATAGAAACAGCAGGTCACCTTGGCTGCATTTAGGGGTGAGATTTAGTTGGGTCTTTTTTTCTGTATGTCAGTGATCTCCAAAATTTTGATTGTGAAACCCATCAGTGAACATTTTTGAATATGAACATCCAAGATATGTGTATTTCTGTGGTTATCACTGTTGTCCCATTCTGTAAATACAGGTAAAACTCTGCTTGTATCAAATTAAAAAATCAGTGACAACAACAGCAATAATAGTTACAACAATAAGTGCTAGCATTTATTGGTCAAGTAACTTCCAAACTATTTTAGGTGCTTTTTGTGAATTAAGTCGTATGCCCTTTTCAGCAACCCTATACAATAGATGCAGTAGTAACCCTTTCTTGTTATTAATGGGAAAATCCAGGTATAAATATGTTTTAACTTTTTCTACCATCAACTTCATGGATCATTTTGCAGTAAATATTAACAGAGACCAGATGTGGTTGTGACATACAAACCTTGATCAGATATCTCAAGGAATATTGGGGGTGCTTGAAAACGTGTGTGTGTGTGAAGATTGGTAAGAGTCAATGTTAAATGTCATTGAATGTCCCTTCCTGTCTTTGGTGTTCCACAAAATAGTTTTTGCAGCTCTGTGATTCAACAGGTAACCTTTCTGGACCTTTATTTTCTCTTTTCTGAACTTCACTTTTATCTACTGTGATTGGGCAACTCTATTGTTTTCCTCAGATAGTTTTCCAAATAACGTTTTTTTCAAATTATAAATTTGTCATCTTTCTAATGTAGAAAATTTGGTAAAAAAGAAAAATATGAGGATAAAACCATGGAACCAGCCAAAAAAAATGCTGTTCACATGTTACTGTATATCCCATAGAGTTCCAGGATATCCATCGTGGGTTCTTGACAAGTTTAGTCCTTCAATTAAGGCCTCCCTCCACCTCCCCACCCCTTCTACATCAGCACATTTTCCCTTTATACATGGTAATTTAGTTTACTCTTTGCCAGCTTTAGATACGGTAATTAAGCCAGATTTCATTTAAGACTACTTACTTACTGATCTCTAGATAAGAGGAAATTTCTAGCCCTTTGCAAGAAAATTTCTCATAATTTCCTTTGAAAGCCAACATATTTATGAGAGTGCTTTGCAATAAATCCCCTTCTTTTATATCTTCTAAATTAAACCTACATTGTGTTTTGAAGTCTTTGAAAGTTATAAAAACAATTATTATTTCACCCATTCCACTGTACAAAGATGCCTGCCCACAAGAAAGGGAAACCAGTTACGTAAACATTTAAGTGGAGTAAAATGCACTAATGTTCTTATAAAAGTATGTAGGCCCTCAGTACTGGGATTAGTAATAGAGGTGGAAGGACCACCAAGAGAGTATTCATAGGTCAATAGATGTGAAATACATCTTCCGATATGTTTGGAAATGTCAAGACTGCAAGCAGTTTAGCGCTGGGGTTTGGCTGTCTGGGAGTAGAGTGAGACCAGAGGAAGGCAGAGAGGGGGACTAGAGACAAGAACCTGATTATGGGGAGTCCTGAAGGGCACGTAAAGGATGTAAGATTTTAAATGTAGGCAGCAGCAGGCAAACCTGGATTTCAATCCTAGTTTATCAACTTCCTCAGCTGTAATTTCTTTATCTGGAATAATAATTATAGGTAACATTTATAGTTTAGAATTACACAGCTAATAGCACAGATTCAAGTCTCAGCATTCTGACCTCAGAGACCATGTAGCTGGGACCTCTACCATAATAACTCTCCAGATGAGGGTGGATAGTGAGTGTAAAATTAGGGGCATGGCCCTGGAGGCAGAATGCTTAGATTAGCTCTTCTCAAAGCATTGTCTGGGGTGTCCTTAGGGTGATTGGGGTGGTCCCTGAGATCCTTTTAAGGAGTTTGCAAGGTTAAAATCCTGTAATAATAGTAGTAGGAAGTTATTTACTTATTTTCATTGTGTTGACAGTTGCATTCATGGTACAAAAGCAGTGGTGGACAAAACTTCTGGTATCTTAGCACAGCTAAATGCCTTGGCACCAAATGGTACTAGCAGTCATTGAGTTCCTTACCACCATTCATTCACTGAGGGGGGCAAGCCATGGAAATATTAATCTTATTAAATCTCAGTCTTTGAGTTCATGTCTGTTTAATATTTTGTGTGAAGAGATGAGAAGTACTCAAAGAACGTCTATGAAATGTTAAGGTAGGACAGTTATTTCCAAAGCACTTGGTTGATTGTTTCAGGTGCAAGCTGAACTAGCCAGCTTTTTCAGGAGCACTTGAAAGAATGGTGCATAGACAAAACTGTGGCCATTGAGACTTGAGTGGTAGACACGTTTTTTTGAAAATGAAAAAAGTGAGCTTATCACTTCAAGGAAGACAACTGACAATGTTTGATGTCAGTGAAAAAATTTAAGTGTTCAAGAGATAATTAGAAAAAAAAAAAAGATAATTAGAATTCTGGGAAACATATCCATTACTTTCTAGTACTAGAGATTTTTCTGATGAGATCAATGGTGATATTAATGAATGTGATTTTTTAAATATTATGTGGTAAACTGGGTCAATAGTTGGAAGAGCTGCATAATTCAATAAATTACGATTTTCCGAACAGCCAATGCATGATGTTACGTGATAACAGATACAGTCAAAATGCATGATAAACCAATGGATTTTAATGGAACACATTACAGAAAGTTTATTAATATGATTTCAGATACCACATTGCAATTATTCTTTAAGAAACTGCTACTTGAAAAAAAAAAAAAAAAAGAAACTGCTACTTGGTGAGTTTACTATGATATCAAAGAGGAATATTCACAATTATATGCAAAAGTTATTAAAATACTTCTCCATCTGTTCAATTATATAATAATATGAAGCAGGGTTTTCTTCATTTACTTCAGTCAGTACAACGTATTATATATCAGGTTGAATGCAGGAGCAGATATGAGAATCCAGTTATCTTTTATTAAGCCAGACATTAAAGAGATTCATAAACATTTAAAACAACAGCACTGTTCTCACTGTTTTTTTCTGTTTGCTTGTGTTGGAAAATATAGTTATATTTCATAAAAATATGTTATTTATAAAAGAATAGAAACTTTTTTAAAGGATAAAATAAGAAAACCGCCAGTTCCAGGAATGGTAGTAAAAATCCAGAGAGGGATTCTCATAAGAGGAGACATAATCTGAAGGAAGTCCTGATTGACTATTTGAAAGTATGGGAAGAGGGTGCTCCGTGAGTTGAATGCCAGTTTCGACTCTAAATGTAACGACTCTAAAAATCATGTTACATTTTATTATGATAAAGAATATAGGAGGGGCTTCCCTGGTGGCGCAGTGGTTAAGAGTACGCCTGCCGATGCAGGGGACACGGGTTCGTGCCCTGGTCTGGGAAGATCCCACATGCCGCGGAGCGGCTGGGCCCATGAGCCATGGCCGCTGAGCCTGCGTGTCCGGAGCCTGTGCTTCGCAACGGGAGAGGCCACAACAGTGAGAGGCCCACGTACTGCAAAAAAAAAAAAAAAAAAAAAAAAAAAAAAGAATATAGGAGGAACAGATTTGGACACTGTGGGAGGGGAAATGGTAATTTTAGTTTTGGACATATTGATTTGGAACTTAGGGAGGGCATACATGTAACGACCTTGATTAGGACGTTGGAAATATGAGTCTGTACCCAAGGGATTTGACTGGGCAGGGGATATGAGTTTGATATGTGTTAGCAGCTCCATGTATAAATTAATGGGATGGACACAATTAACTAGGGAAAATATATATAATGATAAAAGAGGAAAACTGAGGACCAGTCCATCCTGCTAGGGACAGGTGGGGCAAGACAAGTACAAAAAGAACACTAAGAATGAATTATCAGAGGAAGAAAGAGAAAATGTTTAGGAGAAGAGAATGTTTTTGCGAAAGAGAAGACAATATGTGGAGAAGAGAATGAATGAATGTTTGTGATGAGACTTTCAAAGTCTTTTATTTTTTAATTTAATTTATTTTTTACAACCAATTTTTACTGGAGTATAGTTGATTTACAATGTTATGTTAGTTTCTGCTGTACAGCAAAGTGTATCAGTTATACATAGATCCACTTTTTTAGATTCTGTTCCCATATAGGTCATTACAGAGTATTGAATAGAGTTCCTGTGCTACACAGTAGGTTCTTATTAGCTATCTATTTTATATATAGTAGTGTGTATATGTCAATCCCAATCTCCCAATTTATCCCTCCCCCCTTTCCCCCTTGGTAACTATAAGTTTGTTTTCTACATCTGTGACTCTATTTCTGTTTTGTAAATAGGTTCATTTGTACCATTTTTTAAGATTCCACAAATAAGCGATATCATATGATATGTCTTTCTGTGTCTGACTTACTTCACTCAGTATGACAATCTCTAGGTACATCCATGTCACTGCAAATGATATTATTTCATTCTTTTTTATGGCTGAGTAATATTCCATTGTATATATGTATCACATCTTCTTTAAAGGAGTCTATTTTAAATGCTGCAGAAAGAAAGATAAAAACTGAAGAAAGTCCATTAGTTTAGGCCAGTGGTTCTTTTATGGTGGTCTAAGCCAATGGTTCTCAAACGTTAGAAGGCATCAGAATGGCCTAATGGGCTTGTTAAAACAGAGATTATTGGGTCTCAGCCCCAGATTTTTAGTAGGTCTGTGGAAGGGCCCCAATATGTGCATTTCCAACAAGATCCCAGTTGGCACTGATGCTGTTGATTCAGGTACCACATTTTGAGAATCATTGGTTTAGGCAGTTGGAAGATCCCTGTCAGTCTTTAGCAGAGAATCATAGTGGGCCTGGGGGACTAGAGTGCAAGGCAGTCAGAAAGTACATTCAGCAGTTCCTGTTATTCTTTTTTTTTTTTTTTTTTTTGCGGTACGCGGGCCTCTCACTGTTGTGGCCTCTCCTGTTGTGGAGCACAGGCTCCGGACGCACAGGCCCAGCGGCCATGGCTCACGGGCCCAGCCGCTCCGCGGCATGTGGGATCTTCCCGGACCCGGGCACGAACCCGTGTCCCCTGCATCGGCAGGCGGACTCTCAACCACTGCGCCACCAGGGAAGCCCCCCTGTTATTCTTTAAGAAACTTGACTTTGAAGATAGATAGGGCAGTTGCTGCTAAAGATGAAGGATATGGGAAGGAATATTTGCAATGTAAATAAATCAATAAATAAAATGGTAGTGACTTGAAATTGTCTGTTACTGGTGTTGAAGTAGGCAGAAGAGTGTTTAATGGTGTAAGAACTTGCAGAAATGGGATCCAGAGTAGAGGTTAGGAACTAACACTGAGCAACAATGTTGGTGATAAAGATGGCCCAATAAGGGCTACTGTATACGATAGGTCCTCTGGAAGGTGTTAGATATTCATTATCATGGTTAACAATTTCAGTAACCCTGTAGGGTCGGTGGAAGAACAGATCATTTTTCTAAGATCTGTGGGAAGAAGGAAAGTATCGCTTACCTATGGGTAAGCTAATTGTCATCAGGTTTGAATTTAAAATAAATAATTGAAATTCAGAGAAGAGCAATACCTTGGAATAAAGCAATGGAGAAGGGGCTGACATGGTCTAAGAAGCTGTAGTAGGCAGTAATCCCCATTTCCTGATATTTACTCCCTTCTGTAATTCCCTTCTTTTGAGTGTGGACAGGAACCTAGTGACTTGCTTCTAAAGAATATCATGGAAGTGATGGGGTGTTAGCTTCAAGATTAAGTGGCAAACAAAATCCTCTGTCTTGTTCTTTGTCAGATTGCTTGCCCAGCCAGAGGAAGTGGCCAGTGTTTACTAGCAGCCTATGGCCAGCCCTGGGCTTCACTGACTTAAACCTCCACTTCACTGACTTAAACCTCTCAATAATATAAAAAAAAAAATCAGTTACCAGATTGTGGAATTTCATTTTGAATACACAAACCTAAGTTGTAAAGTATATATGCATTTATATTCACTGTCTTAAGTGTATCTGCTATTTGGCTACTTATATTTAGAATTATGAGAAACTTCTGTGAAACCTACCTGCTTATCCCTTTTTATATCCTATTGGTAAAGACAATTCTGTATGCAGTTTTAGTGAAGATATATTTAGCATACTTCTCACTCTACAGATTCAGAACTTTGAATCAGCTAATCTGATGGCTTAAAACTATATGTTTGTTCCCTTGTTAGCTGCAAACCCAGAAAAGAAAAGATGCTCTTCTGAGTTTAAAAAGGACTGCTTTTTAGTATATAGGCAGGTTTTGTTTTCTCTCTTAGTTTTAACTTAGCTTTAGATAGAATACATTTAAATGTATCTTTCTATCCATCCATCCATCCATCCATATATCCATCCATCCATCCATTCTTCCATATATGTTCAACATATACTTAGCTCTTGAAATTCAACTGAATTCAATGCACTTGAAAACGGACAGGTCCTCCTTTATAGTCATCTCTGTACCACCACCATCCGTAAGAGAAGAAAAATGATATTTTTATGGTAAAGCATGCATCTTAATATTACGTATCAAATATTATTTAAGCTCTGTGATTATTGGGAATTTTCCGTCAAAGATAAACACTAGTGAACTTTCCCCTCTTCCTCCCTTTTTTTTACCTGCCAAATACAAGCAAATACTAAAAATTACATTACAAACGTGTTCCTGAATCAAAAATTGATAGGAAAGTAAAGATAGGTACTTTTTAAGCAAGTGAGAAAAATCGCTATTCAAATTCTGGTAGCCTTGAAAGTAACATTCACATAAATTGTTTCAACAGGGAAATATGTTGAGCAAACCTACGTTTATATGCAAAAACAATCAGAGGAACTAATTTGTTAAGCTGATTTTAATTTCATCAGTTTTTTACTTGAGGGATTAAAACATACTGAAAAAAGCCATAATGATCAGTTTTACTGGAGGAAAAACTAGACATTTCCCATGGTCAACATCTCTAAAAAACTGCACAGTTACCTATGCAAAGAGGTTTCTCAGTAAATGGATTTACAAGGAGCTTCAGTGAGAGGATGGATACTCCTGGTAACTTTTGAGATAGCATGGGAAATTTAAGGTAAATGATGCTAAAAATACGCTACAATAGTACCTAGTCTCTGCTCTTATAATAAAATGATCACGGCAGTTCTTCCTTACCATCAAAGCAGATGGCTCTAATGATTTTTCAAGCCATCGTTAATTCATTTGCAAACAACAGAGATCGGTGGGCAAATGTGTACTGAGAATAAGATGTTACTGTTCATAAATGCTCCTAACGTTTGTTTTGTCCTATCATTACTGGAAAATGGTGTTTACCTAAGTTAAATTATTTGTGTGAACCATCCCTGTGACAGTGCTGCAGTTATAATAAATGACCTGTAATGTGAAAATGAACTTCACCTGGGTAAAGTGGTGGTGGTAGTGAAATTGACCTCATGGAATAAGTGAGCACATCTATGTCCTTTAAATTAAAATTTTATGAAAGAAACATTAGGACTTTTCCTATTTTGAGAATATGTTTACTAGGATATATTTAAGGTATCCTCCATAAGACATAGAAAATACTATATATAATGTTAATAAATTCTGAATTATATATTTTATGATATTATCATTACAAGTTCTTTGAAGAGTTTAAATATCAAATAAGAGATGATTGAAACCTTCCAGCACATGTCATTCAGAGTAAAGCCAAGTTAGTAGATTTACCAAGGCTTTTGTAACACAGCAAAACATTTGTATATGTTGATTGGGCATTTTTTTTTTTTAAGTTGTTTGTCAGTTCTGGTTTTAACCAGAGAGTAAGTCATAAATAAAGTACATATTGTTGCTTGTTTGCTAATAAAAGCAATCTTCTGCACCTTAATTTGAGTTTTTGAAACTTTTCACAAAACTTTGGGGGGGTTTTTATCAATATCTTTGTGGCCTCAAGTTAGAAGGTGATTGGAGATTTTAATCTTGTCCATATTATACATTACAGACAGATCTGAGGGAAAAATCTTTCCCAGAACAAGCATTTATCACTTATTGATGTGAGTAATGTTTCCAATTAGGGCACACAAGCCTTGTTTTCTTTCTTAACTGATCTTACTTGGACTAAAATATGCTTCATGATTTGTGATTGATGGTTTGCCAGATAAATCATTTAAAAGGTAGCAAGGATAGACAAAGGTGTTGGGATGCCCCTGACTATAATAAATAACATGAGATACGTGTTAAGAAAACTGTGAAATTAGATATTGAAGAGCATTGATGCTTGGGGTAGAAGATGCTTTGATTCAAGCTGGAATTATAAGTAAAATAAAGTTGTATTCTGAATTGCTTAGACCAAGGAAAGTTACAGGTGGTATTGGTGATGGTCTGTCCTCTTGTTTTCCTGTTGCTCTAATCTAATTATTGTTCACCTAACTTTCACCACCCAGAAAAAGATTTAGTGCTTTTAATAATTATTTTGAATTGAAGCATGTCTATGATCCAAACTTCTAAATAATCTAAACAGGTTATAGCTAATAGTATTAGCCTTGGTTTTAATTTAATTTTACTTAAAATAAGTAAAGTGTACTCTCCTGGCATATATGCCAAAGCTAAAGAAATCAAGATAACTGCTCAAAGAACCCTTGTAACATCTCAACATCCATATCTACTTTGAGAAATGTTTTACTTTTGTTGCTGGTCCGTCCCTCTTCCCTTAAGAAGGGTCTCTTTAGGAAGTAAAGTATTATTTTACTAGCTGAGTTTACAAAAAAACTTTTCCTAACAATGTGTCCCCCTTAAAGAAAAGTATCTGATTTTATTTAAAACAAATCATAGGGGCTTCCCTGGTGGCACAGTGGTTGAGCGTCCGCCTGCTGATGCAGGGGACATGGGTTTGTATCCCGGTCCGGGAAGATCCCACATGGTGCGGAGCGGCTGGGCCCGTGAGCCATGGCCGCTGAGGCTGCAGAGACTGTGCTCCGCAGTGGGAGAGGCCACAACAGTGAGAGGCCCGCGTACCGCAAAAAAAAAACAAAGAGAACAGGTGTTTCTCCCTGTGAATTTTGACAAGTTATATCGATCATAAATAGAATTTGGAAGTAATAGTTGTTCAAATGGAGGAATCAATTGTTACTTCATTGGGTAAGATTCTCTGTAAGAAATCTCCCTATAGTCTAAATAACTTAGCAGGGGAATATGTTTCCTTTGGATTTGTTTTCTAACTTTTATGGTTAATTAGTTCATTCAGAAATATATATCAAACCCTTTATATGTGCCAGGCATTGTTCTAGGTGCTAGGAAGAAAATGCCGAAGAAAACAGTGTCCTAAAGAAATGTAGCTCCATCCTTTTTGGTCCACAAAATTTTTATACCATCACTTAACTTGTAAAGGTGTGTCAGTTTTTGCAATTTATCAACCCCCTTTATGTAGCCTAGCAAGTGAGGGATGACCTGCCAGATTCAAATGCTGTATGTACCCAACACTGATTGTTTAATGCCAAGATTGTCAGAGTGTGATGTAAGGAAATTCTATTTAAAATGTGTTATCATACTTCAACTAAAGAGAAAACAACCCTACAGAGAGAGAAAACTAGGAAAAGGTTTAAGAGAGCGAAAAGAATTCATCAGTATAAATTTACTATCACATTGTGATGCTGGACCAATATTTTTAAATCTTGACTTTAACACCCATAGCGAAGATTGTAGTTAGTACCAAGGAGGTAATGCTAGGTAACCTGAGCTCTTAGGATTAAGGTTTCCCTCTGAGGATGAAATTAGACACAATCATCATGAAACAACTGAGATCAGTCAGCTATAGAAATACCTGGACTAAAGCCATAATCTGTGACTAAGGAGTCTAGAAACAACTAACAACAAATTTCATGACTAAGTTCTTGGGCGACTGCCTTAGCATGGCTAAAGCCGTTACATACTCGATTTTGTTTGATCCTATCTGTGAAAGAAAAAAATAAGTTTGTTGTTATAAGAAAACTTAAAAAAGCCCAGCAAAATCTCTGGTAGTTTTGAATGTCCTCAACTTGGCCTGAATATGCCATGGTGTTTCTTTTTTCTCGCTTACCAAGGAGTTGCCTGGTTATTAATTTAACGTTTATACCTATGTTAAGACAGGCTGTGATCCCATCTTGATCACATCTCTGATAAGGGTACTCTAATATCTTTGGAGGCTGGACTAACAGTAAGTTATGAATTGGACCTGGTCTAAGACAGGAAGTTGTGGCCTTTGGTCAAAGTGGAGAGAGGATGACCTGTCTAGGCTTCCAACAGGATGTATCTGTGGACCACATTCAGTTTATAATCCCTGATGGATACTCTTACACTGAGACAAGAATCTGTTAAGAATCACATGGTTAAAAGAGACTTTTAAGATTTCCCTTTTGTTTCTTTATAAATGAAGACAAAATTTATCTGGTGATCAAAGTGTATGTGTGTACATGTATATCTGTCTATATACACAGATACATATGGACTCACACATATGCATATACATATTATACTCATCTACATATATCATCTCATATGAGTACAAGTATATATATGTATATATGTGTGAGTACATATATATGTATATATACACATATATGTACGTATATACATACATGTGTATATATGTATATATATTTATATATTTCTTGGGTCACAACTTTTTTTTTAAAAAAGAGGATCATAGTTTATTTACTCTTTTATCCTAGAGGCGATAGTAGCTTTTATTTTCTGTCTGAATTTTCATCAAATCAGTTGCTCAAGATAGTTCCTCAAGCAGGGAATTTTGTGCTCGTCAACTTGTTCAGGAGATCTTGTACTTTAAAGGCTGTAAAATATTTTAGGGCAATTTGTGATTGCATTTCAAAAAGTACCCTGAATGTGGAACAGAAGCTTAGCTTCCTCAGCTCTGAGAGAGCTCACTGATAATGGTCGGGGAGTATGCGTACTGTTTAGGTCAAGCAAATTCCCCTAAAGAAGCCTTGGGCAAAGCTTTTGGGGAGTAAGATAAAGCCTTTAGTAACTGCTAGGAATATGCATCTTGTGATTGTCTCATATTCCCCTCTCATCATCCCCCTGTGTAGGAGCAAAGAGTGGGGGGTGGGTGGAAGGCACCCTGACCCCATCCCACCTGCAGGTGTGCCCTGATTGACCCAATCATGAAAATCTCCCTCCTGCTACTCTGATTGTTCCGGAGAGCTCCGCCTTAAGCCTAGCTTTCCATGCTCTTCCTGTGTCAATTAAGTTGGTTTAGGAATGGGTGAGCCTGGCCCAGGAAACATGGGTGGACGTTAAGCCACTGGGGAGAGAGCTCCTCCCCTTTCTAGGCGAGCTGGCTGCAGCCTGCAGCGTCGATCTTTCTGGATGGTGTGGCTTGTGGATATGGATTTTAGAACCGTGGCAGCCTTTGAGACCGGCTCAGAACGAACCTGATGCTAGGAAGTTGATGCAGAAATGGGGAAGAGGAAGTGTCTTAATGATATCCCTGAGCTGCTGAGTCAACCCCAAATCTGAAGCCCTATCTACCTCTGCATCATCCACATATATACACTAATAGATTCTCTTTTTTGCTTAAGTCAGTTTGATTTTTCTTTTCTGTTTCTTATTGTATAGAGTTCTTTGTGAGGTGAGCACAGGTTTCCAAACACAGTATGGTCCTTTCCCCCCTTTTTTAGACTCAGATGAGCACAGATTGCTTTGCAGTCATTGAACCTGAGCCCAAATACCCTTTCCTGTGGCTCAGCTTTGGTGAAGGAAGGTGATCCTTGCTCTCTGCCATTAGCTTAACATTGTAGAACAGTGAAGCGGATTACATTTTTAAGCTGGAAAAAGAAGTGAACATTATTATTACTTGTCAATTATATGTCAGTGAAGCTGAAATGTAAAGAAAAGAAGTGGACATTATGAAGTACTTTTACTTCTGGAAAAAACGTTTACAAAATACACAATACAAGTAACGCCTGTACACCAGTCATTTACACCGAGGGCTGTTTGAAAATCGCTCACAGAGCTACGCTTTGGTAAAGAGGCAGATTCCCTACAACACAGTGACTTTTGTCTCACCTTGAATAGAAACTATTAATTCCTATTTCTTTGTGATGCTTTGAAGTATATCATTCTTATTACAGGGAATGTCATGAAGAAAACAGCAAGCCTCTGCACGAAGAGCTGTGAAATTCATTCGCGAGTAACAGCAGTCAGCTCGTGTATCTGACACAGTGCCCACAAAAATGGTACAAGGCTACGAGATCCAGGGAAAACTAGAAAAAGTCTAGGACAGCCCCAGAGGAGAGGTGCCTTCCAACGTAGTGTGGTGAAAGAGGTCTGAATGGTGCGTCTGGCACAGTGACACCAGCGATGGTTTGAGTGAGGATAATTCAGCCTGAGTTTTCACGTCTGTTGCCAAAAAAGCAGCTGGCATCATGGAGGGAGTCTTCCCCAATGAAGGAGGAGAGGAGATACGGTGGCATTTAGCACAGAAAGGTCTTGGTTTGCAGTTTCACTATGGAATGAATGCGATGTGGCACCAGCATGCTGTCTGGCACCCAAGTGTTGGCTTCCAGTTTAAAACAGCTCTTTGTGTCCCTGTAAACAGGGAATTTCAGTGAGGAAAGCCAGAGCAACTAGAGCGGAATAGAAGCGTAAAGAGAGGCAATACGATCATACAGCTGATGTTTCACGGCCTGATATGTGAAAAACCTTACAAGAGATAAACAGATTAACTTGAAAACGTATTACAAATCACACTCTGCTGTTGGGAAAACCATGGTAGCGTCTCCTGTCTGACTGTACACCGTAGTGGCTCTTTGGGGACCATGGTCTCTGACCAGCTTTCAGGTGATTGCTCTATCTTTTTCTATGCTGGGCTCTCCCTTGCCACACTCTCTCACAATGGCAACAGTTTCAGGTATAGAAGAGAACTCCCTATTTATAGGCCAGAAATGGAGTTTTAAAAGCTCATTGCAGAATGTTTGTAAGTCCAGGATATACACTGAAACAATGAAGAAAAACAAAGGCCAGGAAAAAAATAGGGTTTAGAAGTACAAGCTAAACCCTTCATGAATGTAGGCTGCCTTTCAATAGAAAAGTATATTATACTTTTACCTTTTTTCATTCTTCTTTTTTTAATATAAATTTATTTATTTATTTATTTTTGACTGAGTTGGGTCTCTGTTGCTGCCCGTGGGCTTTCTCTAGTTGCGGCGAGTGGGGGCTACTCTTCGTTGCGGTGCACGGACCTTTCATTGCGGTGGCCTCTCCTGTTGTGGAGCACAGGTTCTAGGCACGCAGGCTTCAGTATTGCAGTATGCGGGCTCAGTAGTTTTGGAGCACGGGCTCCAGAGCGCAGGCTCAGTAGTTGTGGCACACGGGCCTAGCTGCTCCGCAGGATGTGGGATCCTCTTGGACCAGGGCTTGAACCCGTGTCCCCTGCATTGTCAGGCGGACTCCCAACCCCTGAGCCACCAGGGAAGCCCCTCATTCTTATTTTTTAAAAAATCTGTTCTCTGTGGATGATTTCTTGTTGTTAGACATTACGTATCCCTTTCCCACTGTTGTCTTCAACAGGCTTATTCTAGAAGTTAATTTTGTTGATGAATATGCCATCTTTCAGGGACCTTGGAGCCACCTTCTTGTTAGTGAGAAGATGCCGATTCAAACTTAGTGATTTATTTCTTTAAAAATCATCAGTAATTTTTAATAACTCAAAAAGGACACTTTTTCTAAAACCCACAGAAGAGAACGTTTCTTCAGTGACAGTATCTGGCCCTGAAACAGCTAGACTGGAGAAGAATAAATATGAAAATAGTTGAATTGATGGAAATAATCAGCTAATTGAGCTTCATGGTACACATTTGAATTGAATTATTATTGAACTGAAATTATTATTTCAACTTTATACATGGGAAGAACTGAGACAGCATTTGAACAAGATTAAATATTTGTGACCAGAGTAAAGGAGACACATATTTATGTGCTTAT
The DNA here is from genome assembly GCF_011762595.2 of Tursiops truncatus. NCBI lineage: Eukaryota > Metazoa > Chordata > Mammalia > Artiodactyla > Delphinidae > Tursiops > Tursiops truncatus. Next base: position 39,220,473 of record NC_047042.1, read on the forward strand.
ATTGTGTGTTATGCACTATGAAAACTAAACATGTTGTGTTATTTGATCCTTGTAGCAAACAACTTCTGGAGCACAGTGGCTTAACCAACAGAAGATGTTTCTTGTTTCCACAGCGTATTTGACATGGGTCAGTAGGGATGCTTTGCACCAATTCAGGGACCCATACTGATGGAGGAGCTTTAGAAGAGCTTTGACATCACCACAACAGGGACAGAGAACACATTTTTTTGTCGTTCTTGTCATGGTGAGAACATTTAAAGTGTTCTTTCATAACAACTTTCAAGTATACAGTATGGTATTGTTAACTATAGTCACCATGCTGTGCATTAGATAACTGGGACTTATTCATCTTACTACTGATAGTTTATGCCCTTTGACCAGCCTCTTCCCATTTCCCCAACACTCCAGCTCCTGGTAACCATTAATCCATTTTGTTTCTTTGAGTTCAACTTTGTTAGATTGCACATATAAGTGAAATCATGTTGTATTAGTCTTTGTCTAACTTATTTCACTTAACCTGTTGAAGACTTTTTTATTATAAATGGATGTTGACTTCTGTCCTGTGATTTCTCTGCATCTGTTGAGATGATAGTGTGATTTTTGTCTTTCTTTTATTGTGAAGTATCACATTGACCGATTTGCATTTATTGAACCATCCTTGCATTTCATTGATGAATCCCACTTGACCATGGTGTATAATCCTTTTAATGTGCTGTTGAATTTCATTTTTTAGTATTTTGTTGAGAAATTTTACATATACTTTCATGAGGAATATTAGCCTGTAGTTTTCTTTTCTTGTAGTGTTCTTATCTGGCTTTGGTGTCAGGGTAATGCTGGTATTGTAAAATGAGTTTGGGAGTATTTCCTCCTCTTCAAATATTTGGAAAAGTCTGAGAAGAATTGGTGTTAATTCTTGTTAAAATTTTGGTAGAATTCACCTCTGAAGTCATCTGATCCTGGGATTTTCTGTGTTGGGAACTTTTTGATTATGGATTCAGTCTCCTTACTGGTAACTGGTCTGTTCAGATTTTCTGTTTCCTCATGATTCAGTGTTGGTAGTTTGTGTATTTTTAAATAACTTATACATTTCTTCTAGGTTATCCAATTTGTTGGCATATAATTATTCACAGAAGTCTCTTATGATTCTTTGCATTTCTGTGGTTTCAGGTGTTTTGTCTCCTCTTTCATTTATAATTTTATTTAAATCTTTTCTCCTTTTTTCTGTAGTAGTCTAGCTAAAGGTTTGTCAATTTTGTTTATCTTTTCAAAAAATCAACTCTTAGTGTTTTGATTTTTTTCTATCATTTTTCATTTATTTCTGGTCAAATCTTTGTTATGTACTCCTTTCTGCTAACTTTGGCCTTTTTGCTGTTGAAGCTCTCTATTGAATTCTTCGATTCAGTCATATTTTTCAGCTCAGTATTTCCATTTGGTTCTTTTTTACATTTTCTGTCTCTTTGAACTTTTGATTTTGCTTTTATATTGTTTTTCTGATTTCATAAATGTTTGTCTGGGCTTTCTTGTAGCTCTCTGAGCATCTTTAGAACAATTATTTTGAATTCTTTGTCAGGAAATTCATGTATTTCCATTTCTTTAGGGTCAGTGACTGGAAGTTTCTTGTGTTTCTTTGACGGTGTCCTGTTTCTCTGATTCTTCACAATCCCAGTAGCCTTGCATAGGTGTCTGCACATTTGAAGAAGCAGTCATCCCTTCTAGCCTTTATGAACTAACTACCTTTATCTGTTGGTGGGGGCGTGCTGGAGCATGCTGTGGCCACAGTGGTGCAGGGTTTCAAGTTCAAGAGTGTGTGGTGTGTCCATAGCTCAGGCCATAGAGGTCAACAACTGTGTGGTTCTTGGTGGGTTCTCTGGGGGTCCACTTGAGTTCCTGCAAGGGCTGTTGGTGTCCTCAGCAGTGCCCCTCAAGTCCAGCAGCTAGGGACCAAGGCAGGCAGCAGGGGTACCTGGGCCAGTGGTGTGACATACTTGGATGTGGAGGCCAGCTATAGGTGTCTGTAGTGACAGAGGCCAAATGCAGACACTCGCATGGTGGTGAGGGACCAGGGTCAGCAGCAAGGGCTGGGCTGGACTGCCTGTGCACTAGCAGCTGTGGGTGCCTTGGCTGTCAGCGCACACTCCTGTTGCTGCAGTGTTGCCACAGGGGCAAGTGTGGCAGTGGAGGCCAGTGTTTCAAGTTAGGCCAGGGTCATGCAGGTGCATAACTGGAGGGGCTGACCTCAAGCTGATATGGTGGTTGACTTCAGCCATGCAGGTCTAGACTGGTGTCTTACACTGGTGCAGCCAAAGAGCTGCTGGGGGTCCTAGGCCCTGGTAGTGGATGGAGGGGGTGGGGAGGGACTCAGGTGACTGGCATCTGAAAATGCTAACCTGTAGGGTGAAATCTCGTGAAATCTGCAGTGAGTCCATGGCAGCCATTCTGGCCATTGGTTTCTTCAATGGCAATAGTGGCTGAGGTCTTCTGCAGAGCAGATCATTGGGAACTGTGGTCACTCCTGTAGTCGATATGGTAGTCCCCGCCATTCATCCTGATTCCTCACTTTCTGGGTTGCTGAAATTTCTTAGGTGGACTCCCGAGCTCTCCTAGAGCTGTTTTTTGTTCGTGGATAGCTGTCTAATTGTTGATCTTCTACACGGAATGGAGGCTGGGGTCTCCTACTCCACCATCTCAGTGAGGTCACTCTCCATTGACTCTTCCATCGTCCATTCAGTCGTGACACATTTCATTAGCTAAATGTGGCCACACCTAACTTAAAAGAGGCAGGGAATTACAATCTTACTGTGTCTTTAGAGGAAAGTCAGACTATATTTGGAATGTCCTAAAGATTACCACAATCTTTATTATCCTGAGAATACGGAGAGTCAGAGGGCTTAGATAGTTTACCAAAAGTTATTTCCTTGTTCCCTGACTTTTCTCTGCTATTCTGATCACTACATGGTCTCTCACCCCCTAATTATAGATCTGAAGTATGGCTTGGTTCATTCTGGGGTTTAACAAACACTACATCTAATTGCCATATCAAGTATTTTGTTTAATAAGTGACTTGTAATCAAAGGCTTGAAATGAAAAGAAAAACAATAGTGCATTGTCACTTTTATCATATTATCACTTGTGATCTCTATCCTGACTGTGCTTACTTCTAAATTTTCCCGTTTTCTCTGTAAATTCTTACATGCAGGGATTTGAGACTTGGCGATTTTAACTCTTAAAATTTATATATCTCTGTCATCCTTAGTTGAAAAAATAATGTAAGCAAATTAAAGACAGTCATTGATAAGCCCAAATAAGTAGCACCTATAAGAAATTGGAAAATAAACAGTTAAAAGAGTTGAGAACTTACTTTGTGAGAGAAATTCCCAAACTGACAAACAAAGCACATTGTTACTCTGCATTTAAAGCAAAATTCATGATCCATCTTAACAGGATCTGTGCTGCTTGAAGGGCTCCAATCGCCAGAAAGAAAATCTTCCTCCATTGTACAACTCATATTTAGTCAAGAAAAACAAAGGCCAAGGGAGATTTTATCAGAGAAAAGAATTCTGAGAAATCCAGTTAATTGAGCAACTTACTCATTGTCAGCGGAGAGAGTAAGGGCTCTTCTCATTCTCAGGACAAAACCTGTGCTTGGATTTTTTTTTTTTTTTTGCTGTACGAGGGCCTCTCACTGTTGTGGCCTCTCCTGCTGCGGAGCACAGGCTCCGGACGCGCAGGCTCAGCGGCCATGGCTCACGGGCCCAGCCGCTTCGCGGCATGCGGGATCCTCCCGGACCGGGGCATGAACCCGTGTCCCCTGCATCGGCAGGCGGACTCCCAACCACTGCGCCACCAGGGAAGCCCCTGTGTTTGGATTTTAATTATGATTTTCCTGTGTCCTCTTTTCAGACATTATCAAAGATATCCTGTTTACCCTCCACCATGGTATATTGATTATGTTGACGATGGTTAAATTAATCATGTATCATGGTTTGTTTATTGGATATCAGGATGTAATAATTGGACAATTTTGAGTTGTCTCCTGGTGGGATGGAGTGAGACCTTTTGGGGTTGTATATGGAATCGTGGTATCATATAAGGCCAGGCAGTTTTGAATGTTTATTTGGGGAGAGTTGCATGTATAGATGCTGACAATCAAGGAACAGAACATTATAAAAATATATTTCAATTTTGGTCTACTGTTCAGAATCTCTGTGGGAAAAACCCGTTTCCTCTCCTTAGTACATGTGATTTTTGTAGACCGGCAGTCCCCACTCGTAACTTCCAGCCTAAGGATTAGCAAAAGACCAAGCCTTGTCCAGGGAGATTGTGCCATCCTCTTACAGAGCAGTTGGTTCAAGAAAGGATATTAATACCACGCAAATTGATTAGAGTCATCTCTGGAAAATCAGAGGGAACTCTTGCTAAATAAAACATTCTCATTTCTATGAAATTGCCAGCAATAAGGACAGTATAGGGCTAGAAGTTTGAGTGGCTTTTAAACATTCTGAATATTAAAGTTTCTGGGAAAAAAAAAAGGTTATGGTTTCTGCGCTATAAGAGTGTTATGAAGATTAAGTAATGTTTATGTAAACGTCAGTCCATGGCTTTGCCTAGTTTCCAATAGATATACATTAAATGTTAGGTAAAGCTAAAGTATAAAGATGGAAAGAACGTAGGGATTTCAGGTATCCAAAGAATTATATCTCTGCAGAAATGTTGGCTATATTGTAGGATTTGACTCATCTATGATCTCCAATTATAGCTATATTTGGATAACTTGGTATTGAACTAATCAAAGAGTCACTAAAAAATATTCTCTTCGTGACAAATAAAGGGTATGATGAATGCAATAAACTTCGTACATCAGTAGAGTGGCATTATATATGCTCATGATGACTCTGGAACCTTCTAACCTGTTTTAGAAGTTGTTCAACACATTTTTAGTGTTAAATGCATTTTATTTCATCCAGATACTTTGATCGTACTTCATCATTAATGGAATACATGCCCTTGTAAATGTGGTATTTGTGTAACAAGAAAACCCTATCTCCTTGTATAGTGTCAGTGTTTTTATACATCTTGAAATTTTACTAAGACTCATCAGAAGAGTGTTAATGTGTTCTATGAAGAGGCACATTGTAAAAAAAAGTAATGCATCTCTATGCTGCCTGTCTTAGCTTGGGCTGCTGTAAGAAAATACCATAGATTAGGTGACTTAAAGAACAGATACTTATTTTTCATAGTTCTGGAGGCTGGCAAGTCCAAGATCAGGGTTCCAGCATGGTCAGGTTCTGGTGACAGCCCTCTTTCTGACTTCTGCTGCATGCCTTCTTGGGTCCTCACATGGCTGAAAGAGAGCGCTCTGGTATCTTCCTCTTCTTATAAGGCCACGGAGCCCATCATGGGGCACCCCCATAATGACCTCATCTCAACCTAATTACTTCCCAATGATCCCATCTCTAAATACCATCACACTGGATAGTAGGGCTTCAGTATATAAATTTTGGGGGATACAAACATTCAGTCCATAAAACTACCTTAACTCTATTCCCAGCAGTTTCTTAAATTATTACTCTAATTTCTATTCAGTAAAAAAAGATAGGCATCAGATTAGATGCTGGCAGTAATCATCAAGTGCAAAACACCTGCTGTTAAACCAAACTACTGTCTCTACTACATGGGTAATATTTCTGATACTGAGCTGCTTTTGTTCACTGTTCCCCAAGAAGGCGAGAGCAAGTCTTAACCCCAAGAATGACAATTTTACATCTGAGTCATGATTTAAATTGTGATCTCATGGCGTAAAGGCTCTCAGCACTAGACGCACAGTATTATATACTTTGCTTTGAATGTTTTCCAGGAAGAGTAGGTGAAGGGTGTTGGAAACCAGAAAATTTGTCAAGTATACATTCATAGGTATTTCTTCTATAATTTAAACATAATGGCTGGAATCCGAAGAATGAGCATACTGCCTATAAGAATTCTCTCCTTTTAACTCTTCATGCACCTCATGGATTCCGTATAAACATTCAAATCAAGAACACTTGACATCTGTGTATAGGCCATCCTCTATCTACTTCAGTCCCATTATGACTAAGGATTAGGACTCAGTTTCTTTTGGTCTCTGTGTTTTGCAAAGTTAGAAATGAAAGCAGAAGAGAGCAAATGGACACCCTGAGTACCAGGTACCAGATTCTCAAATGTCTCAAACGGAAATCCTTAACTTCCAAATGTGGAAAAAAAAGTAGGTTTCTATAAAAAAAATTTCGGATGACATGAATGTTTTCATAAGGCCTGATTTTGTCTCAGGCTGTGTAAAACTGGATCCCACAGCCCATAAAGAGGACACGATGAGAGAGGGAGAAGACAGTGAAAGAGATTTTTTAAAAAAATTATTTATTTCTTTTCCATTATGGTTTACTACAGGATATTGAATATAGTTCCCGGTGCTATACAGTAGAACCTCGTTGTTTGTCCATTCTCTGTCTAATAGTTTGCGTCTAAAAGACAGAGATTTTTAATGGATGGTTCTTTTACAGATAATTCTTTTCCTTCCTTTCAGTTTTGTCTTTAAGTTTAGCATTTATAGACTTAAATAACAACATAAGGATTCCCTTGAAGATAATCTACTTTGGATTATAAAAACCACTGGATTCATGAAGACTTAACTAGAAAGATATGAGTTTAGCCAAAATAAGCATTTTCAAAATCCTTTTCACTTGAAAAAATTCTTCAGTGGGATGTGTAATTCCACATAGTCTGTAGGGCTTTCATTTTTAAAATAACTTTTGAGTGTTTTATAATAAATATATTTTAAGTAAATATATAATGTAATATATATTATAATATAATTAATATATTTATATATATATAATAAATATATTTTAAGTAAATATATAGCTTTGGATTAATACATTATCCAAAAATATAAAATATTTTAATGCTATTTTTAAGAAGAGAAATAATACATAAAAATATAAGCTGCAACCGTGTCCATTAAAATAAAAGCTTTTTATTTTAATTTCATTTAAAGGTCATAATTTATTGAAAAGTAAATTTAACAACCTAAGGGTACATCATATTTGGTTTTGTGAATAAATATCTATAAAATATTTTTAATGCATGAGAAAAAAGTACCATTGTGACCAGATATGTAGAGTTCTTGCCCTTTACTTTAAAAATTAACTGATTTATTTTTATAATTTTTACATTTTGTTTCTAACTGAATAGATAAGAAATGAGATTTAAGATGTTATTTGAAAAGTCTGCAAATAACGTATGCAGTGTGATTTTTTATTTCCCATGATGCTAAGCCATATTTAATACTCATTACATTAGCTTAACGCTTTTCAAATTGATTTTTTTTTTTTTTTTTTTTTTACATTACACGGGCCTCTCACTGTTGAACCAATGGTTGGGAAAAACTATTCTAATCCAAACTCTTCCGTTTACCCAGGAAAAAACAGAAGCCCAAAGAGTTGATGTCTTTGCCAAATGTTTAAAGGTAGTTGGATAAACATCTAAAAACAACTCATAGGTATTTGCTTTATATCATTATTATTGGCATTAATAGTTTTAGTCATTTATCATTATTGATATTAACATTGAATTTTTATTTCATATTATTTCTATTATTGTTATTCAATCAGGATAATAAAGAAAATTTAGATCCTCTCCTTAGGGTAATTAGATTATTGTTATTAATATCAAAATTATAGCAAAATTTGAAATTAAAAGGAAAATTACTAGCATTTTCTATTTATGAAGATTAGAATATTATTTATTTTCTGCTGTGGAACTGTGCTAGGTTTTGCACATAGCCTTTGAATCTTATTTGACTAACTTGTTCCATCCCATATTAAAAAAAAAAATCTCAGAATTTCTGGCACTGATTTTTCAAAAATATATTAGTAATTTGGACTCCAAAGCTGATCTTAACATAAAAAAGAGTGAAATAAGAACTGAGATAATTATTAGTCATGTATCTAACTGCTCAATTCTTTGTACATAGAAGATCCCAGATTTGGAGAGAGAAGTTCACATTTTCCATTCTTAGTTTGGTTTGTTTTATTTTATGTGTATCAAAGTCCAACAGAAAAGTGGACATCCCAATCAGAGGGAGTTAAATATACAGGATGGGTTACACAGTTGATGAAAGAGCTAGGAAGCCAGAGGATGGTAGAAAACACAGAGATCAGTACTGGCAGGAGGCTCCTGCCATCCCTGAAATGGAGGATCAAAGCATGTGGAATTCAGGAAACGTGGCAGGACTGCTTGGCCTGTGTGGGGCTATGGAGGACACTTAGCCACACTGAAGATGCTGCCCCAGACAGTGAGAGGACAGAGGTAACTGGGCTTCTGTATTCCTTGTGCCCTCCAATTTCCCACTAGTACTTCACCTTGACCCAGCTCAGACAGAAGCACACCCGTTTCCTCTGCCCATCCCCCACCTTCAGCACTGGGAAATGTTGCCAGTGATACAGTGCAGAAATGAGGAAGGCTCATGGAACTCTGATTTACTTTCTTTTTTTTAAGGACAAGGGAGACAATGTTAGTGACTTCTTCTAGGATCCCAGTGTACCTTCTGCAAAAGTTTTTGACACATATTTTGCCATAATGACTTACTTGAAGAGGTACCTCCCTCAGTAGGTTGCGACCTTCTTGAGGAGAGAAGCCGTCTGTTCATTTTCAGTGCCTGCGGTATCATCTTGCATATACCATGCACCATGCATACCCAGAGGCATGGAAAATTAATCTGCCAGCTCCCATAATTAAGTGATGCCTGAATGACAGAAGCTAGAAATAGAAGAGAAGATGTCCAAGGTAGCAATGCCTGTGCCTCATAGTTACATACCTTCAAGCTTCAAACATCTCCTTGGAGAGTTTTTGCTAATGTCACTGCTGCCTTCGTATGGAAGGAAGCACTTAATCAACGCACACCTCTGCATCTGAAGATTGATACTAAACAGAACAATCTCTATGGACCATGATCACGCTATGTAGGATAGTTATTTCACAGACAGACAGACGGACACACACACAAAACTGTTTTCCTGCATTCTTAATTTTAGATTTGGTTTGATTTTACTGTCAGAGCTATGAGTCGGTAACTGCCTGCTGAATTAACATGGCTTAAGAAAGGGAGCTTCTAAGCCTCTCTGTCCTTGCTCGCTTGCCTAGATTTGACAGGTGGAATGGTGACATTGAGGTTATTATTGAAGTATGTGTTCTGTTGACTCTGGCTGCTGATTTGGAAGAGCGACAAACATTTTCAAGTCAGATTTCCCACGAAAAGTGTCCCAAGTAGGCTCTGTAAATGTACGTTGGACCATATAGTTTTTCTCCCATGCATTTGTTTACTCCACAGATGTTTATGCAGTGCCTGCGCATGCCTCATATTACGTGCTGAGAATACAAAGATGAAAGAATGTTCTGCATTTGGTCCTCAAGAAGCAGAGGGAGTTCAGAGTCTTGTGGAAAGTGAGCCACAAAAACAAGTGTTTAAATAGACACTATAGAATCTTTTCTAACATAGATGTACGTAAAAGGCGGACTAGAGGGGTTGGTGAAGACTTCACACAGGAGAATGTGTTTGAGTCAATGGGATGAGAAGCAAGGAAAAGGCAAAGTGAAGATGTACAAAAACATGGAGGCATGGGAGAGCATGAGATTTTTCAAGGAACTCGTTATTGCTTTTATTGGATAAGGGATAGGAGAGGAAGTTGAGGAGATGAGACTGAAGGAGTGAGCTGAAGCAAGGATGAAGTTCTTTATGTGCCAGCTAAGGAGTTGAGAGTTTTATCTTGTAAGTCATGGTAAGCCACTGAAAGTTTTTGAGCATGGTATAAATATTTCAAAGATTTTTCTGTTAGCAGCAAAAGAAATGTTGTGCAGTGGAGATGAGGTTTAAAAACAGGAAGTCTAATTAGAAATAAATTTTAATAATCAATGAGGAGTCTTTCACTTGGAACTGATTAAACAGATACTATATTAAGAGCAAGCCAGCATGAGGCTAGTCACTGGGCATATCCTGAGGACCAAAGTGGTCATGGGCCTTGCCTTTGTGGAATCAGTTCAACGATGATAAAGTATAATGCTGCAAGGGCAACAATGGAGCTGGAGAGACAGGGGTAAACACAAGAGAAGATTGAAGATGGATGCAACTGGACTTTGGGACAACAGTGTGTGGAAAGATAGAGACATCTAGGATGTAGTTATGAGTTGAGTTGTGTCCCTCTGCCCACCATCCAATTAATATGTTGAAATCCTAACCTGCAGTACCTCAGAAAGTCATCTTATTTACAAACAGGATCATGGGATGTAATTAGTTAGAATGAGGTCATACTGGAGTAGAGTGGGCGTCTAATCGGATATGATTGGAGTCCTTATAAATAGGAGAAATTTAGACACATGCACACAGGGAGAATGCCTGTGAATGTGAAGGCAGATGTTGAGGTGATGTGTCTACAAGCCAAGGGTCACCAAAGATTGGCAGCAAACCACCTGAAGCTAGCAGAGAGGCATGGAATAGATTCTCCCTCACAGCTCCTCAGTAGGAGCCAACCCTGCCAACGCTTTGATCTTGGACTTCTAGGCCCCAGAAGTGTGAGAGAGTAAATTTCTGGGTGGCTTAAACAACCCAGTTTGTGCCGTTTTGTTTCAGAGGCCCCAGGAACCTAATATAGATGCTTCTTTGGTTCCCAGCTTGACCAATTTTACTTCATAGTAAGAAACGTGATCTGAACTTGACTTCTTCCCATTATGTGTCATCACAAAGGAAGCTTCTTTCTTTTCTGCCTCCCTCCTAAGTTCTGAGACTGCTGCTTTCATTATTGAAGTTTTACTATTCTTGTCAATTGTATTTGAAGTTGGAAATGGACAGAATCATGATTTCTGGTGCTAATATTGATTCCTGTTTCAGACGCTGTGGGTTTACTGCATTCTAGCCCTGAATCACTTGCAGAGCTATGCTAAAAATTTGGAAAAAAATTCTAAAAATTCCTTCAGATTGTTCTTTTGGTTAGGCCACGCATTTCTGGAATTAATGGAAATAAGGTATATTCCCTGCTAATATAGTTATATGAACAACCTATGTGTATAACCTGTCAAGCAACTTGATGGTTTATTGCTTTATAATACTTTAAACTCCACCTTAAAAAAAGGCACCAGAGTCTGTTAGCACTTTTGCTTGATCTTTGCAGAATACTATGAAAGTAATAATAAACCTCTAGGTAGAATAAACAATCTGCTTGTGACAATTGCCCAAGTGCCTTCTGGCAAGTCTAGTCCTTTCTGCTCTCTTTAAAGTTGCAAAGTGCAAATTGCTTTGCAGCAGTAATACATTCTGGCCAAAATAGGGGAAAAGTACGAGTTTCACTTTAAAGTTGAGGTTGATGATTGCATCGTCTGAACTTCATCAGTGGTTTTGTGAAATTGGCGCTTTTCTAAGGAAGCAGTTTTTGCCTACAAATCAGATTTTAAACTATTTTCCTGTATTACTGTTCAATAAAAAATAGAATTGGGGACAAAATATGGTGATGCATAACTTATGGTCACATTTCAGAGGACACATTTGCTTAGAATGTAATGTGTCTTGATAACTAGTACCGTTTTCATTCAGAATGTTACATGTCCCCCAAGCAAGAAGTGTGCTGGCCTTCATTTAGTGTATAATAAACACAAAGGACTTCCTGCTAAAGTGAAGGATGGATAGAAATTGGTCCTTTGTGAGAGTAAGATGTGGGCATTAGCCACCCTCCAAGCTCCAGTTTTACCTTGTTTATTGTTCCTTCTCACTGCCATGATTCCTAGGTGTCATTTCTATTAAGTAGCAGTGTGATCTGACTCCTAAAGTTGGTTTCACTCTGTTTTTCAAAATTCATTTTCTTATAATCAAATGTGCCTTAAGCACAGATTCAGAGGTTTGGAAAAATTTATAACATAGTACCTGGTCTCTGACAAAAATAACTAGAAATGATGGTTTTGTTTTCTTTTTACTGGTATTTGAGAATCTGCCCAATAATTTTGCCTGATCGCAATAATACTGCACATTCATCTCCTATTTAGTCCTGGATCCACTCAAATATGGCTTCTAATTGTTCCTGATTCGTAACTGAGGCCTCTCCTGCTGTTTAGTTTTTGACTTTGTCTGCCGTATCTGTTGCTGTTGATCCTTCTGTTACCTATTCCTCGGGCTTTTGTGATCAGGCGCTGTCCTGAGTCTTCTATATTGATGCTGCTGCTTTGTCTTCTTATTCATCTCCTCTTCCACATCAGTTTCTCATGCTCATTGGAGTGTCTCATCTACTCATAGTTTCATCTTCCAAACTCTGTGGTTTAAACCTCTCCCTAGACTTACATATCCCACAGCCTACTGGGTACCGTCAAATGACTCATAGGAAACTTACCTGTAATATGTCAAAAAGCAAATTTGTCTTTCCCTACCAAATTTCTCTCCTCATCCCATACTTTCTAGCTCCACGAATGGAATCATGGCCAGGAAACTTGCATAGAAAATTTGTAAGTAATTTACTCCTCCCCCTTATCCACCATCCATATATAATTAATTATAGATTACTGCTGATTTTTTCTTTTTTTTTTTTTTTTTTTGACCACACCACACAGCTTGTGGGGTCTTGGTTCCCAGACCAGGGATCCCTCGGCAGTGAAAGTGCAGAGTCCTAACCACTGGATCACTAGGGAATTCCCTGATCACTGCTGATTTTTATTTATTCATTTTTATATCTTTATTGGTGTATAATTGCTTTACAATGTGTGTTAGTTTCTGCTGTACAACAAAGTGAAGCAGCTATATGTATACATATGTCCTCATATCCTCTCCCTCTTGAGCTTCCCTCCCATCCTCCGTATCCCACCCCTCTAGGTCATCACAAAGCATCGAGCTGATCTCCCTGTGCTATGCGGCAGCTTCCCACTAGCCATCCATTTTACATTTGGTAGTGTATATATGTCACTGCTACTGTCTCATTTCCCCTTCCCTCCCTGTGACCTCAAGTCTGTTCTCTATGTCTACGTCTTTATTCCTGCCCTGCCACTAGGTTCATCAATACTGTTTTTTAAGATTCCATATATGTGCGTTTACTGCTGATTTTTAAATCCCAATCCATCTTTTTTTTTTTTTTTTTTTTTTTTTTTGCTGTATGCGGGCCTCTCACTGTTGTGGCCTCTCCTGTTGCGTAGCACAGGCTCTGGACGTGCAGGCTCAGCGGCCATGGCTCACGGGCCCAGCCGCTCCGTGGCATGTGGGATCTTCCTGCACCTGGGCACAAACCTGTGTCCCCTGCATCGGCAGGCGGACTCTCAACCACTGCACCACCAGGGAAGCCCCCAATCCATCTTTTCTAACCCATCCCTTTGGTTATCCCCTTGGTTCAGGTCCTCATTATCTTTCATCTGGCTGCTTTCTCTTGATTAGTTTCTTAATTGATCTCCTTTCTCCATTCTTGTACCAGTCAAATCCATTCTTATACCAGTCAAATCCAGCTGCTAGACTGATCCTTCAGAAATGCAGGTTTAAACAATATAACATTCTCTGCTTAAAGCCTTTAAATTTCTTCTTATGATTGAGAAGATACCTCCCAAGCTTCATAATTGAGGGCAGAAGCTCTCTCATGTAGTCCTTGCCTAATTTCCAGTCATACCTCTGGCTACGCATTGTCTTACACTTTTTGCTTCAGCAAAACCAAACTGCTTGCATATTTGTCTGACACCATTTGGTTCCTCTGCCCTGTGTCTTTGTTGTCACTATTGAGAAGACTCTCTCCTTTTCCATCCTTGACCCAGCTAATTCCTAAGAAATCACTTAGGTGTCATTTTCTTCAAGAAGTCTTTCATTGCAAACTATCTCCTGTTCCCTACAGGGTAGAGCAAGTATTCAGTAAATGTTTGTTGAATGAATTATTCCACTTTGCTTTGTCGATCTAAGTGGTGGACCATCTGAAAACATGTCAACATAATATTAGAGCTACTAATACTAATTTTCAGTTCAGTGTAAAATTAGTATTCTTGCCTTGATTTATTCCGTGTGGGGCTATGAAAGTGAGACTGAGCTCTTTTCTCCTCTTGGAATAATTGTTTTCCCAAATTTTGTGAAATCAGTTCCTCTTTATAGCATCAGATGTTGGCTTCATATGCTATTATTTGAGTAAATAGAAAATATTTGTATAAAATTACAAATTACATATATATGTTTGTTTAAACTTGGAGAATCAAAGATAAAATTCTTGCTGAAAGCTATAATTTAAATTGTTTTTACTTAGTTTTGCTAGGAAAGTTAATAGCATTTTTAGTATGCTCAATCTTGAGATGAAATTATAATGTATAAATTGAGATAGTGACATAAAGTCATGGAGACACTGGTAACTCTTGATTTATCCCCAATTGCATTGATAGGTTCAGCAGTTTCTTCTCTTACTATAGAAGACAATATTGATGGGGCATTTGAGTTATGATTTACTTTATTTAGAAGTTTGCTCTTTGAATTATACTCTTGAAGGTCTTGGGTCATATAGACTGAAAAGTTTATAGACTATCATTCTTCCAAGAAGAAAAGCAAAAATCTTTATAGTTACTATGCCCACTTCAGCAAGAACAGTAATGCTGAAAAAATTGTCTCAGATTTGTTCCTGCCATTTGAACTAGGTTAGTGAGTTAAAAGAGTCAAATCATTGCCTTTCAAAGTACATTTTTTAAAATTTGCCTTTTCCCTGTTTTTACTATGAAGTGTTTGAAATGCAAAAGACTACATGTAATGTATGCATGTAAGTCGTGGAGCATATTATTGAAGCCACCATCCATGGCAAGGTGATTCTCATTGGCAACTAAACCCCTTTATTACCAGTCCTAATTCCATGGAGGCAGTACAGTGACACAGATATTTTAGATTTTTTTTTTTTTGGATCTACTGTAACGGCTCAAAGAGAAAAACAAGGAGGTTCGCCATTTCTTCTATGATCTTTGACGTTCTTATTACTTTGACGTTCTTGTTACTTAACACGAGTGAATGCTGACTGGCAGAGGAAATATACATGTACTACAAAGGAGCCCATTAATTTGTTTTAACTTTTTCTTTGTCCTACTGTGTAAAAGTTTTTTCTGTAGGATGAAATTGTCCTCAGTATTTCCACCTTTCTATTATGGTCTCACTCTTCGGAGAGAAAAGTGTCTTTGGGTTGGGGTGGAGGAAGATGGGTTGTCGGCACAAAAGGTGGTGTTCTCATTATCAATGTAATACTGGAGAAGGAGGGTAAGAAAAGGTATCCCTGTGTCTCCTGGTTGTCCCTCTGGCTGATACCGATTTGAAACATAAAATAGGTAAAGCGCTGACCTGCTTCAGAATGATGCATGAAGTGGCAGATGGTGGGATTGTATTGGAACCAGATTGTTCCTGCCTCATCTCATGCCCTTGTGCATTTCAGCTGCTATTTTTCATTTGTTACAAAAATACCATTATCTTGACCAGTAATGCAGTTTCTCAGATATTTTGAAATCCTTAAAGCCTTATTTTTCGGAGAGCCTGTGCTGGAACACCACCGACTGTGCCTCGTATGCATTGTATTAGGCTAATGTAGGGTGGAAATAGCAAATTGACTTTGATAACGGATTTTCAAGTGTGCTCTTTGTGGATGAAATGCTGTTTCACTTATTATGATTTTTTCAGGCAGTAATTTATTTGTAAATGTCTTGACTGCACTTTAATGCCACTCTGTCTCTGTGGGTGAGTCTGTGTTACAACCAGTAACAGAGATAACTAAGTTAGGAATACATCCTCACGTGGCATTTGTCTAGGGCCTGAAACTTTTTTGTGTTGTGACAGCCTGACAGAACAAATGATTCAACAAGATTCAGCAGCATAAGGGTAAGAAAGCTGCAAATTAGCATACAGTTGCCCAAAGGCATTATACACAGGGGTTCTTTCTTTCTTTTTTTTCTTAAATAAATTTATTTTATTTATCTTTGGCTGCATTGGGTCTTCGTTGCTGCGCGCGGGCTTTGTCTAGTTGTGGCGAGCAGTGCCTACTCTTCGTTGCGGTGCGTGGGCTTCTCATTGCAGTGGCTTCTCTTGTTGCGGAGTGTGGGCTCTAGGCGTGTGGGCTTCAGTAGTTGTAGCACAGGGCTCAGTAGTTGTGGCTCACGGGCTCTAGAGCGCGGGCTCAGTAGTTGTGGCGCACAGGCTTTGTTGCTCTGTGGCATGTGGGATCTTCCCGGACCAGGGCTGGAACCCGTGTCCCTTGCATTGGCAGGCAGATTCTTAACCACTGCGCCACCGGGGAAGCCCAACACAAGGGTTCTTTTTATAAGGAAGTCAGAAGCTGACATTCAGGCATGGAGAGGCCATCTTAATATCTTTTCTGCTAATGCTGATTTGAACTCCTGGTGGTGGTGGTGGGTGGTACTGGGTGGGGGAGCCAGAGAAACATTGCCTCCTAGTGATGCAGGCATTGCCTCATTTACATCCATGAGAACTGGTTTCTTTCTAAAAGAGAAAGAGAGTGAGTCAGATATATAGGATGCTCTTATTATAGGGGTTTTCATGGACTTCTTGGATTGGGTGAAAGTTCATGTTCATGAGTAGATTATTAGCGGGGAATAGGTTCTAGGCCAGAGCTTGGCAAACTTTCTCTGTATAGGGTCAGACAGTAAATATTTCAGGCTTTGTGGGCCATATGTTCTCTGCCATAACTACCAATTTCTGCTAATGTCATGTGCAAGCAGCCATAGATAATAAACAAATGAATGGATGTAGCTGTATTCCAATAAAACTTTATTTAAAAACACAGGGAGTGGGCCAGATTTGGTACACAGGCCATAGTTTGTTGACTGCTTTTCTAGGTTGAGTGGAGGAGGGCTTGCAGATGCTTGCACTACTGCGCTTGCTATTCTTTTTTTTTTTAATTTGAATTTTATTTTATTTATTTTTTTATACAGCAGGTTCTCACTAGTTATCTATTTTATACATATTACTGTATACATGTCAATCCCAGTCTCCCAATTCATCCCACCACCACCACCACCCCCCAGCCACTTTACCCCCTTGGTGTCCATACATTTGTTCTCTACATCTGTGTCTCTATTTCTGCCCTGCAAACCGGTTCATCTCTACCATTTTTCTAGATTACACATACATGCGTTAATATACGATATTTGTTTTTCTCTTTCTGACTTTCTTTACTCTGTGTGACAGTCTCTAGATCCATCCATGTCTCTACAAATGACTTAATTTTGTTCCTTTTTATGGCTGAGTAATATTCCATTGTATATATATACCACATCTTCTTTATCCATTCGTCTGTCGATGGGCATTTAGGTTGCTTCCATGACCTGGCTATTGTAAACAGTGCTGCAGTGAACAGTGGGGGGCATGTGTCTTCTTGAATTATGGATTTCTCTGCGTATATGCCCAGTAGTGGGATTGCTGGGACTGCACTTGCTATTCTTTTACAATAGCTCTGAGGACACCTTAGCTCACGTAATCCAAGTTATTCTGTCCTACGCCCCTTCTCCATAGTTTTGGTAAAATTACTAATTTCCACTTGTCACGATCAACCTCTACTGTTGTGCCCTAAAGGTGATTTGAATTTAAGACCTATCATGAAGGACATGATAGAATAATCTCTTAGTGTTGACAATGATGAGATAACTAAAGTCCTTTGGAGAGAGAATTATTACTGTTCTGGGCTAAATATTTGGGATGGAGTTTGATAGTATTTTCAAATGCTAGCCTTCAAGGACTGAAGGTTTTATTTTCCAAGTACGTTGACTGATTTTATGCTCTCTCTCTCTTTGTCTTTTCCAGTTTTTGCTTTGAATTTCTTGCTCCCCTCCTCCTTTGCCACGCCACTGTATCATACTGGGTTCCTGGTTGCCGAGGTGCTGCGTCACCTTCTGTAATGTTGCTTGATCTTTGATTTCCCGTGAAGCACAGTGAATCTTACATTAGACTATTCTGAGTCAGGTGGCGCACCATCTGTTCCCAGGCCTGGAAAACAGGAGTAGCAGAGAGCAACAGAAAGCAACAGCCACCCTAGTTTTCAGCAGAATATTCATATTCCCACAGTGAGAGAGAGGCAGACAATTCTGATTGTAGGTAGGGTGAAGTTTTATTTTCCTCACAGTCCCCGAAGAGATTTGACACATTAGTACGCTCGTGGAATGGAATTGGTTTGGACCTATTTGCCTTTGCTGTTCTAGGGTAACGTTAGATTTAAGTGGTTGGGAACGGTTGTGTAATTGTACACAACAGCTTCATTGCATGATGCTACCCGGAACACACGAGGGCAGCTGGCAAACCTGGATATTGAAACTGATAGTAGGTAGCATCTAACAAATTGAAAGAATAGAGGCCAACCAGAGATCTCCTGGCTGCCAACTTGTGATAGCATTTAAAAGACTGATCTAACCTTCTGTTAAGAAAATGAGAAACCCATTTACCACGTGGCTTTAAATCTCTGAGCTAAATAATTAACTATAGATAGAACTCTTTTAAGTATACATTGCTCTGATAGTAATGTATTCAGATTAAAAGCCAATTGCTTTTATAATACACCCATCGGTTTAAAGGCATGGCATATACTAAAGTTGTTAAGACATATGTCTATAATGCATTAAAGGTCCACCCCTGTTAATGTCACAGGTGCTGTCAAAATGCTATAATGACTTCCCCAAATATCCCATAGATTACAAAAGAGGGAAAAATAAAAACAACCCAGGACATTTTTAGATACTATTTAAAAGATTTCATTGATCTTCCTGCACTTTTTTATTTTTTACCAGGTTTTTTTCTGAGAACTGGCATTTACTAGGAGTCTAAAACACTGTGGGAAAAAAAAATCCTGCTGAAAGTGAGGAACCTATAAAAATAAATGAGACAGAAAGCTACTCAGGTAGATTTTATGAACTGCTGGCCCTCTCAAATCTTGGGGAACTACTTGTGGAGTAGGAAGTTCTGTTGTTTTCAGTTGTTGGAGGTTCTTCCTTTCAGTATTGACTGGGGCATCTCTGCTATCACAGTTTAATACCAAAAAAAAGGTTATGAAGAACCTAGGGTCAGGACAGGAATAAAGATGCAGATGTAGAGAATGGACTTGAGGACATGGGGAGGGGGGAGGGTAAGCTGGAACAAAGTGAGAGAGTGGCATGGACACGTATACACTACCAAATGTAAAATAGATAGCTAGTGGGAAGCAGACGCATAGCACAGGGAGATCAGCTCGGTGCTTTGTGACCCCCTAGAGGGGTGGGATAGGGAGGGAGGGAGGGAGACGCAAGAGGGAGGGATATATGTGTACACATAGCTGATTCACTTTGTTATAAAGCAGAAACTAACACACCATTGTAAAGCAATTATACTCCAATAAAGATGTAAAAAAACCCCAGAACCAAAACCTCAACAGCTTTTGGAAGGGTATTGGGCAGTGGGGGCTTATCCAATTGCAGGAGATAATGATCCAGTGGACTCTGTTTCAGGTATAGATGAATAGGTGTCTGGTTATCAGGAACGGTTTTGCCGATTTTCTTGGCTTCAAGAAATATATATATATTTGAGGCAAGTACTGGACTCTGAGGCAGTGTGGGAAGGAGATGTGATACCATATTAGGGAAAAGGGACATGGAATGGTTAATTCAGTCCTGCTACCTTAAACAATTTTTTAAATAGCACAGATCAGAGCCTTACCATATTTTTCTACTAGAATTAAGAGAGAGGCAGTCCCACCTCAGCCAAAAAAGTTTCTGATAATGAGATGAGCACTGCTTCTGGAACCCCAAATGTCATCTTGACACATTTATAATCACCTTTAAGAATCTCAGAACAACAGCTCACTGTTGCTGTAAAAAACGTGTTGTTTATTTTCAGAAGTAAACGTTTAGTATAGAAGCTTCTAAAATCCATTCTGCTTGCAATAAGGGTATTTTTAGACTTCCAAAATTCATGCTGAAATTTTACGTGATTTTATTTTAATCTGAGCATTTTCATTTCCACCTCTTCACTAATATATGATCCTTCCAAGGGACTTCAGAACTGAAGGCCTTTGACTTCTCTCTTTGCAGCCTTTATGTCAGAATCTGTGTGGTTCTTGGACCAGGGAATTTTTCACAACATTAAAATAAAAATAGGCATTCTAACCTTTGATCTACAGCCTGGTCTACACAGCTGTGTTTTTCATGGATCCAGGATCCTCACTGCCAACTGGGGCAGCCTGTCAGGCAGTTCCAAACCATTCCAGAGAACACACTGCAGGTTTCCCTTTCTGATTTCAGTCCTTTCCATTTACTTGACAGTAGTGGAATTCAAGGACTCCAAAATCTACACAAAACTCACAAAGATTGTGTGTATGGATTCAAAAATAAAGAACTGAAGAAATTATCCAAGCAGATCAAACAGTGAGATCACTGTGACCTCAGAATTTATCCCCTGGCCCATCTTAAGATTATTTTTACTTTGCTTTGTGTATGATTCCACTGGTTTTCCAAATTTCTCTTAATCTGCTTTAGTGTTGCAATGAAGAATTCACTGTACAGTCTTAATAAGTACCATGATGAACGTACTGTCTAACTAGTACCGAACTAGTCCACACTGCTTCGAAATCCATCTAATCAGTGACGGATTTGCTTCGAGTACCAGTGAATTACATTGTTGAATCATCTCCACATTGGTAATATATAAACAGAATTTTTTCTCTTGGTAAAATTTTCTTTAATTTCCTTTATGCATTCTTCCAGGGGCTTATTGCTATTAAATTTAATTTATTTAATTTGGATAATTTCACAATTAGAACAATTGAACTAACTGTACATAGTAGGCAGCACAAATCTCTATGCTACCCAGTCATATCTCCAGCTCGTTCATGCCTCATCTCTCCATACTTGGAACCCCACTGTTTCTTCGTTATCTCTTGGTCCTGTTTGAATTCTGTGATCCACTGTTTTGGTAACTCTCTCACCCATGACCTAACTTCTCTTATCCCTTTGACTTTTCATTACATCCAGGCAATAATCAAATCTGGTTGAACTTTACTGGCCTCTTTATCTGTGCTAGTCCCTGGGTAGTATAGCACAGCTAAAGAAGATAACACAAGATAGAGAACTGGTATGGTATTGTTATACCTCATTGCATTCTTTGTGGTACCTATTCATAAACATGTCCTGTCAGTTTAACATGGTAATTAACTCTTTTTTTTTAAATTTATTTAATTTATTTTATTTTTGGCCACATTGGGTCTTCATTGCTGTGCGCAGGCTTTCTCTAGTTGCGATGAGCAGGGGCCACTCTTCGTTGCAGTGTGCGGCCTCTCATTGCGGTAGCTTCTCCTGTTGTGGAGCACGGGCTCCAGGCGCGTGGGCTTCAGTAGTTGTGGCTTGTGGGCTCAGTAGTTGTGGCTCGCGGGCTCTAGAGCGCAGGCTCAGCAGTTGTGGTGCACGGGCTCATTTGCTCCACGGCATGTGGGATCCTCTCGGACCAGGGCTCGAACCCGTGTCCCCTGCATTGGCAGGTGGATTCCCAACCACTGCGCCACCAGGGAAGCCCCGGTAATTAACTCTTTAATCCAATTATACGTATCCATGTGCTCTATCACTGTTGTAGTTCAAACCATCATTATTTTCTTCTGGATCCCTACAATTATCAACCTGTTATTCCAGGATCTACACTTGATTCGTTTTCTCCAAAAATCTTTCAAAAACATGTACCTGATTAAGTACCTCATCTGCTTGTAACTTTGGAAGTTGTCCATTGCTCTTAGAATAAAAAATAGCATTTTTCACATGTTCTATATGACTCTTCCTAATCTACCTCCTGTCTGCCTCTCTCCCGGTATCATCTTGTGATACCCTGTTATTGCTGACCTCTTTCACTACCTTACATATTCTAGGTCCTTTTATTTTCTGAGGGAAACACTGTACAACCTTCTGATCTCAACGTGGGTATGTTCACAAAAGAAGTGTGCCCCTCCCGCCACCCCTACTCACGCAGTGACTGACAAGGACTACAAAAAGTGTGCCTCCTTGCCTCAATGTGAGACTAACTTGGTGGTGTGGTTTGTGCTCCAGAGATCCCTCTGGGGTCAAGCCCAAACTAGTCTCCAGCTGAGTCCACATTCTTGCTTAAATTTCTTCCCTGTTTATCCTGCTTCCCTTGCTCCAGTCTTCCTGGGAACACTCCGTCAAGAAGTCACTTGAACAAGAATCCTGATCTCAGGCTCTGTTTCTAGGAAACCGACATAAGACAGAACTCTATATTTTTCCTTTACTACACTATTGACGCCTTTATTGGTGTACGTGTGTCTTTGATTATTACTGTTTGTCTTTGCCACTAGATCATAAGCTCTTTAGGGCGGGGATCATGTATGTTTTGCCCTCCGCTGTATACACAGCAGCCCCACAGAGTACCAGAAGTATAGTCGATAGATATTCAGTAAATAATTGTTGAATGTAAATGAATCTAAGTATCACTATCCTGCCTCACTGAGGGACAGGGTTGAACTGTAGGCTTCTGGCCGATTCCTTTTAGGCAAGGGAATGCCCACTCCAAGAAGGGAAATAGAATCAGAAGTCACAGGTTTACTCTTTGATCTTTTGACCTCTGTACCTGCATGGACATACTGAATCATGTAGTTTTCTCCTGTTTTGGCTGACTACTTCTTGCCTAACTATATCTTTATATATGCCCAATTCCTGTGTCTTAGCTAAACTCAAGGCATTTGCTCATTCTCATTGTCAATCCATAACCCAAACATGTTTTCCAGATCTGGAAGTGTATGGGACATTTTACATGGCTACAGTTTATATCACCAGAAATATGTTTATTTCTGTGAAAAGTATATCTTGCCTGGTTTTTTTTTTAATTTTTTTGTTTCCAATTTTTCCATTTTAGTTGTTCCTCTTTCAAATTAAAAAAAATCATGTGAGCATATCTTCCTATTAAACTTTTCATAAAAGTACTAAATAATTGCTACTCAAGATTACTGTTTCCGTAATACTGGTTATAAGAGGTTTGACACTTAGCATTTGAAAATAAAACTTTGTGTTTCCCTTAAATCATATTCTTTGAATATAATTATATTTAATTTTCTATGTGTTTCTCTATATGTAAAGGTGAGAACACTAAATTAGCCTTTGGTTAATATAAACAAGTTCCTTTCAGTAAGTACTTTCTCTGAAGTAATAAGAACTGTGAGAGGAGTATTATGTATTTTGTGGGTGGGTGGTTGGATGGGGGTAAATTAGAGTTCCTGTCTCACCATTTATATTTCCCCTGGTGAAGTTTTTTTTTTTTAACCGTATAATGACTGACTAGATGGAAATACTGCACTTTGATCAAGGGAATAGTTATCAGAGTCACAATATGGTACACAGTGAGAAAAATTTGTATGAGAAAATGTTTGTCAAAACTATATGAGAAATATCTTCTCTTAAATCTGTCTTCGTGGTTGGTTATGGGTTTGATTATATGGTTGAAAAGGGAAGTAAAGTTTCCAAAGGACCAGAGAAGTTAGCAATAAAATGAAGCAAATTTTAGATTCTGAAGCAAATGTGTTAAACTCAAACACTGCCTCACCTCACTTGAGTCACTTTTTAAGACTAATTATACATGGTTTGAGAAGGAAGATTTCATTCTCAGTCATTGAAAAGAGAGAAGAAATACACCGACTGAATCTGGTTTTTTTTAAAGGCTCCTAATTGCAGTTATCCTTATGTTATGGGTACCACTGTGTGATAATTGATCTTTGCTCTGCCCTCACTCATGTTGTGATCAATTAGCAGCCAAAGGTAGAAGCTGTTGCTTAATTTGGCAAAAAAAAGTCTCACGAATTCCTGGATTTCATTATTAAAAGGTGGTTAGGACTGACATAAATTTCCACCTTCCTGGTATCCTTTAGAACTACTTTTGCAAAATTAAATATATATTGTTAAAAGAAAAAAACTAAATAAAAATATTAAGGAAAATTAATGACATTTATTATTAAAAAAATATGAAAGCTCCATTTGATTGAGCTTCGACTTTGGACAGTTCTTAACTAAAATGTGATTCAATGGTCATTACATGAACAAAATCTTAAAAGAAATCCTAAGTGGTTGATGGCTATAATAGGTATTTGTCTCATGCACAAGGAGGAGTAATCAACAAAACTGATTTCACTTACTGGGAGCAAAATACAGTAAATATATAATCATAACATTTTATATCTAAAAACAAACTACAAAAGATTTCTAACTTAAGTTTTACTTAACACAATGCTAGGGAAGGAAGGAGGAGCTCTGCTGTAGAAAAGAAACAAAACTTGTTTAATACAGATCGTGTTGCTTGTGTTGTTACATCTGTTTATTAGGAAAATCTTTAATAAAATGCTGACTTGTGTTGGTAAATACATAAACTCTTCACTGGGAGCCAGTCAAACTATGGACCTTGTCCTATCCATGTTTTGTAATTCGACGTGGACTTTGTTCCACTTTGTGCTAAAATTTCATTTGCATTACTTTTCTACATTCATTTCCTCCTTTTTTGTATTAGTATTTGTTCTAAAATATTTTCATTTCATTATTTTTATAAACTAGTAGATTCAACATTCACCATTTTTGAACCATTAAACCTGAAGTTTTGAGGCCCAGTCATGAAACATGATTCTAAAAATTAACTCAAGCATAGCTAAATTAGAAGAGTTGTGGGAAATTGATGAAACACTTAAAACAATTTTTTGAATAAGGACCTGGATTAATTTTAAATTAGTGCTATTTTAACAGATATTTTTACTAATTGACTTTTTTCTTTTTTGTCTAAGAATTCAAAATAAAACAGATTGTCTCCAAACAAAATATATTGTTTAACTGACTTCCTAATCATACTGACTGTCCCATTTTATATTCCAAAGGGAGATTTTTCCATTGCTATAAAAATAAACATGAATTTTACTCCAAATAGAACATTATAGAAAATGACTTAACATTATGGGAAATCTGTAAATTGATCCCAAACTTCAAAGTCAGTTTTTCAATGTTGAAAAGAAAAAAAAAATCATGAAGAAGAAACATCTGTTCTCAAATACATGAATAGATCTGGAAGGATTTTCAGAACTGTTATGTAACATGCATGTCAGTGTGCTCTGTTATGAATTCCCCAGGTCGTCGTGTTCATGAACATCATTGATGGTTAATTCCTCTCTTCCAGCACTCCTAGGAATATCTAAAATATAAGAAACATTTCCAGTAGAGGATCTTAATGGAAACTTTCCCTTGTTTCCTCTCTTATGGGGCATTTCTCAGCCTCCTGCATTTCCCCACGCTGTATTATTTTATTTTAAGTGAAACACAATGATTGTTTGTTGGGTGTCTTCAGGTACAAAGGAAGAGTCGTCGTCTTGAAAAATTTTGGATTTTAGACTGTTTGAATTAATATCTCTGGGGTAGAAAATATGATTCCTGTATATAATATTACACTTTACTTTGATATTGTCAAATATATTGATAAATAATGAACAGTCTATTGTGTCTTGATTTATACATTGTTTGGGGAGGACTTCTTGTGATATTGTAACAGATTATTGAAGGTAAAAAGTTATTTAGTAATTTAGTTTTGGTCATAAATTTGTTTTTACATTGATCTGTCAAATAAGCTCTTATGGCTTACAGTTTTTAATTGATTAACACATACCTATTGATCACTGAGTACGTACTATGTGATTAGAGAGACACAAAAGAAAGAAAGAAAACATAGGGTGCTTGATCACTGGTAACTTGCAATCTCCACCAAGAGACAAAACTAACATAGGTGAGACAGTAACAGAACAACAATTGCCAAAGGGGGAAAAATATATTCTGATTAATCAGAAAAGGCTTTAGGCAGGAGTGAAACTGGAGTCAGCCCTTGTGAGTAAATTGCATTTTCATAGGTGGACAGGAAAGAGGGAGGCATTCCATGTATGAAAGAGCAGAAGTATGGAGTGAAAGAGAATTGTGCATGAAGGTAGATTAAGCTGTAGACAGTCATCCTGGTACCTATCTCTAAATGGAACTGAAAAAACACTGAGGAGGAAAAACATCATTGAAATACAACATGGTGGAGAAAATTATGTTTCCTGTCATTTCTCTGGGAGAGAATGAATATTCTGTATTCTGGAAAGAATACTTTGATAAGGACTGGAGTTAATACGGATGATTGTTAAATTTCGCTCTGTGGAGGATGGATTTGGCAAGCATCAGGGCTTGTTTATGGGGGGTGGTATTGTAAATTTGATACAGCTAAACTGCTTGTGACAATAGTAGAGAGTCTTTGTCCTGCCTTCTCTCAACCTGTGCTTTGGCTCTGCTCTAAATGGAAGTCAAAATCTATTTTTTTTAAAAGATTACTAAATTGCTAGCATGGTTGGGGCACCCAGAGTCTCCCTGCCCATGTTGTGCTCTTGATCTTATCCTGGATGGAAGTGGAAGGTTGCTATTGTAAAAGACCAAGCCTAAGAAGGGAGAGTGAGTGTGTAGCATACAACTCAAGAGCCAGGCAGAATGAGTTGTTGGGATTTGTTATATTAAGAGATGAGCGTAGGCATTTGAAAAGGACAGTAGATGTGTGGTTTGAAAAGGAACTTGAGGAGAGGAGGTGCCAAAACAGAGAATCATGAGATTGGGTATAAACTATAATTGCGGTGTAAGGTGATAAATACTTTGATAAGAGTGATGACTATCAGAGTGAAATGGAAGAGATAAATGCAAGAAATTTTTCAAATGAAAAAGTAACGGGGCTTAGAAACAGCTAGCATGTAAATAAAGTGAAGAACTAGAGATGATTTTCTAGGTTTTTGGTTAAGAAGATTCACAGAATTGGAGTCGTTAGAGTGGAGACACTTTAGTGAGAAGGTAACAGACTTTGAATACATGGAATTTAAGATTGAGAAAGGAACGTCCATGGGCTATTTTTTGTCAAACGTCTGCTCATTTATCGTAGTACTTTCATAGTTTAGATATTATGTCGTTTACGGAAAGAATGACATTTGACAAAGTGAAAAAATGCTTGTAGATAATCGCCAGATAAGTTGGTTATGAGTAGCTTTGTAAATGTATATTACCTTTATTTTTAACTCCTATCTTGGTGAAAACTGCTAACTGTATTACAGAAAATACTAAAATCATGACATGTATTGACTTATTCTTTTCACTATTCTATCATATTTCTGGCAAGTTTTTTCCTCTGGTAGGCTGAGGGTTTACTTTGGCATTGGGGGCTTCTGGGGCACTCATTCTCTTGGATGATATAGTTGTTCTGTAAAAGTCTTATCTTTCTACCTACTTCTTCACCATTTGCTACCCATAGCGCAAAGCCCTTTGGCTTGTCAGTTCTTCACAATTTTATTGTTTCTTTGTCGAAAATGTATAAAAGCTTCCTGCTCCGGGTCTTCATTCTCTTGCGAAGGCTCCTACGAACATGTAAAAATTTAATAAAATTGGTATGCTTTCTTTCCTGTTAATCTGTCTTAAATCAGTTTAATTCTCAGGGCCAGCCAGACACTCAGAGGGTAGAGGAGAATTTTTCCTCTCCTATGATAGATTTCTGATGTTCTATAGAATGACTGTACCAGAATGTGATCAACTGTTCATTACTTGATGACTATCCTCTTTGTGTCTCTATTATTTTAAACTGGTAAGGAAAATGAAATAAGTAATTTATTTTAAGTGTATGATATTACTAAAATACACCTAAAAATCACTTATAAACTGGTACATTCTATCTGTGTGATAAATACTCAAAAGGAGATTTGCTTGTTCAAAGTGCATCTTTTTAACTTGGTAGACTTTCAAAAAGGTGTGGAAATGTGTAGTCTTAGCCACAGAATATGAGGGCCTATTTCCACATGTAGCCTATTGAGCATTTTCTTTCTGTCTCTGCAAATTTGATGTGTGCAAAATGGTATCTGACTGCATTTTCCTGACGACTGGTTACAGTAAGCATCCTTTCATGTTTATTGGCTATTTGCCATTCTTTTGTGAAATGCCTGCCATATCCTGTGTTGATTTTCTTTTGGGTGGTTTGGCTTTTCCTCATCTTATTATGAATATTAATTTTTTTTGTTTTCATATGCATTGCACAACAGTTTCCTTCCAGCCTGTCTTGTCTTTTGACTTTAATAATTGTCTTTTTAAATATAATGTTTTTAAAAAAGCAGTCAAATACATAACTTTTTCTTTTTTGGTTTTGAGTTTCTTTTCTGGTAAAAGTTTATCACCTAAAGGTTACAGGAATATTTTCCAAAATTTACTTTTAAATTAACTTTTTTCTTGAATACTTAGAACTTTATTTCATCTAGATTGTTAATGTATATTGTGAGGAAGTGATGTATAAGGTTTATTTTGGGGATAGCTACCGTGCAAATTAAAGATCGTTTTCTTATTCAGTTAAAATGCCACACTTATATTAACCTCCCTAATACACTTAAATCTATTTCTAGACTCTCTAGTTTGTTTACTTATCTAGCTATTTGCTTTTGGGTCAATTACATACAGTTTTGAATAAAGAGGAATAATAAACTTTACCACACTCTACAGTTTAGAATTCTAGAGTTTTCATTTTTCTCCCAAAACTTTTAAGGCAGTTTTTACAAAATACGTGTTTATAAGAAACTTAAAACCAATTTTTAGGATCCTTTCTCCCCACCAAGTTCTCTAAAAATTTGATTGGAAGTGCATTAAATTTATGTAATAATTAGAAAATAACACAGTTTAATTGTTTGAAGTGTTCCCACCCAGGTCTCCATTGTATCATATTTTATAAGTTTCTATATGTTTTGAACCTAATCTTATTAAATTTAGTCCTCAGCATTTTACAGTTTTGGTCATGAGATACAAAACCATTAATAGTCACAGATTAATAGGATTAAGTATAAAACTCTACATCTAGGTGACTTTACTATTTGATTATGTGCATTAACAGAACATTATTATTCCAAGAAATTTTTGTTCAGGATAATAACAGTTGGACATAATTATATGTTTGTTTCAGGAATTTTCAGACATTTCATTTATTCAAAGAAAACATTTTCAACTTGCTCTCATCAGGATAAACAGCTTCCTTATCAGGAAAATTAGTTTGGTCAGTTGGGCTTTACTCTCTAAGACTTGCTTCAAAATTCTCATTTCCCTATGTCCATCAATCCTAAACTCTTATATCATGAATTTTGTTCCATCCCGATCAAGACCTCCCCGCTGCGTGGGAAGATCCACCTTAAATCCATTCCCCCAAACTTTAAAAATATCCGTCCTGCCAAGATTCTACTAAGAGTCTGTGGAGGTGGTGTTCTCCCTTAATACAGAACGATTAATTTGGCTGTGCTTGATAAAAAGACTATTTTGATGGTCCCTTCAGTGAATTGGTAGTCAACGGTTATTTTTGTGGTTTTCCTCTTTATTCCTATTTTTAACTGACCAGTGAAATTCTAAAGAAATACAGTTGAGTTTGCAAATGTATTCAGCTACAGTGCAAATCTCTCTTATTAAATATAAAATTTATCAGAAGAATTTTTTGGGTTTTCTTTTCTAAAACCAATCATATAATCAGACAGTAAAAATATTGGTTTCTTTCAATTTCATATGCTATTTAAATAAACTGTTTTCCCTTTATTATTAAAAGCAAGTTGAATAAGTACGGTGATAGTGGTCATCCTCATGTATTTCTGATTTTATTTGGACTGTATCATTTCATTGTTTAATAAATATTTGATGTTAATTTTTAAAGTATTTTTTGTACCTTAGTGGTTTTTTTTTTCCTAGTCCTGTTTTTCTTAGAAACTTTGTTAGAAATGGTTGATGAACTTTAGCAAATATGTTTTGGCATTTATCAATATAGTCTCATGAGTTTACTTTTTTTTTTCTTGACAGTTTTAAACATTTCCCAATGTTGAATAATCTTTGCTTTACTAGAATTATAATAAAGTGATGTGTTGATTACTTTTTAAAGACTTTTAATAGTTATATTTTGACACTTTTGAAATTGCCAATATTTGACTACTTGTGACCTAAAAATGACAGTTTTTTTGTGGTTTAATCTAAATAGCAAGTGTGCAGTACCCATCAGTTTGATTAGTCTTTTTTCCTGCCTTTGACCTTGAATTGCCCTCTATCCGATGTTAGGATAGCCATGCTACTTTACTTTTGTTTGTAATTCTGTAAGTTTGTCATTCCTTTGTTTTCAATTTGTCTTTGAGATTTTGTTTTACATGTATCATTTGTAAATGGCATGTCACTGGAGTTCCTTATTTCATTCAGTCTGATAGTATTCACCTTTGAATAAATAATTTCAATCCTTCATATTTATTGTAATTAAATATTAATATTTTCACCATACTTTCTATTAATTATTGAGTACATTTGTTTCCCCCGATTTCCAATTTGTTTTTTCTATGCTGACTTGATTAAATATCTTTCTGTTCCTCTCTTACTCCCTACTTTAAATTGGAAATACAGTACTACTGCATTTCTTATCCTATTACTGCTTACATTCCTGTTGTAGCCATCTATGTAAAGATATATCTACATCAGAGTAAATTAAATAATGTCTAAACCTGCACAGAACATTTCACATAACTGGTTTCCCAAAATCTCTACTGCAGAAAATGTTTGGAATGCATTTACTTCTCCAACTGCTGGATTTAAGCAGTTTAGAATTTTTATTTATGAACTATAGTAATATCTTTGTTTTAAAAATCATTGCTTAATACTTTAATCATAATACCTAGTCACAGAAGTTTGAGTATTTACATACATATTTATATATTTAAAAATCATTTCTTGCCACTCATTGGAATTTTGTTTTCCTTCGTTTTGTTGACGGTGTCCTCATTAAATTGTCGTTTGGTAGGAGCATGTCTAGTATTTTCCTCAAAGAGTGTATGGATGATTATAGAAGGTATATACGTTATTTGCTGCATGTCAGAAAATGTCTTTCTTTTGCTTTCATGAGAGCTGCAGCTGATGTATTGGGTAAAAGGGACAGCTGTTAAGTAGGCTGTTAGTAATGTGGCAGTGGGGTGTGGGGAGAGGGGAAGTGTCCTCTAATCCTGTGATCAGGTGTCACTCTTAGTGAGCCTGTACCTTTCAGCTGTGAACTTCACCAGTGCTTCTCAGTGTTTTTTTCTCTCCTTAGGTGGGACAGGATGGCTAGAGTAGGTAGAGTTGGGTATTTCCTTTCTCCCCACCCGAAGGCTAAAGGGAGCTGGTGTTGGATATTCCCTTCTCCCAGGTCAGTTAGGCTCTGATTAAATGCCAGCAACTCGGGCTCTGGTTAACTAGTTTCTCCTGAGTGCAGGCCTTGTTAAGAACAACGTGTTCTGACGTATTTAAAAGTGGTTCCATTTCCCCTCCCCCTGCCCAGTGCGTGAGGGGAGTTTTCTCCTCTGGTTACTGTGGGAGGCTTCTCAGGCTCCTGGTAACTCTCACAGTATTGTGGGGCTCCTTATAACCGAGTTCCCCTGGAATGTTTGACTCTCAGAGTTGTCCACACTGAACTGCCATCAATTCATCGGAGTTCAAGTTTTCCTTCCCAGCATTGGTTCCTGGCGTGGTTTCCACTGGTGAGTCTCTGCCCAGTGGACCTGGACTCCCTGTATCCCCCTGTCCCTCTCTCCAGTCTTGGGGCCAGTGGTTGGCCCAGTGCCCTCCTCTCTTCTACGGGTATAAAAAGAGGGGTTGATTTTTTTTTTTTTTTTTTTTTTTTTTACGGTACGTGGGCCTCTCACTGCTGGGGCCCCTCCCGTTGCGGAGCACAGGTTGCGGACGCGCAGGCTCAGCGGCCATGGCTCACCGGCCCAGCCGCTCCGCGGCATGTGGGATCTTCCCGGACCGGGGCACGAACCCGTGTCCCCTGCATCAGCAGGCGGACTCTCAACCACTGCGCCACCAGGGAAGCCCGAGCTGTTGATTTCTTAAGTGTTCAACTTTTTACTCGCTGGGACGGAATACAGGTTCCTTATATGTGGAACAGGAAACCGGAAGTTGTTTTGTTTTCATATAAAAATTATATATCTTTGCTACGAATAGGATTTTGAAATCACAGTTCTTTCCTGACAACAGATTATAAATGTATAGATTTTGCCGCCTAGAGTTGAAGATTAGAAATCTGTTTCTAGTCTCTCTTTTCTTTGTTTTCATCTATTCTTCGTCTGAAAGCTTATAAAATTTTGTCTTTATTCTTAGAGTTATTTCATCAGTTTTATCTATATGTGTCTCTTCTGTTTATCATAACAGGGATTTGGTGATTTTCTTCTAAATTGAAAACTTGAGTTGTTGCTCATCTAAGCTAAGATCTTTTTATATCCTTCTTGCATTAAAAAACATATTTTCAGCATTTAGAACAATAGAAAAAATAGTATGATCATCTGTGAACACATGACTGAAATCATAATTTTTAGCTTTTTTTTTTTTAGTTTTACAAATGAAACATTTGTTTCATTTGGAAGCAAATCTCTTTCTATTTAATTCATTTTAGTTTTGTATTCAGCTACACGAATAACCATGGATATGAATAAACAATAATTAAAAAATGGGTTCCCATTTTTCTGTAATTTTGAAATCCATATGTCTGTACATGACTTCTTTTATATATGTGCAGGAGTTTTTCCGGGATGAGTGTTTCTGTAGGGCATTTTCATATTCTTTGACCGTGTTTTCTGTTGGGTCATTTAACTTTTCCTTTATGAGTTGTATGCTTTGTAAATATTTTAGATACTAGACCTTTGTTATTTATGGGATAAATACATGGAATTTATTTATTTATGTAAATATTTATAGAACATTTGTTATGCATGGAATATAAATATTTTCTCCCAGTGGATGTCTTTATGGTGCCTACATTGATGGTGTGTTAATTTTTCTTTGCATGCCCATAGGTATAAGTAACTTCAGTGCAGCACAGACAGATTTTGGGACCTCGTTCTGTGGCAATCCTGGAGAACCTCTGCGACGATCAGGCAGGAAAAACTGTGAGTATTCTACTGCGGAATAAGGAGAAGGGCTTCTCAGTTTGGGCCTCTTGAGGACCAAGCAGAAGAGAAGTGGCATCTCTTGACTAATGGACCACAAATGGTTCAGTTTGAGTGTACTTTCCTCTAGATTTCTTTTACTAGCTAAACAGGCCACCTTCAGAAGAAAGTGAAGAGCAGAAACCCCCTTCCCTACCCAAATCCAGAGTCTACCAGTGTCTCATACCAAACCCTAGTTCAGAAGCCTTAACCTTAAGCTCTGTTGGCCTTTTGATTATGTCACAGGCATTACCAACAATGAGATCCCTAACTGTACTTTTTTCTGGAGTTTTTATCATCAAGGTTAATTTATTGGTTAAGCCTCTTTGACTGGGAGCTGAGGGGAAGACAAGGAGGCCAGGAATGTAAGCTTAGGCAGTCATTTTCCCAGAATCTTCTTTCTATTCTAGATACTTATTTTAACTTCTTAAGAAATAAATATGTATTATAAATGCTTAGAAATATATTATCTCATTGTCTTCAAGCTCATTATCTGCCTTCCTCTGATTTCTTAGCTTTTCCAATTTGCAGTGAGATGGAAATTAATCCCAAACTAGCCATTTTTATTTTTTTCTTGTTTTTCCCCCATTGAAAGGTTTGGATTTTAATAAGGTTGCCACCCTTGACACAATAGTGCTTCTTATTCCCCTGTGGATTCCTGTTAACCTATAGTGACCCTTGATCCCATTGCCCTGGAGATTAAAAATGTTGCACTGTAAGGAGATGCTTCTTAAAATTAGGGAACAAGAGCAGGAAGAGATCGGACTCTAGTTCAGTGCCTTTCCAGTTTTGGCACACATAAGAATCACTAGAATTTTTTAAAAATAAATTCTTGGATACCACAACCAGAGATTGTGATTTTTTTTTTTTTTTTTGAGGGGGGTAAGGTTAACAAATGTACAATTTTTTTTTTACTATATATCCCAAGAGTTTGAAAGGATTTCCTAAAGAAAAAAAAAAACATCTGAATGATGGAAAAATTAGGCCATGTAGATGCAAAAATTCTCCATTCATTTTGTACATAGGCACTCTTTAAATTTGGGGCTCAGTGTACATATGTATACAATACATTCTGAAACTACTCAGAATAAAAAATAAGTTTCTATTTCTCCTACAAGATTTTTATGTAATGTCATTTCCCTCACGCATATGGTCTGCATTGCTCAGTCATGCACTTATTCATCAGTTGTCTTGAAATTGCCTTTGAATTGCTTTGTGATGACGCGGAATGGGAAGTTGGAATGGGAAGTCAGTGCAGTGCTAAAGACACAGTTCTCGGGGCCATTATTTCCCACCCTGGTTGGAAAGAATGTTTCTTTCTGCTAAGCCCTACTCCCTTAAGAGGTCTCAAGGGGAAAACAGGGACCCCTTGTCATACTTTGGCAAACACTATATATTCTATTCTGTTCCTACAAATTCACAATGCGTATTAGCATACTCAGGGTGCTGAGAAGTCCTGTAGTAGAACCTATATGGTCCTTGGTGTTAATGGTGATACTGTATATCATTGATTATAAATTACTGATTTAATTTAAAAATAATTTTTTCAGAAAACATTTTTATTTAATGTCTTCCAATTAAATGAGTTTTGGTGATACTAAGAAGGATGTAAACTTTACAGGTGCAGATTTTGCCTAATTTTTCTTTGTCCCCTCAGTGTTTAGCTCAGTATTTAGTACATAACAAGCAAATCGTTTTTCCCAGTAACCATTTGTTGAATGAACGCATTACATTTGTGTGGTAGATGTACCAACACATTGGAAGGACTGTAGCAGCCGTAATGACAGAAAGAAAGTAGCAGCACTTAACTCTCTGACATGGAATCATCCAGTGTTTGCTTGAACACTTCTGTGCATGGAAGTTTTGCTCTTTTGCAAATGTCTTTTTCAACTAGAGAGAATAATCCTCATATTACAATATAGTGAAAAATTCATTCAAAAATAGCTTTTATGATTGTTTATCATTGGGACTGTTTACCACTGGAAACCACTGACAACCTGGGGCCAAAGACGGAAATCTTGCAAACATCAAAGAGCAGGGTAATTCTGAAGTATAGGTTTGATATGTGAGCATGACACCACCCCTGGTCAAGTTCTCAAATGGATTAATAAACAGTTATTTCGTGAATCCTTAGAAAAGAATGCAGTGATCATAGAATACATTTTTTAGGAACTAATGCCAGACCCGAGTCATTTCCTTTTTAGGCAATGTTTATTGGATGAGAAAATCTGGAGGAATGCTCTTATAGACGTATTATAGCTTGATTTTGGAAAGGAAAGGCATTTGACAATTTCTCGTCTTTATGTTTAAAGACAAGATGAAAGTAGAATTGTGGGAAGAGTGAGACTTATTGGCAGTTGTGTGGAGATAAATGAATCAGAGCATTGAACACAAAGTTTCTAAAAGCTTTTCCATTTCTGATGACCTCATGATTATTTACCATTTCTACAGTTAAACCTTCAACAAGCTCCTCCATCTCTGCCTCTTCCTTCTCCACTTCATCCTTCATCCTCTCATTTTGCTGCTTCTGATTCTTCTGGTTACCCTCCCATGTATGTTTGGAGTTACTTCTCTTCAGATCTTCTCAATTTGCTCACATTTGTTAAGTGCGGAATGGAAAGAATAAGATTCTCTCTTTGATACGTTGGAAATTAGAGCCTTTCAAAGGCATTATAAGACAAGGTCTGTACTTTTTTTTTTTTTTTTTTTTTTTTGCGGTACACGGGACTCTCGCTGTTGTGGCCTCTCCCATTGCGGAGCACAGGCTCCAGACGCGCAGGCTCAGTGGCCATGGCTCACGGGCCCAGCCGCTCCACGGCATGTGGGATCCTCCCGGACCGGGGCACGAACCCGTGTCCCTTGCATCGACAGGCGGACTCTCAACCACTGCGCCACCAGGGAAGCCCAAGGTCTGTACTTTTGAAAAAAGTTTAATCGAACAGTTCATTCAGTTACTGTTCAATTAGCCGAAAAAGTGAAGCATTTCTGAGGGTTGTTCATGACAGTGAACCATTAAATTATTTGAGCTGGAGTAAATATATTAAAATATATCACCATAGCAATTTTCACAAATGCGTTTGTACACAGAATTCTATTCCCTTGCCCTCTATGAGCAGAGGTAGTTACACATATGTGAGTTCTAGTTGAAGAAAGCCTAATTTCCCAGAAAGCTGGAGATTGCTGGTATAGGCGTTGCATTCTTATACTACTAATGCATCTGAAGTTCCATTTTTAATCTTTCATGCTTTTTGCATGTAAACTTTAAAAAAATATTTTGATTTTTTATTCTTTTTGAGAAAGAAATTTGGTTTCATCATTTTAGAAAGATAGCTAACAATCACTATAACTAAAATAAAAATGTACACTGAATTCATTCTTGCCTTATTCGGTCACTTCTCTGGGAGCCTTTGACCTTGGCCTCTGAGTTCCTGGACTGAATCAGGTAGCCTCCCTTAGAGTTGTATTGACCTGGAAGTATTTGTTGCTACCACACTCCAGCTCACCTTTTCTTTGGTTCCCAGTCGTTCTTGTGTACCGTGAGGCAGCATAGCACACTGGTTAGGGCTTGTGCTGTAGTCCAACAGAGCTGGGGTCCTGCCTCACTTATGTTGCTTTCTATTTATTTGACTTGAGGTAACTAATTTATTCTCTATTCCTCAGTCTTTTCGTCTGTAACTATCTGGCACACCACCTGGCACTCCATCTATACTCCAGGACTCAAGTGCTTGTTTTCTAGCTGCTGGGGGTGTCGGAGCTGATGACTCGTAGCCGAGCACCCTTCTGGAACTTGCCATCTGCTCTCACCCGAGGCCCCAACACTTCCCAAGGGCAGCCCACATCCAGTGAGTGGTCGCGGAGGGGGTTTAAACACCTGGCCCATTTGCCCCAGTTTGTACAACTCTGCAGGGCCATCTCAGCTCCAGAGCTCCCTGGAGGAATGGCTGAGAACTTTGCTGTGGCTGTATCACAGCCCTGCTCCTCCTGTGCCCAATCTCATTTCCTTCCCTTCCCCTACAGTCCCGAGGAACACTTGCCCATAGACTTCCTGCGTTCTAATCTCACTCTGAGTTTACTTCCCAAAGAACCTGCTCTGTGACTGATAGTATGTACCACCCTCATAGGCTTGGTTGTGAGGTGTAGATGAGGTGATGTTTTAATAAACGTTAGAAATGTTAGCTCTTAATATCATCATATAAAATAAGGATGTACTAAACCCTACTCTTCACCCCCCAATTTTTTTTTTTTAATTTATTTATTTTGGCCGCGTTGGGTCTTCGTTGCTGTGCGCAGGGCTTTCTCTAGTTGCGGCGAGCAGGGGCTACTCTTCGTTGCATTGCGCGGGCTTCTCACTGTGGCTTCTCTTGTTGCGTGCAGAGCACAGGCTCTAGGCGCACGGGCTTCAGTAGTTGTGGCATGCGGGCTCAGTAGTTGTGGCTCGCGGGCTCTAGAGCGCAGTCTCAGTAGTTGTGGTGCACGGGCTTAGTTGCTCCAAGGCATGTGGGATCTTCCCGGACCAGGGCTCAAACCCGTGTCCCCCGCATTGGCAGGCGGATTCTTAACCACTGCGCCACCAGGGAGGCCCCATCCTCAAATTTGTGTAGTTATTGTCGGATACTAAATCCTGGAATCAGACTGGTGAGGTTTGAAATCCTCCTCCACCACTTATTGGGCATGTAACAAGTTGCTTAATTGATCTGTGTCTCAGTTTCCTCATTTGGAAATGAGTAAAGATAGCCCCACATCATAAGGTTTTGTGGATTAAATGAGATAAATACATTTAAAGGCTGGATCATAGTAAGCTCAGTGAGTGCTCACTATTATTATGGTTATCATTCCCCACTTAATCCCAATGATGTGATAAGATGTCTTTATCATTAGCACTTGCTTCAGGACACCTAGAGTTTTAAGCCAACATCAATACCAGAAACTACACTAGATAGATTATTCCTGATTCAAAATAAAATCCCACAAAAATAGTTGTGACTAAGCAGGAAAGAAGTGAGAAACTGAGAAAAAGTTAGTTGTAGAGATGTTCCTTAATCCACAAAATTCTAAGATTTTTTTTAAACCATTCACTTACTAATTTTAAGCAAGTAATTGAACCTTGTGCTTTATTCCAGATAATTTTGACTTTAACTGAATTAATGGTATAGATAGGTCAGGCAAGTTCACTCTGTGTGGATTTTGAGACTGAAGACAGAGAAGGATACTTGGGGAGGGAATGAGGAAACAGAACTTAGAAGATATGGATTCTGAAGTTGATTCTGTAAGGCATGTGTCTTTGGTGTATATTATACACATTATATGTAATATATGGTCTATATATAAATATATCATAAATAATATATAAATATCTATAATACCTTCATGTATAAAATATAACTATATTTCTAATCGACTTTAGTTTGGAATAATTTTTGGTTTACAGAATGTTACAAGGTACAGAGTTCCCACCTCCTTTTTACCCTGCTTTTCCTAATGGTAACCTAACCATGGTAACTTGTCAAAACTAAGAAATTAACTTTGCCACAATACTACTAACTAAACGAGAGACTTTATTCACATTTCACTGCCTTTTCCACAAATGTCCTTTCTCTGCTCCAACAGCCAGTCAAGGATGCAGCATTGCATTTAGTCATCTTCTTACACTCCTCAGGTCTGTTGCAGCTTCTCAGTCTCTCCTAGTTTTTCATGACCTTGAACAGTTTGAAGAGTACACTCGAAGTATTTTCTAGAACGTCCCTCCATTTGGGTTTATTTGATGTCTTCATGATTTGACTGGGGTGATGAGTTTGGGGGAAGGCTATCACAGTGATGATATGTCCTCCTCGTTATGTTGTATCGGGGCACATGACATAGCATGACATCACTGGTGATGTGAAACTTGGCACTTGGTTATGGTGGTGTATTAGTTTCCTATTTCTGCTGTAACAAATTAGCGCAAACTTAGTGCCTTAAAACCTTAAAACAACACAGACTTATTTTCTGACAGTTCTATAGGTTAGAAGTACAACGTGGGTATCATTGCGCTAAAATCAAGCTCTTGGCAGGGCTGCCTTTCTCTCTGGAGGCTTTAGAAAAGAGTCTGCCTCCTTGCTCCTTTTCTAGTTTCTAGAGGCTGCTGCACGCCTTGGTTTGTCTTCCTCCGTCTTCAGAGCCATCATATCAGCATCTTCAACACTCCCTTGGGCTAACATCTTCTGTCAATACTTTCCCTTCCTCTTTTAATGGACCCTTACGATTACATCAGGCCCATTGGTTGATCTAGGATAATCTATCTATTTTAAGGTCAATTAATTAGCAACCTTAATTCCCCTTTGCCATGTAATATTACATATTCACAGGTTCTAATGGTTAGGATGTAGATCTCTTTTGGGGGTGGGGAGGTCATAGATAGTATCTAAGTATCTTCTCTATTACAAAGTTACTATTTTTTCATATATGTTTTTGACTCTCAGTTTTCTTTTCTGTGGAAAGGAGGTGATGATAATGTTTGCCTTGTCAGACTACTCAAGAGGGTTAAGTGATCAAATGTAGTGAAAGTGCCCGGCACATGGGTCCCACAATGGTATTTGAACCCGAATCAAAACAATAACCCTTTTTTTTTTTTTTTTTTTTTTTTACAATTTCTTCCTCCAAGACAGGAATGTGATTATTTTTAGTTGTGCTGTAATTTTACATCAATTTCATTAAGTGTGAAATGTGTGAGGTCCCCATCGGCACCAAAGAGGAGCATACTGGCCAAAACGTATCTAAAATATTGCGAGCTCTTTATTAACAATTCTGATGTAGCCAAGTGACTTACTGTATGTTGCTTAAAAAAGCTGGCCCAGTTCTATCTGTGATGGTTTCTGGCAAGCTTTTTATTATGCTTCTTTTGACTTGATAAATGTGATAACTTGTTTGTAAATAGTTGCTATTCATAAGCATATTCATTTATCCTGCTTAGGGAAACAGGCATGGTAACTTTTAGTAAAGACTGCTTGATAAAGATGTACATTGGTTAAACACATTTGGGATTTACCCTGAGACAGAAGTGTCCTTATGCAAGAAGAAGGATTTTTTATTTATATATGTGATTTTACTATATACTAAAGATTTATTTCCTTGCACATATTCTGAGAGCTCACTGCTTGCTGCGGAGTGGAAGAAAGAGAAAAAAACAGTGCGCTCATTAATCCTGACCTTGTAAGCACACACTGTTGACTTGTTCTTGGTTTGCAAAATGAATGGAACTCATTTACAATACTCAAACTGTACGTTAGTGTGTGGGCAATCCAATAAAATGATAGCTTATATTGGGGCTAAAGTTCCTGATCTTTCTATTGGATTACCCAAAAGCAAACACTCAAAATTAAAAGCTGTGTATATACGTAACATAAGATCTAAAGGATTGAATTTTTTTTTTGAAAAAAGAAGAGGGAGAGAGAATCAAGTTTTAAATACACAGTAGCTAATGAGACTTAGAGCTTTGTAAAAATGCTACCCCAGATCTGCTATTTTATAACTCTGGGTTGGCTTCCTCCTTCAGAGGGAAACATGCCTAAGGTAGGAACTGCATGTAGGTGACAGTGACTGTTGTTTAGTAAATATTTGAATATAAAAATAGAAAATCAAAGCACAGATGCTAAGACATTTCTTGGCCCTCTGGGGCTGCAGAGACCTCATCCAACAAACTAAAAATCTCAGGATGTTGCAGGAGACAAAACCCTGGGTCAGGTGGGTGGAGAAAGGAGCTTGGATTCCTTCTCTCTCAGCCCCACTTTCAAGTTCGTGAACTTGAACAAACCACCTTACTTCTCTGGGTGTTGGCTTAATAATTCTAATGCAGTTGGACAATTTTAGTGACTTTCCCATTTTTAGGAAAGTTTATTTTCAGGTGGGCCTTTTTATGAAATGAAAACTTTTCTGAAATGAAAGCCCTATATTTAACACATGTGGTCCACTAAAACCAGAGCGAAATACTGGCCTTTCTTTCAACACAGCCTTTGAAGCTTTTCCTGAAAACCAGGACGTCCCCAGAACAGTTTTTAAACCACTGAAATTAAAATCTACCAACAGTACTTTCAGTTATAGTATTTAATTGCCTGTCACTTAGGCCGGTAATTCTCAGCCATGGGGTGTGACACTACTGAGTCAGTTGTGTTACTGGTCATATTTGTCCGGAAAGGAAAACCTAGTTGTTGAATCAGCTCATAATCGCAGTGGATTAATGCAGTGTGTCAGTTTATCACCTGCTGCTTATCCAGCCTCCTCCAAGCTCAGTGACTTATAATAGGCATTTGTTATTTCTCACGATTTGGTGGGTCAGGTAGGCAGTTAGTCTGGTTGAAGCAATGTGGTTGTTTCTGTCATGAGCTGGGGTGCCAAAATCAAAAACAGGGTCCTCTATTTGGAGAACAAGGCAAGAATCCAACCGTTAACAGCAGCAGTGCTTGCAAGTCACTGGTAGACAAATGTTAATCCATCCTCTGTTGTAATGCAGGTGTTCAGGGCTTCCCTAGCGGTCCATCTCCTTTCTATACCTTTGAACTTCTGCTCTTTCCATACCCACTTTCCTCCTCCTCTCATCATATTTTAAGGAGTCTGGGCAAGAAATGACCTAGCAGTCCACTAAAAGATACCAGTTAATCACTGGGCTCTAGTTTAGGATGTATGGAATTAATGCAAGAAAAATGAAAGCGATTTTTAAATTAGAGAAACAAAGTACAAATCCGGTTTGAACATGAGATCTAATCCTAGAGGTAAATATGATTATCATTTTCCAATGAAATTCAGAAAAATACTATATATAACAATATAGTTCTGTTTTTTTTTAACATCTTTATTGGGGTATAATTGCTAATATAGTTATTTTTGAGATATAATTGACATATAGTATTGTGTAAGTTTAAGGGGTACATTGTGTACAATGTGTTGATTTGGTACATTTATCTATTGTGATATGATTACCACTGTAGTGTTAGCTAACACGTCTACCACGTCACATAATTATCATCTGGTTTTTGTGATGAGAATAGTTAATATCTAGTCTCTTAACAACTATGAGATTTATAATACAGTATTGTTGACTATACTCACTGTACTGTGCATTGGATCTCCAGAACTTATTTATCTAGTAATTGCAATTTTGTAACCTTAAACAACACCTCCCAATTCTTCCACTCCCCAGCCTTTAGTAACCACCATTCTACCCTGTTTCTATGAGTTTGATGTTTTAAAATTCCACATATAAGTGATAGCACTATGGTATTTGTCTTTTTCTAAGTTATCTCCCTTAGCATAAAGCCCTCAAGGTCCATCCATGTTGCTGCAAATGGTAGGTTGTTGTTTCTTATGGCTGAATTATATGTATAATCCCATCCTTTTGTCCATTCTTCAGTTGATGGACACTTGGGTTGTTTCCATATTTTGGCTATTGTGAATAATGCTGCTGTAAACGAGGATATGCAGATATCTTTTCAATATCCTGTCTTTATTTCCTTTGGATATAGATCCAGGAGTGGGACTGCTAGATCATATGGTGGTTCTATTTTTAATTTCTTGAGAAACCTCCATACTATTTCCCATAGTGGCTGAACTAATTTAGATTTCCACCAAGACTGTCCGAAGTCCCGTTTTCTCCACACTTTTACTAACACTTGTTATCTCTTGTCTTCTTGATGCTAGCCATTCTAACAGGTGTGAGGTGATAACTCATTGTGTTTTGATTTGAATTTCCCTGATGATTG
The DNA here is from genome assembly GCF_011762595.2 of Tursiops truncatus. Taxonomy (NCBI): domain Eukaryota; kingdom Metazoa; phylum Chordata; class Mammalia; order Artiodactyla; family Delphinidae; genus Tursiops; species Tursiops truncatus. Next base: position 39,263,209 of record NC_047042.1, read on the forward strand.
GTGATGTTGAGCATCTTTTCATGTACCTGTTAGCCATTTGTGTGTCTTTGGAATATGTCAATTCAGATCCTTTGTCTATTTTTTAATTGGATTGTTTGGGGTTTTTGGTAATTGAGTTGAATGAGCTCTTTCTAAATTTTAGATATTAACTACTTATCTGATACAGGGTTTGCAAATATTTTCTTCCATTTCATAGGTTGCCTTTTCTTCTTTTTTTATTTTATTTTTTCGTGATTATTTGTTTTGCTGTGCAGAAGCTTTTAGTTTCATGTAGTCCCATTTGTTGATTTTGCTTTCGTTGCTTGTGCTTTTGGAATCATACCTAAAAAATTAGTGCTGTATCAAAGAGCTTTTTTCCTGTGTTTTCTTCTAGGAGTTTTATAGTAGCAGATCTTACATTTAAGTCCATTTTGAGTTAATTTTTGTGAGTGGTGTAAGATAGGGGTCCAATTTTACTTTTCTGCATGTGGTTATACAGTTTTCCGAACACTGTTTATTGAAGAGAACTTCCTTATTGTATATTCTTGGTTCCTTTGTCAAAAACTAGTTGATTGTATAATACAGGCATTTATTTCTGGACTCTCTGTTTCATTGGTCTGTGTGTCTGTTTTTATGCTAATACTAAACTGTTTTAATTACTGTAGCTTTAGAGTATAGTTTGAAATTGGGAAGTGTGATGCCTCAGGCTTTGTTCTTTCGATTGTTTTGGTTCTGTAAGGTCTTTTGTGGTTCTATACAAGTGTTACGATTTTGTGTTCTATTTCTGTGAAAAATACAGTTGGAATCTTGATAGGGAGGGATTACATTGAGTCTATAGATGGCCATTTTAATAATAATAATCCTTCTAATCCATGAACATGAGACATCTTTCCATTTGTATCTTCCTTAATTTATTTCATCAAAGAGCTGTAGTTTGCATTGTAATATCTCTCTCACTTCCTTTGTTAAATTTATTCTTAAGTACCTTACTGATTTTGATTCTGTTATGAATGGGATAGTCCTTTTTTTCTTTTTCAGATATTTCATTGTCAGGGTATAGAAACACAACCAACTTTTGTATGTTGAATTTAAGTTCTGTGACTTAACTGAATTCGTTGATGAGTTCCAACGGTTTTTTGGTTAAGTCTTTTGGGTTTTCTCTATGTGAGATCATGTCATTTACAAATAATGACAGGTTTACTTCTTTGTTTACAACTTGGATGCATTTTATTTCCTTCGCTTGCCTGATTGCTCTAGTTAGGACTTCCAGTACTATGTTGAATAAGAGTGCTTAGAGTGGGCACCCTTGTCTTCTCCCTGATCTTAGAGGACAGTTTTTTGACATTTCACTGTTGATACTGAGTATGATATTAGCTGTGTGTTTGTTGTGTATTGCCTTTATTATAATGAATTATATTCCTTCTATACCCAATTTATTGAGGGTTTTTATCATGAAAGGATGTTGTATTTTGTCAAATTATTTTTCCACATTTATTGAGATGATCATATGATTTTTATCTTTCCTTCTGTTAATGTGGTGTATCACATTTATTGATTTGCATATGTTAACCACCCTTACATTGCAGGGATAAATTTCACTTGATTATGGTATATGATCCTTTTAATGTGCTGCTGAATTTGGTTTGAGCATTTTGTTGAAATTTTGCATCTGTATTCATCAGGGATATTGGTCTGTCATTTTCTTGTAGTATTCATTATCTTGCTTTGTTATCAGTGTACTATTGGCCTTGTAAAATGAGTTTGGGAGTATTTCCTCCTCTTCAGTTTTTTGAAAGAGTTTGAGAAGGATTGGCATTCATTATTCCTTAAAAGTTTGGTGGAATTCACTAGTGAAAAGCCCATTTGAAACTGGGCTTTGCTGTATTGGTAGGTTTGTATTGCTGATTAAATCTCATTGGTCTGTTCTGATTTCCTATTTCTTAATGATTCATTCTTGGTAGTTTATATGTTTCTAGGCGTTTATCCATATCTCCTAGTTGATTTAATTCGTTGGTATATGATTATTCATAGTAGTCTCTTATGACCCTTTGTATTTCTGTAGTATGAGTTATAATGTCTTCTCTTTCATTTCTGATTTATTTGATTCTGTTTCTTTTTTCCTTAGGTAGTCTAGTTAAAGGTTTGTCAATTATGTGTATCTTTTCAAAAATCCAGCTCTTAATTTTTTTGTCTTACTGTTTTTATGGTCTCAATTTTATTTGTTTCCGTTCCGATGTTTGCTGTGTCCTTCAATACTTGTTCTGTTGCCTAACATGATCTTTTCTGGAGAATGTTTCATGTATACTTGAGAAGAATGTGTCTTCTGCTGCTCTTAGATATCATTTTCTGTAAATTTCTGTTAAGTACATCTGGACTAATGTGTAATTTAAGTTTTCTTATGGATTTGGGGTCTGGATTATCTATCGATTGTTGAAAGTGAGATATTGAGGTCCCCTACTATTATTGTATTATGGTCTATTTCACCCTTGAGATTGGTTAGTATTTGCTTAATATTTGCTTAATATATTCAAGTGCTTTGATGTTGGGTACATGTATATTTATGATTGCTGTATCTTCTTGATGAATTGACCCCTTAATCATCGTATAATAACCTTGTCTCTTTACTATTTGGGGCTTAAAGTTTATTTTGTCTAAGTATAGCTAGCCCTGCCTTTATGATTTACACTTGCATGGATTGTCTTTTCCATCCCTTCGCTTTGAGCCTATATGTGGCCTTAAAGCTGAAGTGAGTCTCTTGTAGGCAGCATATACTTGGGTTTTGTTTTTTTTGGCTACGTAGCCATTCTGTGTGTTTTGATTGGTGAGTTCAATCCATTTATATTGAGAGTAATTATTGATATATAAAGAATTACTAATGCTGTTGTATAATTGCTTTCTGGCTGTTTTGCATTATCACTGTTTCTTTTATCCTTTCTTTCTTCCTACCTTTGTAAGTGGGTGATTTTTCATGGTGATATGCTCTAATGCCCCTGTTTTATCTTTTGGGAATCTGCTGTAGGTTTTTGCTTTGTGGTTACATAAGGCTTACATAAAACATCTTGTAGGGCTTCCCTGGTGGTGCAGTGGTTGAGAGTCTGCCTGCCAATGCAGGGGATGCGGGTTCGTGCCCCGACCCAGGAAGATCCCACATGCCGCGGAGCGGCTGGGCCCGTGAGCCATGGCCGCTGAGTCTGTGCATCCGGAGCCTGTGCTCCGCAACGGGAGCGGCCACAACAGTGAGAAGCCCACGTACCACAAAACAAAACAAAACAATAAAATTTATGTTTAAAAAAAAAAGTCTTATAGGTAAAGCAGGCCATTTTATGCTGATAGCAGCTTAACTTTGATTGTATACAAAAGCTCTACCGTTTTACTTTATCCCTTTAATGTATTTGTTGTCAGAGTTTACCTCTTTAATATTGTGTATTCATTAACAAGTTATTGTGGCTGTAGTTATTTTTATAATACTCTTTTCCACCAACCAATAATTACCTGGTTAATTCATACTTATATTACAGAATTAGAGGTTTCTAAATCTGACTGTATATTTACTTTTACAGTTTGTGTATTTTATTTTTATATGTTTTCATGATGCTAATTAGCACCTTTTCATTTCTGCTTGAGGAACTTCTTCCAGGTTTTCTTGCAGGTTTAGTGGTGATAAACTCACTCACCTTCTGTTTGTCTAGGAAAGTCTTTCTTTCTCCTTTATAACTGAAGGATAACTTTGCCAGATAGAGTATTCTTCTTGGCTGGCAATTTTTTCCAACGCTTTGAATATGTCATTCTACTCTTTCCTGGCCTGTAGAGTTTCTGCTGAGAAATTTGCTCATAAACTAATGAAGATTCCTTTGTAGGTTACCACATTTTTTTCTTTTGCTGCTTTTAGGATTATTTACTTGTCTTTGATTTTTGATAATTTCATTTTAAAGTGTCTTGGAGAAGGTCTTTTTCATTAAGATAATCAATTCGCTTTGTGAACACAGATGTCCTAGTCTCTCCCCAGGTTTGGTACATTCTCAGCTATCATTTTTTAAACTTTCTGCCTTCTCCCCCCTTCTCTTTTTCAAATCCCAATGAATCTAATGTTTGCACACTTGATGGTGTCCCCTAGATCACATAGGCTTTGCTCTTTTTCATTCTTTTTTTGGTTCACCTCTGGGTTTTTTCAAAGTACTTGTTTATTCTCTGATCATGGATTCTGTCTTCCATTTGATCTATTCTGTTTTAGCTGCACTCTACTGCATTTTTCATTTTGTTTACTGAATTCTTCAGATTCAGAATTCCTGTTGGTTCTTTGTTTTTAAGATTTTTATCTCTTTGTTAAATTTCTCATTTTTTTCATAAATTTTCTTGATTTCATCGAACTGTGTTTCTGTGTTTTCTTATAGTTCATTGAGTTTCTTCAGAAGAGCTATTTTGAATTGTTTTTTAGCTATATCGCAAAATTGCATGCTTTTGAATTCCATTAAGGAGGATTATTATTATCTTTTGCTGGTGACATGTTTCCTTGATTCTTCATGTTCCTTGAAGCTTTGCATTGCTGCTTTCACATATGAAGCAGCAGACGCCTCCTGAAATCTTCACTTGTTGATTTCTGGTGGGAGCTCATCTTCTTTGGTTCTGCTTAAATCTAGCGCTCTCTCCAGCCTTGTGTGGACGCACCTGCTCTACAGTCTTTACTCCTTTTTGTGTCGGAATTCTTAATCTTCTGTCTTCTCTGCTTCTTACAACTTACCAGTCTTCCTGTTGGAAACCTCCTTTTTTCCCTAGAATGTGGTGCTACAGCTAAAGGCTATAGTTTATCCCTTGCCCATCATTCCCAGCCTTTTGTTTGTTTGTTTTTTTGAAGGGACTCCTTGTTTACTGGACCTTGCTCTTGCGGCTGCGCTTTGAATTGAACACCAGGGTCCAGCTGCAGAGTGTGAGGAGGTGTGAGTTTGGCACTTGGAGCATTGGGAGGGTAACTGTGTGGCAGGTGAGGGGATCCTTGAGTGAGGTTCTCCTAGTGGCTCCTGGGTGAAATTTCTCCTGGAGTCATGAAAGCAGTCAGCAGGCACTATATGCTTCTAATACCCTTTGATATTTGTATCTGCCTCCTTTTTGATCTCCCTGCCCCCAGTCCTGGAGGTCCTGCATCAGTACTCTGGGTGCTGCGGGTAGAAATGGGCTTCTTCAGCCCAGTTTCCTGCACAACGTGGGTAGGCAGGTACTCATTCACTGGTCTCTCTTTCGTTCAGGTGCGGTCTCCACCAGCTTGTTCAGTCCAGGGCTGTGCTGAGGTATCAGGGGAAGTAGTGTGGTGGCAAAGTTTCTCTAACCCTCTCCAGTTCATCTAAACTTGTATTCTTTTCTTTGTCCTCAAGTGGGATGCTGGAATCTCTCCTCAGGAAGGCTGGACTTCTACACAGTCGCTCTCATCTCTGGGTGTCTACTCAAGTCAGCACTCGCCTGGTTTTCCTGCCGAGGTTGAGAGGGGCTGTGGTCAGTTTGCAAGCTCCTGCTGGTTCCATAGCAATATCGATGTCTGTCTGCTTGTTACTCATTGCATAGGTGATTGGGACTCCTCCTGATTTCCGTGGTGTGTGATACTGGATCCCACAACTCACGCAGAGCTTCTCTTGTTCATGAATGGATGCCAAACTAGTTGCTAAAAAGTGGAGACAAAAAGGAGGGATGTCTTATGCTCCCATGGTGCTGACATCACTCCCTAAATATGTTAAATAGGCGCTGTGTGTGAGTATGTGTGCACCTTCGTGTGTTACGTATGAGTGTTGCTGACTTTTATTGTGCAAGGTAATATTAAACAAATTTTTATGTCCCTTAGATTAAACCTGGAACAGACAGACACGCATGCATATAAACACTAAGTATATACGAAACAGTATGCATATATCTGCATATATTTTTAGTATATGTGTTAAATAATACATAATAAAGTAATACAATTAATACATATTAACTAAATAATACATAATAAAATGAGTACAATATTGTATATGTCTACACATACATGCATTTCTAAGAATTTCATTGGAAGGATCAAGACGTTTATTGATTACCTTGTGGAATGAAAGGTGGCTCCACTTCATATATGGAGAAATTTGAGCCACGTTCATCTTATTTGTGAATAAGGAAGTGTTATAAGAAGTGATATAAGCTATACTTTTAACTGGCTAAAATTCCTTTCCAATAAAGAAAAGAATGAATTGTATATCTTTAAGGCTCTCTTCTCTATGACATGTCCTGCATTCCCCATGAAATGAAACTCTTAAGATTTCACTGGTATTGCTCAGTCTTAAGAGGAGAACCCTAGACCTGACTTTATTAGCTGTTTTTGAGTGCTGAGATAAGAAAAATAACATCAACCCATATTGTTGCTCTTTTGTTACATGTTAGAATTGGGCACAGGAAAATTACCATATTTTATGACATATCAAAATGGATAAATCCTAGTTTCAGAAAGAAAAAACTACTCTGAAAAGGTTTTTTCCCCATTTAGTGAAAGAAAATTCAAAGGACGAGATGGAAAATCGTAGTGATGGGCAAAAATGCACGAACTTGTTTGATAGCCTTAATTAGTGATCTTATAATTGGGTATCATGTCAGTTGTCATGTAGCTGGCAGCTTCACTGAGAACACATGTAAATCCCTACTCTTTCACTCCCTCTCAAACATTGTCATTCATTTGGGTGACAATTCATGCATAATATAATAGCCCTGGGGTGCAATTAATTTTAGCAGTTGCACAACTTAGTAAGAAAAAAAATCCCCTGGTATCATGTGTTCTTTGAAGGTCAGATGATGCCACAATTTGCACCTTTGTTGCGAGACATGAAAATTAGCAATTAACATAAATATATTGATTAACATATGGATAGTTTAGTCTGACATATTAATGAATCTAATCATATTTTACCAGTTGTATGCATTCTTTTTATCTTCCGCGATGAGACATAATTATTTAAAAAAAAGTTTAAGTTGAGATAAATTTTGGCTTAATAATACTTGTTGTATGAGGTATATACTAGGGAAACATAAATGGGTCCCTGCTCTAGGAAGTTTAAAAAGAAAAAAAACTTGATAGAGTTTAATTTATTTGGTACCACCCATGTTACATCAGTGGTCTTTTTATGTAGTTTCCACCTTCTTCATACATCTCATGTCTCTCTGATTCTTCATATAATAGCTGCCGCTGCCTGTATGTAGGTCTTCAACACCCTTACTTCTGACTCTGGGCATAATCCCATATCTGGATTTATTTCAGTTCGGTGTTCGGATATCGCCAGAGGGATCTTTCTGAGCCACACGTTTAATTCTTGACTCTCTGTTGCAATTTTAGGAGACAGACATAAAACCTGGCTCTTGGTTAGGTGATACTAATAATTAAGTTGTTGATATACTCCAGTGGTTTAATAAATTACACTTATTCTTATCAGCTAGGGATGTTTCTGTGGTGAGTAGAATGCATGAGGTTTTTAAAGTACTATTATTATTATTGAGGATATTAATAACTAAAATCTCTTGAGCACTTACTGTATCCCAATCATTCTTTAAAGAGTGTTACATGTATTATTGTATTTAATCCTCTCTTAACAATTATCTTAGGAGGTTACTATGATTGCCGTTTCCATTTTGTTAGATGAAGAATCTGAGGTACAGAGAGATTTACTATTTTGCCAAAGACTAAGCAAGTATTAAGTAATAGAGCTGGGATTTGTGCTTATATGAACTGAATCAAAGCTTATACTTTTTCCACTAAGTGTGAGGGAAGGGAGCCCAAGTAATGGAGAAATCTAGGGGTTGCCATTTGGTATCTTGTTCTCTGTAAACTTACGTAACTCTGGACATTTGTGGACTAACTCTTGCTTTGGTGTTTGGAAAATTTGGGTTTTCCTTATTTAACCAGAATGTGTTCATTTTTCGGTGTTAGTTGAAAACTGAAGGGTGTTATCTGATATAAACTAACATAAATTAGCATGGGTCACTTTGCAGTCAAAGTGAACGATAGACGCATTTAAGGGCTAACGTCAGTCACTGTTGGGTTCTGTGTAACAGAGATGTTACATGCACCATTTCACTCCTCTGAGTAAATAGATACCAGAGCTAGTTTTTTTCTTTTTTGAGGTTATCTGTAAGAATATTGTCTCTGACAATAAAATCTGAAGCTGAAATGGATAGATTTGGAAGGATTTGTTTTTAAAAATGGATTGTCAAACAGTATTCAGTAGTTAGCCATTTCTTTATAAGTTAGCACTGGTTTCCTAATTGAAAGTCACATGATGTTCCCTAGGCCATGAATTTGGATTGAATTTACTGTTTTCAGTTGATCTGTCCAGTGGTGACGCCAAATAAAACATCTGGCTGTTTAGAGGAGAACTAATTGGAAGACATTAAAGTTGCACAACTTCTGTTGATAAGGCACGACTGCCAGGGTTGGGCTGTTTCAAGGGGAATAAGGCAATATCGCAGGTATCAGCCTGTATATTTTTGTGACTTTTCTGGAAAGGGAGAGCAAGGGAAGAGTTGGGGAGAGTAGTAAAAGTGGAATAAAATTGCTGATCACGAGTAGAATGTGGAGAAGTCATGATGCCGTTGAGTGTCAGCTGAGCACTGTAAGTGCTATATAGTCCTCAAGTCACACAGTAAAGACCAGAGCAAGAATTTGGGCTCAAACACTGAAAGCCAAGGCTTGAGATTTTCACTACAGTACCACCCCCCCACCCCCAATTTCTAAGATATATGCTAGGTGTTTAACATGTATGATCTCAGTTAATTCTTATACCTGCCCTTCAGTTTTACCACCATTGTATACATGAAAAAACTAAAAAAAATTTAAAAGTCTGAGGATTTAACAAATTAGATAACTTGCCCAATTTGTTAGAACTGTGTATTTTCAAAATCAAAAAAAAAAAAAAAACTTTCAAAGGCTTCTCAAAGCCATGTTGTTGAACTATCACCAGCAAGAATGCTCTAGAGACTTTTATTTTAGATAATCTATTCTGTGCAACTGCTGACCCCAGAGACCCAGTATGGGAATCAACCCAACTCCTGTATTCTAGGTAGTTCAACTCTGGCAATTATCTTTTACTATTAAATCTTTTACTGCCGGCTATGTATTGCCTGTCTCTAGATTACTAGGAAGTTTAGAAACAAAACACAGCAAAGAAAAAGAAAACGCCAAGAGCAAACACCTCTTATGTAGATAGGAACTTTTCAGAAATTTTAATTTGGTCATGGAGTAGCCAACAGAGATATTAGAGATAAAATTGTGTTATCTTTGTACTTTATTTCAGTAACAGTGATGTATTTTATTACCTGATTACAAACATTAGAAATAATTATTGTCTTTGCTTTTTTTATTTGTAATGGCTTGGTTGATTCTCTTAGAAAATACAACAGATCATATTCATTTAACCACGTTGTTAATAGTAAACAGATTTTATTTTAGCTTTAAAGTATATATCAGCAACAAAAAGACCACATATAGGACTGCAGTTACCTGAACATAATGAATTGTCAATAAATCCCAGGTGTGTTTCCTACCAGCATATACGGGCATTTGATGCTTCTGAAGCAATATGCACGTAGGAAGCCACTTTGAGTTACATGCAATATATATTTTTCCTAACTAGCATTAGAAGTACTCAAGCAATAAATGTGCCCCTATAAAGAACACTAAAGGTGAAATATTAACAGGGGAGATTGTAATTATGGAATCAAATACTTAAGTAAACACTGAGAACATTATGTACCCACTCAAGCATTTGAATAACATCTTTCACAGTGGTACCTGTGGTCGTTGTTTTACAGGGATGCTAGATGATCACAGACAGTGGGGTAATTGAAAAAATATAAAATTGGTTCTGAATCAAAACTAGTTTCAACATCCCCTATTTTTAGAAGTTGTTCGCTCACACTGTGTCTGAATGTGTGCATCATTTTTTGTTTGTGTATTATATTTCTGTAAATTGCTTCAGTGATCACTCGGTTAGTTTGGGAACTTATTTCTATTATACTCGGTTAGTAAGGGAACTTATTTCTATTATACATTGAGTAAAATCATAATGATGTGTTCAGCTCCATGTGTTTAACAAGGTCTGTGATGAATCCTTGTACCACAGCAGATTCATAATAGATATGTAATCTTGGGCAATTTATCTTGCTTCAGTGCCTCAGTTTATGGCCCAATGTGTAGAATGGAATAATAGTAGTTACCTAAAGCGTTGTTGTGAGGATTGCATTAGTATCTGTAAAACATATGTTACCTTCTCAGTGAACTTTAATAATGATGGTGATGACTACGTGGCATAAAGAATGATGTGTTCTACTTTTCTGAACAGTATGGAGCCAGGCAGTAAAATTTGGGCCAAATTTGAACATCAGATGTTATAAAAATATGTTGTATTCAAGATATTTGAATATCTCGTATTCAAGATATTTGAAGCCCGTATTCAACTTCTTAATCATACTTAGTAGGAAATATATTAAACATAATTTAAAATCATAAGAAATTAGCATAATGAGAGCAAAGGGGAGGAAGAAGAGGAAGAGCAGGAACTGAGTGCCTTGATAACAGAGCCTTGTATTAAAGTTTCTCTTGTTTCTAGATCATGAAAGACTTTGCCAACCTAAAAATTGCTCTGGGTCGGGGAGAATTATGCTGATCCTGGGCCAGTGATAAGACCATGCTTTTAGCTACCTGCCTTGTGGATACATAGCCGTGTCTAGCACTGTATTAGGCACTGAAAAATTGCATGGTGAAACATGCCCCAAAGTGTGTGCGTGTGCGTGTGTGTGTGTGTGTGTGTGTGTGTTGGGGGGTGCCGGGTGGGGCACGGCCAGTTTGATTATGACCAAATGTACAGAGTTGGAAACACGAGCATTCTTAGAGTGGCCTAGAAGGCACATTAAAAACAAAAGGAAAGATTACCACTTGGAACGCTTTCTCTTTCCGGCTTCCTCACTAGAACCCCCTGCCTCTCAGTTTCTCCTCTCTTGTGGGGCAGCCTGAGTTTGAATACACGCTTCTCTGCTTCCTACTTTAACATTCTTTCACATGCTCTGCGACCTTCTGGGACTCAGTGTCTTCAACTTCAAATGGAGCTAACACTAGATGTTGCTTCGAAGCGTTGTTGTCAGGGTTACGTGTGCAAATCCATGGACAGTGTATAACAGTGTGCCTAGAACAGTGCTCAGTAAATGTTAGTTATTATTATACTGTTTTGTCCAACATACGTTTCTGAGGCCCACTGAAAACAATGTTTCATTCTGATCCAGAGGTTTATATTGAGACCTACAGTTCATGAAACTGGGGAGTCTGAGTTAGCTGCTTTTGTGGGGCTGTGTGCTTCCGTTTGTTTGGAGAATGAATGACTTGCCCAGCAGTTCTTGGTACATAATAAGGCCTCAGTCGCACTGGCAATCATTAGTAACTATTGTTGTAACTCCAAAGAGAGTGCCAGAAATTCTGTAAAAATCTTTTTTTTTTTCCCCCACAAGACACTTTGCCTACAACTTTGTTAGTCTGTACTTTTTCTTTTCATTTTCTCTTAGAATTATGTGTCAGGAAAACTTCTGTGGTCGTTTCTGTGCTCTCCACTGCCACGATGTTTACACATCCATTTTATGAATTTACTGTTGTTCACTTGACTGTTGGATTTTTAAGCTTCTGAAGGGAAAGTCAACTCTTTTAGGGATATACCATTTTCCTTTTGCAGCACTTGGAAGAGGGTTGAGCACATATTTGGAGTTCAAGAAAGGTTGGCCGTCTGCACAAACATACACGAAAATGTATACACACATTGCTAGAATATATTCTCCTTAGTAACATTTTAGATAGGTATTCTAATTTGAACAGGAACATATCTGTTTGTATTTTTAATGTTTCATTAATATTGTCTGTTTCTTTTTACTATTAGATTTTAGAGCAGAAATCTGCTGGCCTTAAAAATTAATGCTGATAACTGATTTCATGTTAAACAACACAAAAACTAATAGGAGAACCTGATAGACCATTTTTGGTCTTCTCATAGCCTTATGTAACCATAGTCTACCTGTTTATTTTTCCATATCAATGTACAGCATCATTAAAACATTACTTGGAGAAATTGGTGAAATCTTAATGAAGTCTAAGATTTAGTTAGCAGCAGTGTCCCAATATTGTATTCTTAGTTTTGATGAATAAACCGTGACAGTGTAGTGTGATAACATTACGAGAAATGGAAGGCTGTGATGAGTATATGGGTGCTCTCTGTACTATCTTTGTAACTTTTCTATAAATCTAAAATTACTCCCGAACAAAAAGTTTATTTAAAAAGTGAACAAGGCAAAAAAATTTTACAAATCATTACAAAAATAATTTACAAATAAAAATTAAAAGTGAATAACTGGTAACAAGCTAAGTGTTTAAAAATATGAGAAAATGATTATTAAATTTCCAGTGGCATATTCACTTAATGGCATATAATGCAGTCATTAGAAAGTTTCATTGTAAAAAATGAGCTAACTATGAAATGCTTTTGATATTAAGTAGAAAAAATGTCAAGAACACTATTTGCACAGTCTGATTACAATAATAAAAAATATGTTAATGAAAGCAGACACATCAAAACGATCATCCTAGGACAATGAGATTCTGACTCATTGTTTTTCTTTTTGTCACAGTTTTCTAAATTTCTATAGCTTTACTCTGAATAATCATTGAAAGTGAAAGGGCAGCTCTAAATAACTGAATTTACCCACCAGGGATATGAATTAAGCCATGTTAAAGGAAACAGTACATTTAACCACAACTTCCCCGATTTTAATGACAAAAAAGTTTATATCAGAAAAATTTGATTTGGGAAGTAGTCAAAATAGATGAAGGTAGTCAGAAGGGAGAGACTTCCAATTATAAAATAAGTGCTGAAGATGTAATGTACAGCATGGTGACTATTGTTACTGTATTGTATATTTGAAACTTGCTGAGAGAGTACATCTTAAAAGTTCTCATTTCAAGAAAAAAATGTAACTATGTGTGGTAATGAGTGTTAACCACAACGTGGTTATTGTGGTGATCATTTTGATATATATATATATATATATATATATATATATAATCATTATTGTATACCTGAAACTAGTATACTATACATTCATTTATATCTCAGTAAAAAAAACAGTTTTAGCAAGTGTTTTATCTTAAGGATGTAACTTATTCTTTAGCGTTGGGTACTGGATTTGTTTCAGTTACAACTACTCTCAGCTTCCAAATGTCACCTCCTACAAAATTGACTAATTTTACCTGTACACAGCTGAATACTCCGAAAGCCCTCTTCAAAATGTGTTACCTGTATACATTCACATAGGAAGAGGTGGAGCCAGAAGTAACTTGTGCAGATGCAAAGTGCCGCTGTAGATTAAGAACCCAGAGTGCGTGTTGCTGCCAGTACAGGGCAGTCAGGTCAAAAAGCACACTATGGTTCTGGAAGTGACCTTGAGGGAACAGCCATGGCTTTACTCTCTTCTAGCACCTCCGCATTCTGGCATTTTTAACAGTCACACTTTGGGGTCCGCTTGAAGTCTGACTTCTAGCTCCACACTCTCAGGACACTTGTAAATTTCCACTTCTTGAATCCAGAGATTCCTTCCCACGTTCAGCTTCGTACTTTGGGGGTATAGGTACCCCCGACTTTTTGAAGTTTGCTTTATGCCACTTTGCTTTTACAAAATACCTACATTCTTACCTGTTTTCACTAACTGAAAGAAGTCTGAAGAGGATTTTCACTTTTACGAAAATAAGCAAAAAGGGAAAATAGTGGTCAGCATTTGTTTTGAAGCAAGCTCTTACAGAGGCAGTGTGCTTCCTGAGCAGGGAGAGTGGCACCGCCAAGCTCCTTCCCCAGGAACTGCACTCAGCATCTCAGCATCAAGCCACCATAGCTTTGAACTGTGTCTGTGAGCATCTGTGCTTTATCTTAATTCATTTTGTGCATCCATTAGCAAGATGTGTCCTCAGATAATTGCTGCTTCGCTTTAAACCCTTTCAGCTTAGGAAAGCTTTCATGGGAACGCTCTGCTTTTAAATATCTGGGGAAACCTGTATATTATTTGCTTAATTTTGTTTAGTATAGGAAGAAATATGTAAAAACTGTTAGAAACAAACATAAAGTATAAAGATTATAATGGGTTGTTGCTAAAGTTTTGCTGTGTTTGGATAAATGCTTATATAATTTTTTATCCTGTATTTTAAAATGCTTTACACAGGGAGATCAGCTCGGTGCTTTGTGACCACCTAGAGGGGTGGGATAGAAAGGGTGGGAGGGAGACACAAGAGGGAGGAGATATGGGGATATATGTATATGTATAGCTGATTCACTTTCTTATAAAGCAGAAACTAACACACCATTGTAAAGCAATTATACTCCAATCAAGATGTTAAAAAAAAATAAGCTATTGGTAAATGAGGAATAAAGAAAATTCTCCTTTAGATAAAAATAAATAAAATACTTTAGAGTATGTGAAACATAAGTGTTATTTCAAAATGAAAATGATACGATTGACAATTACTTTTCGATTAAAACCTTTTTCCCAACTTTACGGCTCCTAGTTGAAAATATTTTAGTAGTAAAAAAGGGGATATGTCTGTAATATATGTGTAAGTGTGAGAAGATTCTTGACTAAAAGAGACCTTGGAATACTTTCATCCCTTGGGCTGAAGGAAGAGATATATTTAGAAGCAAAGACAAGAATCAACTGGACAATTTCCACCATCAAATGATAAGCAAGGCATGTCCTTGGAAATCATGGCGATAGGTTTCTTCTCCCTTAGAGGTATTCCATCCTTAAAAATTGAATGAGGTATACTGAATCCTTTATTACTCCTTGGATAGATCTTGGACAAGATTCAGAAAATGGGAATCATTGCAGAAGCACCTCTCAACTCTTTGATGGAGACAATCTTTGATAGGAACTCACCATTTAAAAAGGGTGTGTGTGAAGGGATCCTTGGAAGATGTTCAACTTTTGATGAGATAGCTCCTTGGATGAATTTCAAGACCTGGAGGGGTCCATAATGAAGAATCATGCTGCTTCCATTAGTGTATTTTTTCCTCTTCATGTTTGCAGACAAAGCTGAGAATCTGTCCAATTTCTTCTTTGGCTAAGGTAGTCTTTATTTTAATAGAATGGCTAGTCGACTTGGCACATTTGACATATTCTCATTTGCAGATGAGAAGAGCAAATGGAAGCAAGTAACATTTAGATAATTCTCTTGGCCAATGGAAGATAACTTTGTATTTGAGAGAGCTGCACTTTTGCTTTCCTTTTTTTCTCCACAGTAGTTTACCAGTTTGGGAAATGATGAAAAAATTATGTCCTGTTTTACAGCTGTTAATCTCCAAGTGATTTTTATGCTTCATGTTGTGAAAAACTTTAGTTGGGTTGTTTATATTTAAAAGTAGAATTATGCCTTTATATATTTTATAAAACTTAATATGTCACTTCTCAAAGTTCTGTAGTATATACAATTACTGATAAGGTTGATGGGGCGGGTATTAGTTTCAGGAGTTTCACCAACAATCATTGATTTGCTCTTAATTTAAAAATCAGAGAATCTCTAAATATGAGATTTCATTTTCTCTTGAACTTATAAATGTAGCATTATAACATGTACCAAGTATATTTGCTAATAATTGTTTCGTTAGTTAGGGCACTATATTACTTACTGTATCTGATGAGTGTTCTACCTAAACTCTGCTACTGTATTTTTAATGAGGAACATTATTACTCAGTAAGAACAATAACAATAAAACATCCTGTAGAAGTTTAATAAAAAAAATCGCAAATGCAAAAAGTCACACTTAAGGTTCTGTGACTTGTGATAATTGATATAGATTACAATGCTCTTTGATATTCTATGATCCCATGTATCTAAAAGACTTTAATCTACATTTTACTATAAATGCTTAAATGAAAATAAAAATTTGTATTTATCTTAATAATAATGATTAGGAAATATATTAATTAATGACATCTTAATTAATTAATTTTTTTGTTTTTGCGGTACACGGGTCTCTCACTGTTGTGGCTTCTCCTGTTGCCCAGCACAGGCTCCGGACGCACAGGCTCAGCGGCCATGGCTCATGGGCCCAGCCCCTCCGCAGCATGTGGGATCTTCCCAGACCGGGGCACGAACCCACGCCCCCTGCATCAGCAGGCGGACTCCCAACCACTGTGCCACCAGGGAAGCCCTTACATTAATTTATTGAAAATAGTTACTTTTCATACCTAGTCAAATTTAATGTATTAGTACCTGGCATATCTTGACTAGTAGGGGAAGCAGATATAGATGTAAGAAAATGCAAATTTTAAGATAAAATTGTTTTCAGGCCTAATTTTAAAAAAAAGTCTGTCTGCAATGGATGTTGGTTCCACGCTCCCATTATGACCCAAGACCAAAACATTTAGTTTCAGCAGCACGATGAGAATTAAAACTCATTTCACATGAATGATTTACTGATATCAATGAACAAATTCTTTGGTAGGGGTTATGAAGTCATAAACTCAAGAGAGATAAGGAACCTAAAGCACAAAGACTCAAAATTTCCATTTTTTCAGGGAACATCTCTCTTTTACTCTAGTCAAAGCCAGAAAATCTGTGAAGAGCCTCCTTAATACTGCAGTTGGTGAACATCCTTGAACTAGGGATGAGTTCTGTGCAGCATGTTCAATTACGGCTGTTGATACAACTCTGCCCAGCAGGGCAGTTCTGGTGAAACTGTTCATTCCCAAATTAAGATGGGTTTCTGTAGGTTTCAGGGAGGGAAAAAAATACTTCAAAATAATTAAGTCAGAAAGATCTCTGGGATTCTATTTAACAAAAATATATGCTGGCTTCCACAAAATGCTTTTCCTGTTTAGGTGAACCATTCGGTTGAAAAATGAAATAGGCCATAATAGCATTTTTTGCTGCTTAAAATTTCATCACAATGGCTCCCGTCCTACTTTTCCCAGTGGAATGTGAATTCTTACACTCAGAAGCCAAAACAAAATAACAAAAAACGAAAACCCCCCCAAAACACACACACAACAAAAAACTGTTTTGTGACTTTCGAAGTTACTGTTTTAACTGATCTGGCTCTGAGGTGCGGTTGAAACGGAATATTCCTTTAGCCAGTGGCACAGACGGGTATTTCTGGATGCGATTCTGCCCCCTCGTAGTGGAATGTGATGTACATTTGATTCCCTGGCATGCCTACACTATCACCCATCTGTTAAGATGGCATTGATCCTAAAAAAAAATGTGGTTTGCCAGGTTCCAGAAGTCCTAGGTGTCTGGCATATGTATACATTTCTAAAGGTATTTTCCAGAATTAAAAAAAAAAAAAAAATGAGTTTAGCTTAGGGTGTTTTCTCCCAGAGGATAGTTTCATTGGTGGGCCACGACAGGCAATTCTATCACTAATATATAATTATATAATTTTAGGTATAAATATCCTTATGTTTGATATTGGGAAATTTACATGTGGAAAAAATGTCGTTGAAACTTAGATCAAATATTAACTCGTCTTCTGTATTAAAAATCCTCGTTTGTTGCAGCTGCTCTCTTTCATCGATACCTATATTTGTGATTCATGTTAATTGTATCAGTTCTACCAAGTATTCCGTAAGGTGATGTGTTAAAGAATGGAGTATCCGAGAGGACTGTTGTGACCCATTTTGAGATGGAAATCCGTACCCCATAAACTTGACAGGATAGTGTTGATTGCCTGCAGCGAAAAAGTCCAGAAATGGCTTAAGTTAAAGTCAGATGATGAAAATCCTAGAGAGCCCTGCAGCTCCCAGGGGCCCATAGGATAATTAGGCTCCCGAAGAGAAGACATCCTGTTGTTGCTTACCTACAGGACTCTGGGTGGCAGCTCCTTTCCTTCTTACATTTCCTGGTGTTTTGTTTTTGTAAATGCAGTTTCTTGCAAACCAGGGTGTCTCCATGCAGATGTCCACATTGCAATTGTTTTGTAAAATGAAACAGTATTAGAGGAGGAAAAAAACCTGGGAGACATAAAATTTGGAGAGGAAGTTCCTCCTTGTGCTTCGCTGTTTAGGAAGATTAAATCAAGTAATATAAAACATTGTAGACCCTTAACAGTTTTGGTATACATTTTGCAAGATTCGGCATTTTGAGTTATAGCGCTAGAAAAAAAATGCTTTATCTTTTTAAGAATACCGGCTATATATTGAAAACACGAGCACCTGTTGCATATACATGTATTGAAAATCATTGATATTCAATCTACTTAACAGACCATTTTCAAAAAATCAACTTCAGATACTTTATATATGTTCATGTACATATTTGAGATTTTCAATTTTTGACCACATTTGAGTTAAATCCTTTATCATTTTTTAACTTTGTATGCTGGTTCCTGTATTAAATTCCGAAGAACTAAGGTGTAAGAGAAGTTCCAAATAATATTCTATAATTATCAGATCATATTCCATAAAAATCACCACCATCATATCTACATTCAATAATGTATTTATTTTGTAGTGTTAAAAGGTTATTGAGTTATTGGAGGTAAACTAACGAGATTTTTAATATAGTTCCATGGAAAAGGTAGTCATGCTTAGAGACTCACTGGTAAGAAAAAAGTCATTTTATCACAATTATATTTATAATAAGAGTTAAGAATAAAAAAGCAAGCTCAGTCGTGGTAGGCATGGGTCTATTTACACCCTGCTCTTTCACAGTAGCACAAAACAAATTAAGAGGTTTTAATCAACACGGAAAAGTTCTTTCCAAATCCAAACAGCTGGTCTGAATAATTTATTCACTTTTTAATTTAAACAATCTGCTTTCATTTTTTTCTCATGTATTGTTTCTATTCTAAAAACTACAATATCCCATCTCCAGGTTGAGAAACATGAACCTGATTTCCCTGGTAGAGGGAAGTGTGATGTGAAATAAATATATGTTTGTATGTTACAGATGAGAAGGAATTAAATGTTACTAAACTGAAGGGTAAAATTAAATGTCTATTGAGAGTCCCTGCACAACCGTACTATTCAGGACACACACAGTCAAAGGACTAACTGCTGGTTTTGTGCATGTTTCAACTCAAGGCTTTATATTTTTACTTCTCAACCTTTTTTTCAATAGGTATGTTGATAAGCAAAAAGTAGAAGACTCGGTATATGAAGATACGTGCTTTATGCTGAGTTTGTTCAGAAAAAAAAATTTATAGCTATTTCCATGACAGTTTAGGAAGGACCTGGGATGACGTGTTGAATGTAGCTCCCTGAGCACCTGTTGGTTTTCAGTCTCTGTTAAAGCAGAGTAAGAGCCAAGTATTAGGACAGACTGGCTACTCAGGTGACTCATTCTGCCTCCCTATTATTCCAAGTGGATAATTCATTCTTCACTCTCCGTTTGAAGACATTGATGAAGAGTTGGACAGGCAAAGAGTAGAAACGAGACTGCTTTTTAATGAACTCAGGGCTCTTTCTGTATATACAAGGTGGGGCAAAATGCACTAAGATCCTTTCTTTTAAGGGGGATGCACTGGTGTGGAGTCCTTAGCCCTTCCAAAGCATTAGTATCCTTGCAGGAAATTAAGTGTTTAGAGTTTCATGGTGCTGATTTTGAAGGCTGTCACTCATATGGATGAAAATAGTTTGACGTCCATTTTTTCTACCCTCCCCCCACTGCTTCTCCAAGTTTTATAACGTCATAGCTAGAATGCATCAGGGTATACAGTCTAAGCAAGAGATAATGTAGGATCGTGGAGGGAGAGAGCATAGACTTTGAATCAGAAGATCTTGATCTGAATCTAGGATCCAGCATTTACTAGTTGTGGGGCTCTTGGGAGTGTTAGTTACTTTCTCTAAAGCTCAATTTCCTCTTCAGCAAAATGGGATAATAACAGTGCCCAACATAGAGTCAAACACAATAACAAGTATGAAGTGCTTGACCTTATAGCTGGCATAGGAGAAGCACTTAATAAATCTTATTTTACCAAGATATTTTCCGGAGAAATGCAACTTCATCTCCCACAAGGACTCTTAAAATACACCTTCATAAGTAGCTTTCCCCTAGTTTAAGATTCAAACTTAAACTGAGCTGCTTGAGACTATAAAAATATGTAATATCTTTCCCTTTTTGTCTTTCTCTCTCTCTATATTTATATGTAGACCATACACGTTTGTACGTATATATAAATATAGTCTGTGTGTGTATTTTACATACTTTTTTTTGATTGCTGGAGGAAATTCTACGACTTCACACAACTTGAATTTATGAGATTGTTAAAGGAACCATGAGAATAATATTGGGGTGAAGAGAGGAGGAAAAGAATTAGTGGAAAATCAACTCCTCAATGGAGTGCAGTAATGAAATTTGTATACGAAACTTGTTATTCTGTCTTCTTCCCGGAAAGCTTTACTTTTTCTGCAAGAAAATATCACCCAGGAAAATATTCTTCGTCAGTCTCCCTTGTTAATGTAGTCCCTTGTTGCACACATAGAGGTACAATAGTTTAACAAAACAAAGAGTGACTTGACGTTGCCAGCACTCGGTTGTTTGTGTTCACCTGTGACATTTACAAGTGAAGACATACAGAGCCTTCTTTTGTTTCCTGGATAATCGCTCAGGTGTTAAAGAAGAAGTTGATTCAGTTTTAAATGGTATGATTTCCTCAAGCCTTGGAAAAGTAATTGATGGATTTTCTTCTTCTTTTTTCCATAGCTCAAATATACACACTGCAAAGTCATGTCTAACTGTTTAATTTTACAAGACTGAAAATATTGGATTTAAAGCTTAGGTTTTAGTTGAGGTTTATTCTTGGTGTCCAACCCTGTCTAAACTTTCACAGGCAAATCGGAAATGAAACACAATTGAAACTAAACCAACCCTTTTCTGCCTGCAAAGGGGCCTTAATATTTCATTTTGTGTTTTCACATGGAATCTAATGAAAACGTGATTTTATACAGATTCCTTGTGTCAGTTATTCCCTGTGTCCCTTCTAAACTTATCTATGCATTCACCGTGAAGCTTCATTAAGGATCAAGCCAAGTAGTCTTTAAAAAAGTACAGGGTTTTTGGTGATAGACAGATGGTGGCTTTCATGATGTCAGGAAGTGTCAGATATTATGGTTGGCTTTGGAATGGTGGCTACTATCCAAACAGATTGGGAAACAGACAGAAAGAGCAAGAACACCATTTGTTTTATTTAGATACATTGTGAACAGAAGGAAGCAAGACAGAGCATACTTTTACACATCTTTTTTCCACTCCTTGTGAAAACAGTTTAGGATCTGTTATGTTATATTAGCCCTTTCATTATGCAAAAACATGTGAAAGCCAGAGACGCTGGTTAGAGAATTTGTCTCATTGTAATTTTCTATGAAGTTTGTTTATTTTTATTTTTTGCAGAATGTGATTTTTTTGAAAAACTTCCCTCTCCTTGGGAGTATCAAATGCTTGAAACAGAGAACTGAGACGAAGCCCTTTAGAAGGGCAGTACTGTTAGGAGAGTATGAAGAGAGTATCGACTTCATGACCCAGATGAGGGACTCTCAGAGAATACTGTCAAAAAATTGCAGTTCCTCAAATGAAGGTGCCTCTTCATGAAGAACTGTAGATCTATTTCTGTAAGGATTTAATTCACATTGGCAGCCAGAGGGCAGTATCAGCTCCAGACAAATACGTTGGGTCTAGTTACAGGATTAAAGTTAAGTATTCAGTCCTAGACCTTGGTATCAGGGCACCGCAATGTATCAGTGGGGGACATCTTGATCTTAATCTAAAAGAACATGTAAATTTTCTGTCATATTCAACAGACAGAATGCCTTTAAGCTTCCTTTTTTGCTGTTTACCTATATTCATTTATTATCATAGTATTTTACTCCACCCTTGGGAGATAACTAGAATCTTGGCATTTTTGATAGATTAGAGTTGCAGTGTCACTATCTGCTCCACAGCTGTGTCCCTGAATTATGGTGGATGTACTGGAAATATGGTCCCTAATGTAACTGCTTATGTATTTGAATATGAGGGACCATATTAAAATCCTAAATAAGGAAGGATATATGTTACCCAAAGAAATAGATTGTCTTGGGTTATATAGAATCCAAGGATTGGGGACCTGGAAGGACTCTGAAAGACCATTCTACACTAGGGCTTTTCACTCTGTGCTTCACGTAGCCCCCAAGTTTCACAGAGGTGCCTTAGAGGCTCCTGTGTAGGGTGAGTGAGAGGTCAGGCCTCCAGTCTCCTATCTCTGCTTAATCTAAACAGCTGGGTAAATGAAGACTCTTTCCAGCCTAGGGACAAACAGAGACTGGAATCTTGGCTTCAGAGACAAACATTCCTTTAATAGAAAAGTGTAAAGCATTTGGCTAGGGCTTAGAGTTGGGCATGACTGCATTTTAATTGCTCCCTAAGTTCAAACAGGAGTCAAATTCTGGAGAGAGTTATGGGATAACTCTGATAGGGTAAAAGGAACTCACATGCATTCCCCCTTCCCTCTCTGTTCCCCCACCTCCCACCATGATTTGAATCCTGATGTGACCAAAATACCCAGAGGCTTTAAAGAGGTAGGAGGTCCTAAAAGTAAGAAATCTCAGCCCATAGCTTCCCCTCCCCACCCAAAAAAAAACCCCCACCACTGCACAGGCAATACTTCAGCCCACAAGATCGAAAGCATTGGGGGCACGTTTTTTGGAAATGAGCTAATCCACAGCAGCATAAGACATAATGCGAATTCTTTATTGGGGAGTTTTGAAATTCACAGTATACATGCTGAATAATAGTTAATAGTTGTTAGTCATCTGTTCATAAAAATGCAAAACAAATGCTTTGTTTGTTGAGGCAAGCATACACATTACACATTAAGGAGAGAAAATATTAAGACATCTAGTTAGTAGAAAGCCCATCCCTAGATTGTGGGTAGGGACGGGAGTAGACAGAAAAGGAAGGTTATACAGACCCTTCATGCTGAGGGCATTTCTGAATAGAGAGTTAGGGGGCGAATCTCGTATAATTTCTCCAAAGTTTTGGTTTATGCAGTAAATTTTATTGCCTTAAATAAAATTAATCCTTGTTCTACCTTGGAAAGTGTCTGAACCACTTGACAGGTTAAAATTATGTTTCTCCAGAGCGTGAGTTTAATATCAGCTCTGGTTAGGACTCATCAACTGCTGAAAGAACTCTTGTAAGGAGAAAGGTAACATTAGAGTATTTGCTGAGGCCATTAATTTATATCATGGAATTAAAACATCTAGGAGTCATCTTAAATCTCACTTGGACTTTCAGATGTAGCACACATTGAATGTATATTAAAGTGTGGCCTATCAGAAGAGAAAGCATTTGATATATTTATATATTTATTATATATTTATTGCTCAAATGTTATTTCATTATTAAGTTCCAGACAACTACATGGAGAGTTGTATGTAAATTAAGATGCACCTGCTTAGCCGTTCAACCCCTTACTCGAAAAGAAACTGGGGCTGTTTTTTTTTAATGTAATTTTTAAATAAATTTTAAAATTATTTTTATAGAACATGATTTGTAAAAAAAAAAAAAAGAAAAAAAAATCCCCCCTTACTGGAAATATTGAGCACTTGAAACAGAATGAGCTCATTTTAAGCTTTGTAAAAAAATTCTTGCCTGATTTTGACAACAGGAAAAATAAACTTGTGACTTTACAAAAGTGGACAAAATTACTTGCCCATGTTGGTTGGTGCTAGATTCCTGGTTAAACCCAGAGATGCAGACTCCTGTCCCAGGATAATTTTGTCACGATTACATGGGTAATTCTGTATGTTACCATTCAAATGTCAACAAATATATACACACTTACTAGTTTAAAACAACATTTTAAAACACGTGGTCAAATATATACACGCTTACTGGTTTAAAACAACATTTTAAAACATGTGGTCTGGAATTATACCTAACCTTTGTCGCATATTTCCACATCCCACACGCCTGTCTGATAATGGCATGGAATTGTTCAGTTGTATATTTACTTTATATATAGTGTACTTGTTTTATTTTTATGACACTAACCTCTTCTGAAGTCTTTGTAACTTCAACCACAGAATTTTTTCCCCTTCAGGGAGAAAGGGAGAATTATAGATGCTGACTGTCTCACTCCTGGATCCTTCCAGTCTATGGTAGGGAGAGCTGAACCACTGGTAAATTGGGAAGAAGGAAAAACATCTCTGAAATTCCTTCACATTAAGATAATAGGTAGAGGCTTCCCTGTTGGTGCAGTGGTTGAGAGTCTGCCTGCCGATCCAGGGGACATGTGTTCGTGCCCCGGTCCGGGAAGATCCCACGTGCCGCGGAGCGGCTGGGCCCGTGAGCCATGGCCGCTGGGCCTGCGCGGAGGCCTCCAGCTGGGCCGGAGCCAGTGCTCTGCAACAGGAGAGGCCACAGCAGTGAGAGACCCGCGTACCGCAAAAAAAAAAAAAAAAAAAAAAAGGTAGAGATGCCATGTTAACTCTCATAGGGAGAAGAAGAAATTCATCTTTATTCTTGCCATTCAGAGTAGCCTAAATTGATATTTTAACACATTTCCTTATGGTCTATTTCTCTTTTTTGATAGAAGTTATTCTTTCATTGTATCATATACAATCCCTATTTTATGTTGGAATTTAAACAGTATCCTTGAGTAGTGAGATTAGTGCTAATTTTTATGCTCTTCATTGTAATTTCTCCAATATTCAATTTTCCCATGGTTTTGTATTTCTTTTATAGTCAGGAGAAAGTGTTTAATATAACAAAAATAAGAAAGTTAATATGGCAGCAGTTTCTAGGTAGACTCGAGTATAGGAAAGTTAGGAAACACTGGACTGTTTGGGACAGAGACTCTTGGTAGGAAGATGGAAAAAATGAACTTCAAACTATAACCTACCTCTGATTAAGAGCTCCTGTGATGTTAGTAGGATCCATCTTCCTTGCCTACCTTTGGGTTGCCTCCCTTTTCAGACTCTATGGAGAAAAGTTATACGATTCAGCCTCACAGAAGCACAACACCCATTCAACAGAAGAATCTATTTCCCAAGTAACTCAGAATGCTGTCATTGAATCATATTGACTTGGATTGATTTGATTTGAGGTTTGTGCCCTGCCCTCTCCTTGAACCAGTCATTGTAGACAGGAAGGGAATAAGCTGACTGGTTTTGCTTATTTCACGTATTCAGCTCCTGGATCCTAGGGGTGATGTCTGTTTCATCTGAAGAACATGGCTGAGAATGGAATGAAGAGTCTACCCAAATCAAAGTTAAGATAGCTTTCCCATAAAAAAGAGGGAATGGATGCCGAGAATACAAATACGCAAATTCCACTAGAGCCTTTATGACAACACACTCTTCTAATGTTTTCGCATCTCATCTGCATACTTCATTGTGCCTTCGTGTACCTTCTGTCACTTCTCATCACTCATATGGTTTCAGGTACTTAGCTGACTTCCCAGTTCATCTCTCTTTCTGTCTCTTCTCGCTATGCCCCTTAGGCAATCTGATCCCCTTTGAATGCTTTAATCAGCGTGTGTGTTCAGATACTTATTAAGTCTTTATTTCTATCCCAGCTTTTTCTCCTCAGGATGAGACCTTTGCATCGACATGTCTAACAGACATTTCTACTTGGATGTCCCCTAAAACTTCACTGGGAAAGTCTTATCTGCCCCTTTGAATTTTTCCTTTTCACCTTCTCTTAGGGAATGTCACCTCCTCCTGCATCCTCATTATTTTTTGATAATATCAATGTCTCTCTTTCTCTCCTGCTACTATCATCTCTCTTTTTTTTTTTACTGTCATCTCTTGACTGCATTGCAAAACTGGTTTTCCAGCCAGCAGTGCTGAGGCTGAGTTCCACCCTGATCCACCCTTCCCTCTGGCCAAAGTTAACCTTCTAAAATCTGACCACGTCAACTCTTCACTCTAAACTCAAATGACTGCCATTTCGTTCAGGGTGAGCCCTACTAATGTGGTGTAGGAGGGACCATTCAGCTTTTGTCTACCCTTAGTTCTCTAGCCTAATCTCTCATCACCCAGGCCTTGAATTATTGGGCCAAACAGTGACAACTTACAGTGGCTTGAGTGTGCTGTTTTTTATTTAATCATCGCCAGGCATTTGCTTGTTTTATAACCCCTGCTTGGGAGATCCACATTTTAGCCCGATTATTTGCTATTTCAGGGTCATTTCTTATGGATAAACTTCTCCAATCACCTTTCATGGAGAACTGCATTATATGCTTCCACCACCAGACGCCAGCCATAGTAGAGTTCGCAGTCTTTTGAAATTCCTTTATCACTTGACTTTCTTACCCAATGGACTAAAAATCCCTTGAGGGTAGGAACTATCTATGCCTTAGTCATAGTTGTATTTCCAGCCCCTATGACAGTGCCTGCTCTTAATTGCCTCCCAAAATAATGTTCATTGAATGTACTGTGAATGTGGCTATAGGCAAATATTTTAGCTTTATAGTCAGTCTGTTACATTTCTCTGCAGATTTTTGGGACAAGTCAATCAGGATGGTCCTGCTAAAAAGGGCTGTGTTCCTTTATCTTCAGGAGTTTATTGGCATCAAATGAGACAGTTTTTTTTTTAAAGTACCTATAAACATCAGCTCAATCATGATGGATTGATTAGGTTTCATTTCTGAAGGGAGTTGATGGCCTAACAGAAGGACAGGAATCATTACCTTCAGGTGGTCATCAATCCCCATGAAATATCCTTCCCTACAGTAATTGCTCTTGTAAATTGAAAAGTGGAAATATATTTATGCAAGGCCGAAGATTTCTGTTTTCTGCCATTTCAGTTGTACGTGTAAGTAAGGCATTTCTAGAGACTTAATATTCTGTACTCAGGCTTCTCAGATTGCTTAATACAGGTTTCCACACTCAGCTTATGTAGTGGATAAGATCTCCTCCTTCATTGCTTCTAACCCTATGATCAAAGCAACAATCAAAACCCATTTCACGTGAATGCTATTCTGAAGGACATTTGTACATTTTCTAGCAGCCAGTCTGCCTTATTACAGCATGGCTCGGTTTAAATTTCTGGCTGCCTGTTTATAAACCATGGGGTTTTCGTATAAGAGGATTCTTTATTCTTAGGGAGGCAAACCTATACAGTGAGAGCAAAAATCTCATATTCTAAACTAAGCATCTACTTGCTAGTTTGAAGGGTGTTTTGTTTTAAAATTATTATTTTTATTTGGTATGAAGGCTAATGTGATTTATTTTTATAAGCATATACAAGGAAATTAATAGATACATGTTTAAAAGACTATCTCAAAACTGATGACTTAAATTATTAGGGTTTCTGTAGATGTGTTATCAGGTTTGTTTTCATGTGTAATGGCACATAACCGAAGGTCATATATTTTAACTTACGTTTGCGGCCAGTTAGACTCATATATGATCCCACTTGCTGGCCACATTGTGTGGTGCACAAGAGAAAACTCCCTCTATGGCTGAGTGGCTAGTTAGCTTGGTCCCATTTGCAGTAAGTTCTAAGCAACTCAACCAACATTCTTTGATCATGGAATGTGAGTAATGTGATGATCTGTGGAGAAGACTGAGTCTTTCTTTGGAAGTGCATTTCACGGGAAAGCACATTCCCTACAGGTGTCTTTTTCTGCCTTTATCCTTGAGTAGAACAGTGAATAGAGTTAATGAATCTGGTATAAAGCCAATTATTATCAGTTAGGAAAGGAACATAAACCAAGTTAATCCATCTTTGTTTCAGATGTGATATGCTCTTATACTGGGAGGAATACTCAGATTTCTAGATTTTCCTGCTTTGAAAATTATTAAAATAAATTTGAATTTTAATTGTACAGACATGCTTTTGCCCATTGCCGTTGCCATCAAGCCAACTCACGTGGCTTATGAACAGGGTGAATGATTGCCCCTTTGCCATCAAGCCAGCCATGATGACATGGGACTCAGTCACTCATTATTTCTTACTGTGAACCAAAAATCACCCTGTGTGCCAACCATTTTCCTTTACGTTTTGCTTTTATATGGTTTCCAACTGGCTCAGCAAATGTACTGAAAGTGTTTTAGGTTGCATCTTTCAAGGGCAATTATTTTAGATTTTTATAATCTTAAGAGCTGCTGGAGAAACCATATACATTTTTAGAAAGTATCAGTGATGACGGTAAGAGTATTTGAAATAGTACTAGGTGTGGAGTCAGTCAGCTGGGGTATGGATTTTGACTCTCCGAGAGTTTAGTGATCATACAGATTACTTTATTTTTCTAGGATTCAGTTTCTCAGAAATAACAGTCTCAGAGGCGTCAATGAGTATGAAGTCTTTGTATAAGTCCTTATCATGGTGGCTGGCTCCTGGTAGGTGGGCAAGAAACAAATCTTTTAAAATTAATAATTAATTCATAAGTTAAAGAAAATAGGTTATTTTAAAAGACCAAAGCACGAAAAAGCATACATTGAAGATGAAGTTAGTGTAAATTAATCAGAAATAATGGAATTATAAAGAATCTAATTTCAAATCAAGATCAACTACACTGAATTCCTGAGATTTTATCCCACCCCTCTTCCTAGGTTAATGTTTGCCTCAGTAAGTTTTTGGATCACAGTAAGGAAAGGATTGTAGCTTTAAATGCTCTTGACAAGTTGGAAAAATAAACTGCCAGATGACAAGCTGAATTTTTTGACAACAAACTTCTTTGTACAGCAGATACCGTAGAGGGAAGATCTACGTAACAGTAAGATATTTATTTTTTAAGATTTTTTTTTTTTTTTGGATGTGGACATTTTTAAAGTCTTTACTGAATTTGTTACAGTATTGTTTATGTTTTGGTTTTTTGGCCATGAGGCATGGGACCTTAGCTCCTTGACCAGGGATTGAACCTGCACCCCCTGCATTGGAAGGCGAAGTCCTAAGCACTGGACCACCAGGGAAGTCCCTACATAATAGTAAGATTTTTAAAAAGACAAAGATTATAGCATTCTTTCTATAAGTTAACATCACAGTGTCTTTGAAATGCTATGGGGGTTATTGCAGAAAGATACGAAGCAAACGAAGAATTTATGAGAATATGTAATTTCAAATCATCAGCTCTTGTATCATTTGTATGCATTATTCACTTAATAAATATTGAGAACACACAATGTGTCAGACACTGAGCTAGGTTCTGGGAATGCAAAAGCCTAGACAGAAATCAGTTCCCTGCCCTTACAGAGCCATGATCCAATGAAAAATATAGCTATTAAATACATTTTACATATGTAGTAAATTTTATGGAAGGAAAATGGAAAGACCTAACAGTATCAGTAAGAGGCCAAGGACTCAGGAGAAAGTTCCCTGTAGTCTGACATCTGAAGAAACAGTATGAACGATATCAGCGAGTGTGCATAGGCGTATGCACCTATGCACGTGTGTATTTGTGTGTGTGTGGTGGGCGGGGTATTTTGAGAGAGAGAGAGAGAGAGAGAGAGAGGGAGAGAGAGAGAGAGAGAAGGGTTACAGAGAGAGGGTAAACTTTCATTCAGAGGCCTGACCACGAGAGCCTATGTCTTTAGTCTGCAGGGGAGGGGAAGAGAATGGGGGCTGGAGGGGAGATGAAGGTAAAAAGTAATCAGAGGCAGATCTTGCAGCATCTTTTAAGCCTTCAAAAGCATTAAAGATATTTGTTAAGGAGAAGCCACTGAAGCATTTTAAGGAAGGAAGTAATATGATCAGATTTTTGTTGTTGTTAAACTCAGTTTTGACAACTCTGTGGTTTGTTAAAGCGCATCCACATGAATAACAAATGAATGCAGCACCTGGAGAAGATTAAACAAAAAAGTGCTACAGATTATTTAACAAGTTAAAAGTACTTATTTTTGTTCTTTTTTTTTTAAATTGTGTAGGGGAAAAGGCCATAATATTCTAGGACACTGCTTCTCAATCTATCTGTGGTAGAGGACTGGTTTCTTTTTCCCAATCTATCACAGAACGACACTTCTATGAAATGCAATAAAGATGAATTACTTAGAAGATAAACTTAAAATAATACATACACAATTCAAGCCTCAGTTTTTTTATTAGATTCAACAGACACAAAATTGAATTTCCATAAATAAGATCAGAGCAAACATAACAGCGAGAGAAGAAAGAGGGCCACAAAACCGATATACATTACTCATTGAAAGTGTGTGGGCGATTAAAATTTCTGTACTTATCTCATGCAGACCAATGAAGAAAATAGGCAACAGACTACAGTTTGAGAGAGTTTTGTTTTAGGAATAGTTTATATACTGATAATGATATCAAAAATTTGTTCTCCGTATTTTTTAAGGATAAGAAAAATGGAACAAAAAGTTCAGCAAGAAGGATTTGGATACCATATAGAGAGGCATGGAACTAAAAAAAATTTTTTTAAAAAGAAAGAAAAACACTAAACTCTTTGCCCATATAGGTCCATTATTATCATGGAATATTAAATTCCTCTTTCTATGGATGCAGAATGGCGTTGTGTCATTTTGCCTGTCACACAACCCACCCAACCCAGGAGCATTACATTGACATTATTGCAGGCAATAAGAACCAGTGAGTTTGACTTTTATTATTTTCTACAACATTATGTTATAGTGGCCTTGTTGAAAAGTCTAATACTACTCAGTTTACACCTGTGTTCTGCATTCTGAGAAACACAGCAAGGAAAAAGTGTGATAGACCTGCTCAATTAATATGTGCTTTTAATATGTTAGATAATGGATAAAGCAGGAGAGAGGTTTTCAAACAGGCAGCTAAATAGATATATGGATGCCAGTGGATGTTAAAACATTAGTTAAATATACACCAGCAATGAGTTTCATTAATTTGAAAGTTTTCTGTTTTTCCTTAGGCATTCATTAAATTTCTTGTTAGTTCAACCCATCTTTATTGAGCATCTATTAAAAGCCTGTAATTGTGTTGGGAGCTAGGATCATAGAAAATATGACCCCCTGTTTGAAAACTGCTCGTATTGTAGGGAAAAGTGTACAAAAACGTGTGTAATTGCATTGCGATTAACCACTGAAGAAGCTGTATCTGTAGTAGAAGTTTAGTTTCAGAAAAGACTCAAACTCTTGTACTTCCTCTCCCAGGAGTAGGCAAATAGCATTGTGTAATATAAAATGATCAGCATATGTATTTTAGGGCTTAATACAATTTCCCAAGCTCATATCAGTTTCATCAAGCCAAGTATTCTTAAACTGGCCTTCCCAGTTTTGCTTTACTCTTTTTCCTGTTGAAACTATTCCCTATCATTAGAATCTAATAATAATCAACTGGTCGTAATCAGCTGGTAATAATTATAATAATAATGTTAATACAAATAACTGATTTATTGTCTATTAGGTGCCAGTCACTTTATACTTTTTATTTAATTCATTCAACAGCTGAGAGGTATGCCCATTTTGCAGATGATGAAATTAAGATAATTTGCCCAAGATTATCTAGCAGTTTTGTGGCAACATAAAACTCAAGCCCAGACAGTTCTGCTGCAGCATTTTCCAGTATTAGTCCATCACTATGATTTTTCTATAGACTTCTGTCCCGATGCACAAATCTTTTATGCTGGTGCCTACCTGCATTCCAACCCTTTACCTTCAAATAACAATAAAATCCATAACTTCTCCTGCAGGTCTTTATTTCTCTGCGTTGTCTGTTCTCCACAAAGAATCAGTCTGTTACATTATGTTGTAGAACTGATGAACTAGGCTTCTCTAAATCTGAGAGTGTATTTTTTAAGGTTGTAACCCAATTCAAATTTATTTTTGAAAGAAGGTGAGATAAATCTTGAGTATATCAATTTTATTTTATCATTGAAAGAACACATAATAAGTAAAATTGATGTGTTCTGGTTGTCCTATAGCAAAATATTAGAGAAAAAGACTTTAAAAACAGTTAATCCCTATTTTCCATAATATCATAGATTTGCATGAATACTTGCATTCTCTACCTTGTGTTTGGCAAGACTTGGGCATTTTAAATTAATGAATTTCTCAGCCACTTAAAGAAGAGATTTAAAACCAAGTTTACTCTCAAGATGTAACTTGAGACTGAGTTATACCACTGTTTTATTATTCCTAATGGCACTGAGGCAATCCACGGATACTTCATCCTGCAGTTTTCTAGTGTTATGAAAATGCATAATGTTAATCATTGTAATACTTTATAATCTGACCATAAACCAATGTTTATAGTCAGTTAATCATTGTATTACTTTGCTTTAGGTAATTTAGTACATTACCATAATGTAGCAATCTACTTAATATAAATTTTAAAGTGAACACAATAAAGTTGTATAGCATTAATATATTATTCATCCTAACCTGAAATTTTAAAATACAACTGAATTTTGAACAGAGTTCAGATGTTCTATGACTCTGGTTTCCTCCATCTTGGCTGGGAAAAGAGTGAAGACCTAATGAAGGGCAGAAAAATAAACAGTTATTCTACCTCCAATTATTTATGCATCCGTTTCACAACCTGTTTTGGCAAGAATAGGTTTGGATATCCTCAGGCCAGGAATCTACACGTACTCTTTTTTTTTTTTTGCGGTACGTGGGCCTCTTACTGTTGTGGCCTCTCGCGTTGCGGAGCACAGGCTCCGGACTTGCAGGCTCAGCGGCCATGGCTCACGGGCCCAGCCGCTCCGTGGCATGTGGGATCTTCCCGGACCGGGGCACGAACCCGTGTCCCCTGCATCGGCAGGTGGACTCTCAACCACTGTGCCACCAGGGAAGCCCTACACGTACTCATTTTTGAAAGCGTGAACTCCAATTAAGGGAAACCCATCTCACATTAAAAAAAAAAAATCAGTAAATTTGGGAGTAGTTGGCATTAATTTCATTGAAATGAGATAATGTTTCTCTTATAAATGACTTCAGGGAATACTATGAACACTTTTTAAATTAACACAATTATTAGCGGAATTGGACATTATCTTTGTTTTGAAAACAAACATTTATTGAGTGGCTACTATGTCTCAGGCACAGTGCTAAGTGCTCTCTTTTACATCATCACCTTTAATCCTCATCATAGGCCTCGTGGAGAGATTGCATTCTCAGGACATAAAACTTGGAAATCTTCTAGTAATGCTAAGCTGTGGTGGTAGTTGGGATTTTTAGAAAGCAGTAAAGAAATCTGTGTACATGTGGACTTTTCCCTCCATTCTTCGTATGATAATGAAGAATATGGATACTATCGAATCATAAGGCCTTTTGGCCACCAGAGTCTCAGCATAAGCATTTGATAGGTCCATACGTGGGACCGGCTAGCAAACTGAAAGAATCGAGAGAGTATTGTTAGGAATCAAAGGCTGCATGTATGTAGCTGTCTGGTCACCTCCAATGTGGGTGAACATCAATCAAAGCAGTTTCTAGATATCAGTCTCAGTTTTAATAACATTTGCCAAAGACGGTTTTGGTGTGTATAAGGAAAATTGTCTGGGAATTCCTCTATGATGGCTGGAGTCACTTGCATTTAAAAAAATATTTTCACTGTATTTAAGTGATTGATTCCTGTCATGATTATCATTCCTGAAGAGACATTTAGACTTTTAATATTTTTATGTGTGTTTGTTCTGTTATGTGAACTGTATTGTAAACATTTTATGACAGACTTTGTGTCTTGTACTTTTTTTTTTAAACAAGTTTTTATTTATTTATTTATTTTTGGCTGTGTTGCGTCTTTGTTGCTGCACGCGGGCTTTCTCTAGTTGTGGCGAGCGGGCTTCTCATTGCGGTGGCTTCTCTTGTTGTGGAGCATGGGCTCTAGGCGCACGGGCTTCAGTAGTTGTGGCTCGTGGGCTCTAGAGCGCAGGCTCAGTAGTTGTGGCACGTAGGCTCAGTAGTTGTGGCATGTAGGCTCAGTAGTTGTGGCATGCAGGCTCTAGAGCACAGACTCAGTTGTTGTGCGCATGGGCTTAGTTGCTCCGCGGCATGTGGGATCTTCCCGGACCAGGGCTCGACGTCACGTCCCCTGCATTGGCAGGCGGATTCTTAACCACTGTGCCACCAGGGAAGCCCTCTTGTACTTTTTTTCTTACCCTTTAGTCCCTACCAGAGTATGTTGACTATTGGAGAATGAAACATTAACTTAAATAAATGATTTTTTTTTCAATGAAAGTTTCTCTAATGAATGCTTGGACCTAGAGAAAAATAAATGAAACAGAAACTACTTAAGCAATGATGGAAGTAGTAGGGAAGCTAATCCAGTGTTTCCCAAACTTGCTGCATACTACAATCACCATGTGGTCTCTTAACTGTTTCAAAGCTAAGGCCACACCCCAGACAATTAAATGATAAATGTAGCAGGTGGATGGGGAGTGAAACTCAGTACTTTTTCAAGTTTCCCAGTAATTGCACTGAGCAGAAAGATTTGGGAACCACTGAGCTATTTTATCATATATAATGGGCGTCACTTGCAAACTTGGCTTCACTCTGTTTAAAATAAATCCTTCTCAGATTATATATTTTCATTTAATAATTTTGTCCAAATATATACCTAACAGTGATTGAGTAGAGATTATATAATACACTGTATATCTTATGAATGAGTGTCATGGGGCTGGGTTGTGAGACTAAAATTTCTCCCACCATATTTTAGACAACAAAAGGCACACAAGTGGAGTATTTGGAAAAACACGATAAGCTTGAACAATAAGATTCACTAAAAAAAAATCGTAATAGAATATTTAATGTTTGCAATTGACAGTACTGTTATACTTCAGCAGTACATTTTTCAACTATTAGTTTTGATTACTAGTGCCTTTAGAAGCAGCTTATTGTGAATATTCAGAAAAAGCAAAATTAGTAAATAAGGAATTAAGCTTTTTTCTTTTTTCCAGTGCTTTAGTTAACAAAAGTATATGCAGACTTAATAATACTAATATTAATAAAAAGCTATAACCACAGCAACACCTGCCATATACTGAGCATCTATTTCAGGTTCTTTTCAGAGATTATCTCCATTCTTGAAATTGACTGGTATTCCCGTCTTGTATTGAAAAGGAAATGGGCGTTCAGGGAGACTGACCAGTTTACATAACTGATAAGTGCAAAGCTGGGACAACGTGAAAGCATATGTTATTTGGCTTACTTCATTCTGTGTCTCTAGTCACAATAGCTACATTCTGACTTCCTCCAAATTTACAGTATTTTTTCCCAATATGTCTGCCATTTATCAGTAGACTAAGAAGATGGAGTTCAAAGAGGACTTACTTCCTGGGCCTGCATGTGGTCATGTTAGAATCAGGAAGGTGTGTGTGTGTGTTTGTGTGCTTCCTTAGGTGGGCAAATCTTGAGTCCGGTTTTGCAT
The DNA here is from genome assembly GCF_011762595.2 of Tursiops truncatus. Taxonomy (NCBI): domain Eukaryota; kingdom Metazoa; phylum Chordata; class Mammalia; order Artiodactyla; family Delphinidae; genus Tursiops; species Tursiops truncatus. The sequence goes on from NC_047042.1 coordinate 39,298,496, forward strand.
ATATATGGGTGAGATAAAAACAAAAATTGCATATGCTGGTGGGGATTAAAACTGTTGAGCTTTTGGAAATTGGCTCATTCCTGTGTTTGCTGCAACCAGTCTGGTGCTGTGTGTCACACTTCCCTGCCATATGCAGGCACATTGGCTCTTTTCCTAGGGAAATTGTTTATTTTAAAACACACTCAGGAGACACTATTGGCTAAACAGTGGTTATCCGTGTTTTTTTCCCATAGGGAACTTAATATTTTGTCATTGTTGTACAATTCTAATGGCTTCTTGTGTTCAAGCGACAAAAACCCAACTCACACTAGCTCAAGCCAAAATAGCATCAGCAAAAAGTAAACTCAACAACCAGTACAGGTTTCTTGGAAGGATTGTGAGGTAGCTCAGACACTAAAGGAACTCCTGTAAGAATGACACTGCTTTGGGGATCTTAGGGATAGATAAGCAGGCTGTATCTACTCTAGGCTTTCTACTTTTCTTTGTATTTCCATGTGTGTTTACCTCATTCTCTTCTATGCCTTCAAGTACAGAAGTGTGTGTGTGTGTGTGTGTGTGTGTGTGTGTGTGTGTGTTGAGGGGGTTGGCAAGGGGCGCGAGGGTGAGTATATACAGCTCTGTGCCTGTGTCATCTCAATTTCGGGATTTGAAAGAGGAAAGAGTTCTCAACATCCTTATTCCCAATCCAAAGGTAAAAATATCCCAGGGAATGTCTCTGCTTGTCCTGGCTGGGTCCCCTGCTCTCTCCTGAATGCGTCACTGTGGCCAGGCCTGGGTTACACGTCCAATTCCCAGAGTTCTAGGATTGGCACCCTCCCCTAAACTCCAGAGATGGAGCAGAGAGAGAGCTGAGCCTGAATGAGAGGGGAGGAGTTTGTACTAGACCAGGAAGAAGAAGGAGTGCCTGATGGACTAAAACAATAGGTGGCCATTACACAGGCATTCTTTAATTCCTTGATACCAATTTACTTTCCACATTGCTTGGTAGATAAGTAACAGATTTAGATTAAGGGTAGGTGCCTTACCTACTAGTTAAAGCTGATTGAGGACATAGTTATGTTATTGAAAACAGTTAAAATTGCAAGTAATTAGGGTATCTAGCTGTCATTTTGGTTTTGAATGATAGATTAAAAATAAGTATTTTGAATTAGAATAAGTATTTTGAATTAGAATTGAGGTTAAGTCAAAGCCACTCACTGTTATTGAAATTACTTCTCTGAGCCTCATACGTCTCATTAAGTGGGAGAATATAGTACCTATGAGGTAGTGTTTTACATGGATTCAATGAGATCATTTATAAAAGCTTTTAGTCAAGAATTTGCCATATAGTAAATACTCAATGCATGTTAATAGTAAAACAGACCTAACCCAGTCTAATGATAACAGGAAGAACTCTAGTTAGTCATAAGTTAGAGATCAGAGTGAAATTATGTATTAACATGTTCACATCAGTCCTCATTTTATAATATATGTGTGTACATATATTTTATACAGTATGTGTGTATATACTTGTATGTATATTCAGTATACCACTTTCAAAGATGAACAGATTATCTTGAATCGGTATGGACAAGGCATGTAGAATTTCAACAAACGCTATTAACGTCAGCTCTGTTTTGATGTTTCCCATATCACTAGCTAGAATTTGAACCTTTATAGTTTTTATATTTTAATCTTTCCTTTTAAAATTCTATTCTAATTTAAAATTCTATTCTGTACATATTTATGGAATCCTGAACCTATGTCCCTAACTGGTCCTTTATGAAGAATATTCTGTAACAATCACTTGTGTTATTTTAAAAAGTATGAAAACCCAAATATTATAAAGCTTTTAACAATATATTTGTATTTTCCTCAGCCCCTTGCATAATTCAAAGCACTTATGTGTAAATGCATGAAATTTATGGAAATAATAATCATATGATATTTATAAAAAAATAGATGGCATGTCCAGTGAAAAGGGAGTATTTGAAAAATTAGTTTCACGTTCAGAATCCATTTAACTAGGTGTATGGGAGAGAAGAATTAGTGCCTTTGTTAAAACGCTTCTACTAAAAAAAAAAACTTACTAAATTTGAAAATAGAATGACACTTTATTTTGCAAGACACAAAATTGTTTTTATTTTTAAGAAAAAAATATAATTGTTGACCACCAGATGGCTCCCATATTTTTAAAAATTCAGCAGAAAGAGTGGAAATTCTATTCAAAGTATATAAACATAGATTTAAAAGGAGTACAGTTAAAGACAGTGATACAACCTGTGAACATCTTAAGCATACAAACATAATTGAAGTTCCATAACTTTTGGAAATTTCTTTCTCCCTTTAAAAAAAAAGTATGACATATATATGAACAGCATGATACAATGTACTTTTCAGGTTTTTACTCCACTCTTTGAAAATAACCATGTTGTTAGTATTTCAAGATGGAAGAATAAATAGTATGGAGGAAAAAATCACTCAAAATGCCAATGATAGAATGGCTGTAGTATTTTCGTATTATGTTTTAAATTACACACATGGCGTGTCTCACAATTAATATAAGGACAAATCCGTATGCTTTTGTGTTTACAGATTTTGTCCTGGGACTAACTATGTATTATTGACGGGGCATCTTTAATGACCCCCTCCTCTTGCTATAAGTATCATTCCACAGGACATTTAACACTAATTACAAACCAAGTTCTCCATGAAAGCAAAATAATTTTGACCTGTGTCAAAAATGGAGCCAATTTGTGATGAGGGATGTATTACGCATCACAGCTCAACTGAGGACGTTGCTTTTCCCACAGACAATGTTTTATACCAGTTTTAATATGTAAGCTATTAAGATAAAAGACCGTGTGCTTGTTGCTCTGACAGCTTTTTTAAAGGCTAAGCTGTCCAATTTGTCTTTCATTAAAAGCTTTGTGAAGTTTTGTGATTTGTAGTCACTGAGCCGTTGAGCTTTCAGAGCATACAATTCTATTTTGAGAAAAATTTTTTTGTCAATAAAAAAGGCATATGCTTCAATGAGTCATCCTAACAGAGGAAACTCACAAGAAGGAGTTGACCTGCCCTTCTGCCCAGCTCCTGAATTTCCCCTACCTTTTCTTGTTAGCACAAAGCTTGCCCCTGTGCCTCACACCATGGAGAAACCAAAAATGGGGAGACAAGGTCTCCTTAGCCCATATGGTTTTATTTGTGTTCCGCTGGCACAGTTATAGTCATACAGTAACCAACATAAATTTTTAGTTTTATTATCACCTCTAAAAAGAGACAGAAATGTGAAAATTGAAGCCAGAAGGTTTGTATCACAGGATTAATTAGGCAGGGCCAACTGGAGTCTCACTCCTCCTGGCAGCAAGTGCCTCAAGAAGGTGCCTGCCTTCAATTATGGAGCCACAAAGCAATTAAAAACCCTGTTTCTTTTTCCTGAGGTGTTACTTGTTACTTGATAAATCGCTTTTTTAACATTCTCTGGGGAGCTGAACTGGCTTGAGGTGCAATCTACCGGGGTAGATATTCATGAAAAATTGATTTAGCTCTAGCCTAAGTGCAATAGGTTTAAAATAAACGTGAAAGGAATGAACAGTGTGTTTCTTGGCTGACATTTTATTGGCCATTTTTTTTAATGCACAAAAGACTAGATAATTAAGCATTGAGACATTATGGATCTCCAACAGCAGATATGAATCGAATTGGTCAGCCATCCCAGGCATTTTCTCCTAAGTCACGCTACACGTTCGATTAACCTTTTTCACAGGGCGATGTGTACAATTCTATGGACAAAAATGTGGTGTGCACAAGTCAGAATTAAGTGCATGCCTCCCAGAGCCCACATCCCCTTTCCAATAGAGAATCAGCTCTGTATGAAATTATATCTTTCTACCTGATTTATGTCCTAGTCCAGTGGGATTGGAAACTTGGATCTGTTGTTCTGTTTCTCCAAAAGGAACTTTTCTTGCTTTTCACTGTTAGTTGCAGAATTAGAATAATAATGTAATTCTCAAAAATAGCTATAAATATTCAGAAGTAAGCTTCAGTTGTCTTCTGTATAGCTAGTTTTGTGGACTGGGATTTTACCACTAGTACGTAAATCACCTAGCTAACCCTTTCCTCTGAAATATAAATAATTTAAAATATGCAATAAGTACAGAGTATGACTGGTACAGAGAACAGTGCTCTATCGACATATGGGCTTAAGCTTTATCAGTGATCTCATACTTCCTGTTGAAGAGAGAAGCAAAATATTTTTTAAATCAATAGGCTAAAAACCATGATTGTAAATACAGGAATGAGACTCTACTTTCACTTATAAAGCATATTATGTATGATTTAATAAAACAACAAAGACAGACTTTATGTTATTTTCTATGGTTTGTGTTTCTGAATTAAAAATGTTTATTTAAGAAAGTTAATGATAAAATATTTTATGATAAAATATTTTATCGCCTCCTTACTTTTTCACTTGCTTCCTTTCTTCCTCTTAAGTTTGAATATAGTGTAAAGTTTAGGCAAATGTTTAAAAAGGCTTATTTAATGTCAAGACAGTAAAAATATTTAAGTGATTATAATCAGAAAAGAATTTCTGTCTTTTAGTGAAGATAAGCTGACAAAATATGACCTTAGAAATCTAAATTCTAGTCACTAGAAATTAATTCTGACAAATTCTATTGGGCTTTCATTATGGCTTATCTACCGGTTGATCAATCCTTCTATTTCTTCAGAAAAGCATGATAATTTTTTTCATTACCAGCCAGATTTGACACAATATATTTTTCCTCCTTTATGTTGTGATTTAATGGGCCTAAGTGTTTATTAGAAGAAAATGCCAGAAGCACAATATCTTAGGAAATGTGAGAAGGTGCCAGAAAATATTTGCTATTTCCTTGTACGTTTGTTTTAGACCTGGCTTAAAACTTGCAGCAATAGGTACCTGAATAGACATGTGGTCTCCTTTGCTACTGGTCTTAGTAGAACTAACTACTTTGTCTTTTAAGTGAAGCAGTCTGAAGAATGCAGTCTGTGATATGGTGATTATTTCTATTGGAACACTGGCCATGGGTATGCCTTTGGGAACATGGCTAATTGTGGGTCTAAGATCTTGTTATGATCTTTTGTCCTCTCCTTTGGCTCTGTACTATGTTTATTGCTTTTCTTAAAGTTTCCCAGTGTGGTAGACTTGATCCCCAGATGGGCCCATGATTCCCATCTTCTGGTATCCAAGTGTTTGTATCACCCTGCCCTTGAGTGTAGGTGGGACCTGTTAATATAAGGGACTTCACTCCTTGATTAGATTACGTGTTGTGGCAAAAGTGAAGTGATTTTGTAGATGCAATTAGGGATCCTAATCAGTTGATTTAGTTTCATCAAAAGGGAGGTGAGGGCTTCCCTGGTGGCGCAGTGGTTGAGAGTCCGCCTGCTGATGCAGGGGACACGGGATCGTGCCCTGGTCCGGGAGGATCCCACATGCCGTGGAGCGGCTGGGCCCGTGAGCCATGGCCGCTGAGCCTGCACGTCCGGAGCCTGTGCTCTGCAACGGGAGAGGCCAAAACAGTGAGAGGCCCGTGTACCACAAAAAAAAAAAAAAGGAAGGTGATTCTGGATGGGCCTGATCTAATCAGGTGAATGCTTTAAAGCAGGGACTAGAGGTCAGAGACTTGAAGCAGCACAGATTCTCCCTCTCCTGCTCGCCCTGAAGAAGCAAGCCACTGTGAGTCCGATAGCTACAAGGAAACGAATTATGTCAACTACCACTTCAGCTTGAAAGAGGCTCTTGAGCTTCAGATATGACCCAAGCCCTAGTCCAGTCTTATTTTCAGCCTTATGAGACCCTGAACAGTAAGCCCAGCTAAGCTATTCCTTGACCCCTGACCCATGGAAACTAGGATAAAATAAAGTTTGTTACACAGCATTGGATAGCGAATACATCCAACACAACTATTCATGTCCTAGACATCTATTTCCTAAATTTTACTCAGGACATTAATGCCAAAGTATGTTCATTGGTGTTACAGACCACACTGGGTAACTGAACAAAACATTTATAACTTACTAGAAACAGTTAACTAGGTTTCTCAAAGGTTTTACCCTTCTAATATGTACTTCTCAAAGGCTTCTTTAAATCAAAGAAGAATTGACATAACTAGTATATTCCAAACCTCTAAGGAACCCTATTTTTCTATGTGGCCACTTAAGAACATAGTATTCTAAGGATTCCCCTTAGGAAGGGAACTTTTGGGTCAATTCATCATCCTAGTTTAAAACTCATTACCCCTCTGTCTCTAAATTAGAAATCTGTTACTACCAATGACTGAATAAATTAATTCAAGTTACAACTTTAATGGTTGTTAGGAGAACAATGTGTTAAACATTTTGGAGTGTTTTTACTTTAATATAACATTGAAAGGATAGGGCTTTGACCAGAAGAAATGTACCTCTTTTAATGAAGATTTTAATATATTTCAAAACAATGACTTCATCCACTGTAGAGTTGTTAAAATTCAAAAATATAAAGATAATTGAAATTCTGTAATCTGGTTACACTCTTGCTAAAGCTCAATATAGACTAACCCTTAGCCTATCATTTGGATTCCTAAGGTAGGTGTCTGCATATGATAAAACATATAGGTCACAGACTTTGTTCCCAAAATTTTAATCATGGCATTGGTTTTAAGTAAAATGTTTGGAAAGGAAAAGAAAATGTTGCCAGGGAAGATTTTTCTTCTCTTCAGCACAGGGCCATTTTTCAAGCTTGTCTGCCTCTTACCTAATAAAGTTCCCAGAGAGTCAATTTGCTTCCTTTACCTCCTTAAATTTGCTTGTTCCCACTGGGCCTTTTGAGATGATTGCCACAGAATCGATGTGAAGAATTCCTGTATCCTTCATTTTTGCTGCTTCTGAAAGCTAGCATATAAGTCTGAATGGTGGGGAAAATAAAATTAATGGAAATGGGTGCCGACTGATAATGTTTAACTGAATTAACTTAATTAGTATGCCTTTTACTTTAAACTTGTTAATTTTCTTCATAATTTTAAACAACCATTGTAATATTAGACTCATTTATATAAATCTAAGGTCACTTAGCTTCTAACTACCTTAGTACCTTACATGGCATTTGCATGAGAAAAATGCTTGGAACCTTCTAGAAAGTTTATTGGAAACTCAGAACACTAGAGAGCTTATTTATATTTCAAAGCATTGCTGAACTTCAAATTTACCTAATAGATAAAGTTGTACAAAGATTCCAGTCTGCTGGATACTCTTTCCCCTTCAGTTCTTAATGACCTGGTATTGTTTTCCTATATGTAGCAATAGTAATTTCCTTCTACATTCCCTGAAAACCGTAATGGATTGGAACCTATATTTCTTCCTACAGGCCTGTGTTATGATTTTATTGTCACAGACCACAGGGGGCTTCATAAATAAAGAAGATGAAATTGGACTTCATGATAACTCGAATTCAGGATTTCTCAAATCTGCCAGCATTGATGTTTTGATAATTCTTTGTTATGGGAGACTGGCCTGTGTCTTGAAAGATATTTAGCAGCACCCCTGGGTCTCTACACAGTAGATGCCAGTAGCACCCCTCCCCCTAGTTGTGACGAGCAAAAATGTGCTCAGACATTGCCAGCTGTCCCATGGGAGGCAAAATCCCTGCCGGTTGAGAACTATGTTGCTCTAATTATATACCTTCTACAACTGGGAAGTTGGCTGGCTTCATTTTTTTTTTTTTTAATTTTTATTGGCGTATAGTTGATTTACAATGTTGTGTTAGTTTCAGGTGTACAGCAAAGTGAATCAGTTATATAGATACATGCATCCACTCTTTCTTAGATTCTTTTCCCATATAGGTCATTACAGAGTATTGGGTGGTATATGGTAGGTCCTTCCTTATTAGTTATGTATTTTATATATAGTAGTACATGTTGTCAATACCAGTCTCCCAATTTATCCCTCTCCCCCTTTGTCCCCTGGTAACCATAGGTTTGTTTTCTACATCTGTGACTCTATTTCTGTTTTGTGATTAAGTTCATTTGTACCATTTTTTAAGATTCCACATATAAGCGATATCTTATGGTATTTGTCTTTCTCTGTCTGACTTACTTCACTCCGTATGACAATCTTTAGGTCCATCCATGTTGCTGCAAATGGCATTATTTTGTTCTTTTTTATGACTGATATTCCATTATATATATGTACCACATCTTCTTTATCTACTCCTCGGTCATTGGACATTTAGGTTGCTTCCATGTCTTGGCTGTTGTAAATAGTGCTGCAGTGAACATTGGGGTGCATGTATCTTTCCGAATTATGGTTTTCTCTGGATATGTGCCCAGGAGTGGGATTGCTGGATCATATGGTAGTTCTGTATTTAGTTTTTTAAGGAACCTACATGCTGTTCTCCATAATGGTTGTACCAGTTTACATTCCCACCAACAGTGTAGGAGGGTTCCCTTTTCTCCACACCCTCTCCAGCCTTTATTGTTAGTAGATTTTTTGATGATGGCCATTCTGCCTGGTGTGAGGTGATACCTGATTGTAGTTTTGATTTGCATTTCTCTAACAATTAGTGATGTTGAACATCTTTTCATGTGGTTGGCTAAATTTTAATTTGAAGGTGGTTGATATTTTAACATTTTCACTCATTATTGGTGACATGGTGCTAAGTAAACCAGATGGCATTTTTGGTACTGCAGCTGTGTTTTTTTTTTTAAACCTGTTGTATTTGATCCATATTAACAATTAGGACACAAAACTAAAATCTTTCAGCACTTAGTGAAAAGTGTTCAGGTATTGCATTATGGCACATAATTTTTTGATGCATGCAGTATTATAATTTTGAAAGCACCTACGATTATTGTCAAAATATTGAGGATGCTTAGAAAGGGTGGTAGTTGGCAGGAGTTGAGCCAGCACAGAGGCGTATTTTGGAGACTCATTGAGCTTATGGAAACTTCCTAATTTGGGGGGCTAGAAATCAGAAAGGACATTTGGTTGTTTGAAAGAATTACTTTGTCCATGTTCCCTTTGCTTACTCTTCTTCAGCTGCAGCAGGTGGAATTGAGCAAGTGTTGCTTACGCATTACGAAAGATTCTGCTCTGGTTTGTGCTTTTGCCTCATAAGGTTATCTTAGAAACAGATAAACTTGTCTTAGAATTTTATCCCATGCTTCATGGTTTCCTGAAAATGGAAAATTCCATTTTCTGGAATAGGGAAGAGAACAGGATGAAAATTCCCTGTTTGGCTAATTTCCTGTAAGGCTTATTTAAGGAAAAAATGGGTTGGCAAAGAAAATTCTGACCAAGGGAAGAAGAGTAAATTAGGCCGTCAGAATAGGGGAGGGATGTAGAAAACAAAAAAGTGGGTCAGTGGCCTGACTCACCCAACTTCCCAAGTTCAAGCACACCGATTTCCTCAGACTACAAGGAGTCTCAAGGAGCAAGGGAGGGTAAATGTTTTTCAGTGAGGATTTCTCCAGGAAGACTGCCTTCATCCTGAAGAACAACTTTCTGGTCTTTAGTATAACATTATCTTTTCCTTCATACCCTCAAACTACCCCAAGATCCCTCCCCACTAGTAGGGTATCTGGATCAAGATTGCTTCTTGAATCAAGCCACATGCTATTCTCAGGAAATTCCATTCTTGTGTTGATCCCAAGTCTCTAGTCTAGAATCTTCCCTTTCTGGTATCCTCTTTCAGTGCCATTTTTCTTTGCTATTCTTTAGTCTTACCTGAATACAGCAACTCATTTTATCAGATGGGTTTTCACATCTTTGAAACACCTAGAGAAGGAACCAGGGTATCAGCCATTCTACTCCTGGGAGACTCTTCTGCATGTATGTAAGTTCACAGATATGCATTTGGGAAGAGCATCATCTAACTTTACCCACAATCTTATGTACCCACGATCTTCCTCAGAAGCCCGTCAAGCAAAAAATTTTGTATATTCTCTTTCATACCAGTAAGTAGACATTTTTCACAGTTTTGACTATTAGTCCAGTAAGTCTTCCCCCCAAAAGGAATGGTCTACTCAAAAGATAAATTTCACTGTTCATCTTAGAAGAATAAATCTGCCTAAAGTTAAAAAAGATAGTCTTTTGAGCTATAAGATCTTAAGCTTAAATCTCCACTGTAGATTTCATGACGTGATTTTTAACAGGTCATTTTGATATGTCAGTTAATAATTTCCTTTGGGTCCGTGATACTAGCTAGTTATTACAAAGTCTGCTTTGTAGTAAATGTTCTTTTGAAGTTACTGTGTGTTTGGACAAGGGACATAGATAGTGCCTAAATGGATGTTCTGTGGTTTGAGGATCCTTTCTGGAAAGAGTAAAATATTATTCACCTATAATTTTCTCTTACCATGACGTTTATACTCTTTTTCTTCTTATCAGCAGTTAAAGATAATTTAACTCTTTCCATGTATTGTCTCTCTACTCATTTACTGTTCATTCTTCACCTAGCTCTACCTCTAATAATCTGTCTTCTTCCCTGTCAGTTTGCAAATCTATTTTTGCTAAGGCTACCTTTGACTTCCTTGTCATTAAATGTAACAAGCAATTATCAGCTGTATCTTATTTGATCTCTCATTAGCACTGACCTCTTCCACTGGCTTACAGGTCACCGACAGTCTCCTCTGTTCCCTTCTACCTTTATGAATATATTGCACAGACTTTGTTGCTGTCTTCTGTTCCTCTGTCCAGCAGTTTTGCAGTTCTCAGGATTCTATTCTAAGCCTCTTTTCTTTCATGTCACATACTTGCCTATTAAGTCTCATCCACTCTTACGGCTTCATTACCTCTCACACAGCAGAGACCCCAATTTCAATTGCCTATTGTATAACAAACCACTCCAAAATTTAGTGGCTTAAGACAACAACAACTTTATTCTTTCTTGCTAGTCTTGGTGTTGACTGGGCTAAGCTGCATGGCCTTCTCACTTAGAACAATAATGTCAGCTTTGGCTGCGTCGTATATGGGCTCAATTGTGCTGGAGAGCCAAGATGCTTCACATGCCTGGCATTTGATGCTGGATAGTGGCTGGAAGTTGTTCTGAGACTGTCAGTTGAACATCAACAGGCTTCCCCTACATGTGGCTTGGTCTCTGCACAGCCTGGTGGCTGAGTTCCAGGAAGAAGTGTTCCAAGAGTGAGAAATCCTAGAGGGAGGAAATAGATGCTGTAAGTTCTCTTTAAAAAGTATATGTGCAGGGGCTTCCCTGGTGGCGCAGTGGTTGAGAGTCCGCCTGCCGATGCAAGGGACACGGGTTCGTGCCCCGGTCCGGGAAGATCCCACATGCCGTGGAGCGGCTGGGCCCGTGAGCCATGGCCGCTGAGCCTGCGCGTCCGGAGCTCGTGCTCCGCATTGGGAGAGGCCACAACAGTGAGAGGCCCGCGTACCGCAAAAAAAAAAAAAAAAGTGTATCTGTAGATAACCAACAGGTACCTACTGTATAACACAGGGAACTCTGCTCAATATTATGTAACAACCTAAATGGGAAAAGAATTTGAAAAAGAATAGAGATATGTATATGTATAACTGAATCACTTTGCTGTAACCTGAAACTATCTCAACATTGTTAATAAACTATGTGCCAATATAAACTAAAAAGTTAAAAAAAAAGTATATCTGTGATTGGCACACTGTCACTTCCATTACCTTCTATTAAGCTGTCACAGGGCCAACCCAGATTCAAGTGGGAAGGAAATAAACTCCATGTACTGATGGGAAGAATAATAAAAAGTGTTTGGCCATCTTTAGTCCAGCTACACATTATTATACATAAATTCATCAGACATGGAAAATACCCTAACTACTCCCCAGGATCCTCAAAATCTCATCCCATTACAGCATTAGGCTCCAAGTCCAGCATCTTTTTATCTAAATCAAGTCCCGGTATAGATGAGGCTCTTCAGGCTCCTCTAGATACGAAGAGCTATAAACTGGGAGACAAGTTACCTGACTCCCACCAACTCAATATGCAATGCTGAGACAAGGACCTTAGAATGGACATTCCATTCAAAAAGCAGGGAGGCAAAGAGCAGTCACTGGTGCATAGAAATCTTAAAATTTAGCTGAGCATTTAGCATGCCAGTTCCTTGATTAGGGCTCCTTCTGGCTTTCTTGGATTGATTCTCCATGCCTCTTGCATTTACCTTCTGGGCTCGCATCTCCCCACGATGGGTCATCCCTGTCCCTAAGAGCTATCCCATGTATAGCTGACTAGCTTTCTCAGGCTGTGTCCTACTTGCTGGAAGTTGGGGTCTCAAAGGCCTGTTTTAATTTTGAATGATCACTGTTCCTTCTAGTACAAGCTGGTATAATCCCTTAGGAACTTTGTGGACTTCCTGAGTATAAAAAGAGTCCAATCTGTAAGACAAAAGAGATGGAAATTTCTTTGAAAAAGGCCCCTCTCTACCTTGGACTGAGAGTTAGAAGGCTTGTTGTCTAGAAGAAAGTTTCAGTGAGGTACCTAAATCTTTGTCAGTTCTTAACAAAGGTTTTTATACCCACACACTTGAGATCTTAATTCTAAGATTGCATTTTTACTGGCAGTGCCTTGGAGTGTCTTTTGCAACAGACTAATTTAGAAGATAATTTTTATAATAATTACTCTCTAATTATTTACTTTTTTTTTTTTTTTTGCAGACATGGAAAGTGTTTGACACAGGCAACCAATCTTAATCTGCAATGACCTAGAGACAACAGATCTCTTGCTTATAAAAGAAAAAATACGAATTGCAGGAATAGAGTAGTCTATTTCCATAGGTCGATTTCTCAAAGAATACAGGTAAGCATTTTATTTAGAGGATTCACGCTAAAGGTACCCTCCCCCAGTCCATCGGCCTTTAGTTTAAAGTATCTTATAATTGCCTGAAGTATGAAGCAGCACTTAAAAAATTTCCTCACATCTGCTCTTTTGGAAAGATATAATCAAATGAAGCGATCTGCTGTTTCTCCAATTGCTAGATCAATTATTAATTTAAACTAGAGCTATATTTTTATGACAACTACCATAGACTCATTTGTAAACAAGATAATATTATCTATAACTTGATCAAAATTCAGTATGCAAAGTGTTGACAAAATAAGCTTAAGAAATATGACATTACTAATCACATTTCATAGCATTAGATTCTAAATGTTTTTAATCAACTTATAACATCAAAATAAAAGCAGATTAAATGGAAATTAGAATATATTTAATGTAAAGAACTTCTGAAGTTATAAATAAGATGAACCTACAAGAAAGAAAAGAAAGGGGGAAAAATAAGTATATTGATAGCTACTGTGATACTTGATGTTAGAGAATATAAATTGCCTTCTAGAGCAAATATATTTTCATTTATGTTAAGACAAGCTCTATGAGAAATATTATATAACTGATTCAACATCTAATATTCTTTTTAATGCAACAGTTGATCTCAAGCTTTTTTTATTCCTTAAAAACCTTGTAAGTTTTTAAACTTTAGTTTTGCCCTTGGCTGGTGGTTTAGTGAGTAGCAGTGATGTGCTAGGTATGGCTCCTGTTGGACCCAACCGTGAGCATCTCTTTCCAACATTTTGTACAAAATGGAGGCCATGATGAGAGTGTTTACACCATGGAAGCAAGGAAATACTGCAAATAAGTGTTTCCTTTTTCCCCAGAGAGTTGATTGTAGTACATTTACCAGCATTATAACTGGTAAATATATATCAAAATATATATCTAGGTATTTTCTTGTGATGAGAACACTTAGGATTTATTCCCTTAACTTTTATTTTTTTTCTTTTTTAAAAGTATTATTATTTATTTATTTATACATTTATTTATTTATTTATTTTTACGTTTGGCTGTGTTGGGTCTTCGTTGCTGTGCGCGGGCTTTCTCTAGTTACGGCGAGCGGGGTCTACTCTTCATTGCGGTGCGCGGGCTTCTCAGCAGTGGCTTGTCTTTGTCGTGGAGCATGGGCTCTAGGCATGCGGGCTTCAGTAGTCGTGGCATGCAGGGGCTCAGTAGTTGTGGCACACGGGCTTAGTTCCTCTGTGGCATGTGAGATCTTCCCGGACCAGGGCTTGAACCCGCGTCCCCTGCACTGGCAGGCGGATTCTTTTTTTTTTTTTTGCGCTACGGGGCGTCTCACTGTTGCGGCCTCTCCCGTTGTGGAGCACAGGCTCTGGATGCACAGGCTCAATGGCCATGGCTCATGGGCCTAGGCGCTCCGCGGCATGTGGGATCTTCCCAGACCGGGGCACTAACCCGTGTCCCCTGCATCGGCAGGCGGACTCTCAACTACTGCGCCACCAGGGAAGCCCCTGGCAGGAGGATTCTTAACCACTGTGCCACCAGGGAAGTCCCTCTCTTAATTTTTAAATATAGCATACAGCATTGTCAACTATAGTCATCATGTTGTACATTATATCTTGAGTACTTATTTATCTTATAACTGGATGTTTGTGCCTTGTAACCACATTTATCTAATTTCCCCTAGCCCCAACTCCAACCTCTGGCAACCACAATTCTGATCTCTTTTTCTATGAATTTTGGTTTGTTTTTTTTTTAGATTTCTTATTAGTGAGATCATAACAGTATTTTTCTTTCTTTGTCTTATTTCACTTAGCATAATACCCTCAAGGACTCTCCATGTTGTCACAAGTGGCACTATTTCCTTTTTTTGGCTGAATAATATTCCGTTCAGTATATATACAGGCATACCTCATTTTATCGTGCTTTGCTTTTTTGTACTTTGCAGATATTGTGTTTTATACAACTTGAAGGTTTGTGGCAACCCTGCATCAAGTCTATAGGTGCCATTTTTCCAAAAGCATTTGCTCACTTTGTGTGTCTTGGTAATTTTTCCAATATTTTAAACTTTTCCAGTATTATTACATTTGTTACAGTGACCTGTGATCAGTGATCTTTGACGTAACTGTTGTAATTGTTTTCGGATACCACAAAGCGCACCCATATAAGACATAGAACTTAACTGATAAATACGTTGTGTGTTCTGACTAGCCATTCCCTCACCTCTCTCCATCTCCCTGGGCCTTCTTTATCATGTTCTTTGGTGTAATCATTGTAGGTTTTTCTCTTGTGGATACCATGAGTCTTACATTAAATATTATAAAATTATAACAATTTATTTTAAACTGATAACTTGGATAGAATTCCTAAACTTACACTTTTACTTCTCATCCCCCTCACATTTTTGGTTACTGATGTTGCAGTGTAGATACTTTTATATTGGGTAACTAATAACAGATTATTGTGGTATAGTTTTGTTTTCTTTTTCCTACATTTGTTTAACTTTTAAACTAGGGTTGTAAGTGGATTATGCATCACCATTATCATATTACAGAATCTAACTTTGGCTATATATTTACCATTACCACGAAGTTTTATGCTACTTTCTTAGAATCTTATGACATCAATTAGTGTCCTTTTACTTCTACTCAGAGAAGTCCCTTTAGCATTTCTTGTAAGGCAGGTCTAGTTTGGGAAAGCTTTTGTTTGGGAAAGTCTTTATCTGTCCTTCCCTTCGGAAGGACAGCTTTGCTGGGTGTAGAATGCTTGATTGACAGTTTTTTCCTTCAGTATTTTGAATATATCATCCATTCCCTCCTAGCCTGAAAAGTCTCTGTGGAGAAATTTGCCCAGTCATATGGGGGTTCCCTTCTATGTAACTTCTCTCTTGTGGCTTGTGGGTTTCAGAATTCTTTGTCTTTGACTTTTGACACATTGATTACAGTGTGTCTGGTGTGATCCTATTCAGGTTCAACTCTTTGGGGTCCTTTGGGCCTCATTGATTTGGATGTCCACTTCTTTCCCAAGAAGCTTTAGGACGTTTTCAGCCAGTGTTATTTAAATATATTTTCTGTACATTTCTTTCTCTACTCTTTCTGAAATTCCCATACATATTGTGGATATTGTTTCTTTTCGATTTTTTTTTTTTGATCGTGTCCCATCAGTTCCATGGACTTTATTCACTCTTTTTCATTCTTTTTCCTTTTTGCTACTCTGACTGGATAATTTCAAATGTGCTCTCTTTTAGGTCATTGATTCTTTCTTCTGCATGGTCTAGTCTGCTTTTGAAGCTCTCTGTTGAATTCTTTAGTCACTGTACTTTTCAGTTCTAGGACATCTTTTTGTGTGTGTATGTGGTTTGTATGTATGTGTGTTTTTTTTGTTTTGTTTTTTGGGTTTTTTTTGGATGGTTTCTATTTCTTTGTTGACCTTCTCTCTCTCTCTTTTAAAAATTCATTGTTTTCCTAATTTTGTTTGTGTTCTTGTAGTTCACTAAACTTCTTTAAGAAGATTATTATGAATTCTTTGTCTGACAGTTCATAGACCTCCATTTCTTTAGGGTCAGTCATTGGAGCCTTATTACTTTCCTTTGGTGGTATACCATTTGGTCATGTACCTTATTTTTCATGATCCTTTATTCCTTATGTTTTTATCTGCATATTCAAGTAAGTGGTTTCCTCTTCGAGACTTTATGGTTTGTCTCTGCTTTGACAGAGACAGTTCTTTTTTTTTTTTTGTAGTTACTAGTTTACCATTTAATACCATAAAATATACCCAAACCTATTATAAAAAGTTAAAATTTATTAAAATTTACACACAAACACAGACCACACTCGGCACCATCTTCAGCTGAAAGAAATGTAATCAAGTGTTAAGATGCAGTATTAAATCATAACTGCCTAGAATTAACTGTAGTATATACTACTGTAATAATTTCATAGCCATCTCCTCCTGCTATTGTGGCAAACTCAAGTGTTGCAAGTATCCGCTTAAAGCACCATGTGACACTAGTCATCTCTGTCTGAGGAGTTCATCTCTCAAGTAAATTGCATATAGTAGCAAAGAGTGTTCTCTCACAGTTCCTGCATACTTTCCATTGCATTTAGTGCAAACCACAAACCTTAAATAACATCATGGAACCCATACAAAATGCCACTAGCCGTGCTGGAGGTGCTCCCAAGAAGGAGAGAAAAGTCATGACATTACACATATAAGAAAAATTTGAATTGCTTGATACAGAGACAGTTCTTTACCAGTCAGCTCAGTTTAAGTAACTAGGCATATCTGTTGGTAATGTCATTTAGAAAACGGAGCTTGCTACCAGGGTATATTTAGCGGCAAGGCTGCTACCTGAACTCTGATGTTGGGGAGGCTGCCACTGGCTGATAACAGTTGGATAGGACTGCTTATCCAGTTCCCTGCCCAAGCAAGGCTGTACGATAAGCTCCATGGTTGCCTGGGTTCTCTTGTCAGGCTTTCTAGACAGTTGGGACTCGGTACTATACTCAGTGGTAAATGGGGCTATGAATTAGCTTCAGTGCCTGGCAAGGCAGAGGGAAGGAGCCTGGGGCCTGCACAGTTTGTTGTCTGGAGACCCAACTCAGGTAAGAGTGTGCACGGACTTCCCTGACCAGGTGAGGTCACCAGTTTCGCTCTGCAGATGTAGAAAACCACAGGCTGTACTCTCTGTTCAAGCGCCAATGTGAGCAGGGCTGTTGAATGTACTATGTAGCTCCCTGTGTGTTTGGGTTAGGTTCCCTGGTTGGACAGGTTAAAGACTGTCTTCAGCAATGAGGGAGGCTGTGAATTAGTTACCCTGCTGTGGTGCAGTGGGAGAACCATCTCTAAGACCAGTAAAGCTCTTTGTTTGTGGTCTTGACTCAACCTGACCCATGCCCCAAGTTCCCTGGCCGAATAGGGCCACTGGCTTTACTCTGCAGATTATCTGCTCTGCTTGCTGGACTCTCTGTTCAAGTACTGGTGGACTATGCAGTTTTCTAGGTATTTTGGCCAATCTTTATAGTAGGGCATGGCTGGGAGCTTCACTCAGCAGTGGGTGGGGCTGTGACTCAGCCTTCCTGCCTGGGAAGGATGGGCCAGCTCCAAGCACCTCCCAGGGAGAGGAGTTATTTTAGGCAGTGAGTAGGGCTATGCATTAACTTCCCTGCCTGGGCATAGCAGGGTACCCTTCACACCCAGAACTGGCTTTTCTCTGGGGGTAATCAACTTTGCCTGTTGGACTCTGTGCTCAAGTGTTGTTGGGCTACATAGCTCCCAGGTGTTCTTGCAGCCCTTCTAGTCAGGGCTGGGGTTACACTCAGTAGTGTGCTAGCCTATAGTTTCCTGGTCACAGTGTGCCACTGACTTAGTTCTGCAGATGAGAAAAGTTGCTGGTTAGGATTACTGCTTGGGCTCTGCAGGTAGGAACTCAGTCTGCCAAGAAATGAGTGCTTGTTGCAGACTCCTCCTCTCTTCTTCATCACTGTCAGATTCCTAGTGGTTGAGTCCTGCAAATACCCCTGCAGTCCTCATGGGGCAAGACAAGAGTGCTGGCTCCTGAGAAGGTGGGGGAGCTGGACATCACCCCTGGGCTTTCTTTTCTCATTGGAGGAATCATAGACTCAGAAGAGACCCCTCTGTGTGGTACTGTACCAGCCTGGGGGAGGGCACTGCTCAGCCTCACTCCCGTGTTCTAGAATTCCCTCAGTCGTGTTTTGTTCATGAATACTTTTTAGTTGTTCTTGTGAGGGGGAGTGAAGTGAGGAATGACGTATGTTGCCATCATGGTGACCAAAAATCAGATTATATGATTTTTATCATTTATACTATCAACGTGGTGTATCACATTTACTGATTTGTATGTGTTGAACCATCCTTGCATTCCAAGAATAAATCCTACTTGGTTATGGTGTATAATCCTTTTAGTATTTTGTTGAGTTTGGTTTGCTGATAGTTCAGATTTTTTATATGTGTATTCATCAGGGATATTGGTCTGTAGTTTTATTGTAGTGTCCTTATATGACTTTGATATCAGGGTAATGGTGGCCTTGTAAAATGAACTTAGGAGGGTTCCCTCTTCAATTTTTTGGAAGGTTTTGAGAAGTATTGGTATAAGTCTTTAAACCTTTTTGTAGAATTCACCAGTGGAACCGTCTGGTCCTTGGGTTTTCTGTGTTGGGTGGTTTTGATTACTGATTCAGTCTCCTTAGCTGTTACCAGTCTGTTTAGATTTTCTTCCAGATTCAGATTTGGTAGGTTGAATGTCTCTAGACATTTATCTATTTCTTCTATGTTATCCAATTTATTGGCATATAATTGTTATGGTAGTCTCTTATGATCGTTTGTATTTCTACAGCATCAGTTGTAGTTTTGACTTTCAGTTTGGACTTTATATATTTGAGTCTTTTCTTCTTGGTTAGTCTTGCTAGAGTATTGTAAATTTTGTTCATCTGTTTGAAAAACTAGCTGTAAGTTTTTTTCCTATTGTTTTTCTCATTTTATTTTATTTATTTTTTCCACTCTGATCTTAGTTATTTCCTTTCCTCTCTTCATTTTGGGCTTAGTTTGATATTTTTCTGATTCCCAAGTTCTAGTTTTAGGTTGCTTCTTTGCTTAATATTTTCTTAATGCTTTCATTTATCACTATAAACTTCCCTCCAAGAACTGATTTTGCAGCACTGCATAAGTTTTGGTGTGCTGTGCTTTCCTTTTCATTAGTTTTGAGATTTTTTATTTTTGATCTCTCTTTTGATTTCTTCTTTGACCCATTGGTTGTTTAGGAGCGTATTGTTTAATTTCTACATATTTACAGATTTTTCCAGCTTTCCTCTTGTTGTTCGTATCTAGTTTCATACCATGTGGTTAGAAAAAATCCTTGGTATGATTTCATTGTTCTTAAATTTGATAAGACCTGTTTTTTGTCCTATCATATGGTCTGTCCTGGAGAATGTTCTGTGTGTAATTCACAAGACTGTGTATTTGCCTTCTTTTGGATGGAATGTTCCATAAATGTATGTTAGGTCCATTTAGTCTAATGCCTGGCACATGTCCAATGTTTCCTTGCTGATTTTCTGTCTGGATGATTTATCCATTGCTGAAAATGAGGTATTGAAGTCCTTTTTAATTATTGGTGTCTATTTCTCCCTTCAAATCTGTTTGCATTTACTTAATATATTTATGTACTCCAGTGTTGATCCATATATTTTTATGATTGTTATATCCTCTTGATAATTGACTCTTTTATCATTTTCTGTTCACCTATTTGTGGGTTATTGTCTCTTTTGTCCAATAAGTATAGCTACCCCCCTGTTTGTTTCTGTTTTCACTTGCATGAAATATCCTTTTCCATCACTTCTCTCTGAGTGTCCTTAAAGCTGAAGTGAGCCTCTTGTAGACAGCAGATAAGTGGGTCTTGTTTTTTTAAATCCATCTAAACATTCGGTGCCTTTTGAATTCATCTATTTACATTTAGTGTTATTATTGCTATGTAAGGACTTAATAATGATTGTTTTCTGTTTATTTTGTATTTCAATTGTTTTTCTCTCTATTTCTGCCTACATTTGTAAACTGGTGCTTTTCCCTGCTGGCATGGTCTCTTCTCCCTTTCTTTATTTTTTGTGCATTTACTCTAGGTTTTTGCTTCACAGTTACCGTGAGGCTTACATAAGATACCTCATAGGTAAAACAGTTCATTTTAAGCTGACAGTAACTTTGATCATCTACAAAATATTCACCATTTTACTTCCCACGTTTTGTATTTTTGATATCATTATTTACCTCTTTTCATACTGTATACTTGTTAAAAAATAATAGTATCTATAATTGTTTTTAATACTCTTTTTCATTGACTTTCATGCTATAGTTAAGTGGTTAACCTATCATCATATTACAGAATTAGTTTCCTAAGTCTGACTACTATATATTTATTATTTTCTTTTCCATTATGGTTTATCCCAGGATTTTGGATATAGTTCCCTGTGCTATACAGCAGGACCTTGTTGTTTATCCATTCTAAATGTAATAGTTTGCATCTACCAACCCCGAACTCCCAGTTCATCCCTCTCCCTCCCCCCTCCCCCTTGGCAACCACAAGTCTGATCTCTATGTCTGTGCATCAGTTTCTGTTTCATAGGTAGGCTCATTTGTGTCATAGTTTAGATTCCACATATAAGTGATATCATATGGTGTTTGTCTTTCTTTCTGACTGACTTCACTTAGTATGATAATCTCTAGTGGCATCCACGTTACTGCAAATGGCATATTTCATTCTTTTTTATGGCCGAGTAATATTTCATTGTATATATGTACCACATCTTTTTAAAAATTAATGTATTTTAAAAAAATGTTTATTGGAGTATAGTTAATTTACAATGTTGTGTTAGTTTCAGGTATACAGTAAAGTGAATCTGTTATACATATACATATATTCACTCTTTTTTAGATTATTTTCCGATATAGGTCATTACAGAGTACTGGGTAGAGTTCCCTGTGTGATGCAGTGTGTCCTTATTAGTTATCTGTTTTATGTATAATAGTGTGTATATGTCAATCCCGATCTCTCAATTTATCCCGGCCCCCTTCTCCCCACTGGTAACCATAGGTTTGTTTTCTACATCTGTGATTTCTGTTTGGTAAATAAGTTCATTTGTATGTACCACACCTTCTTTATCCATTCACCTGTTGATGGACATTTAGGTTGTTTCCATGTTTTGGCTATTGCAAATAGTGCTGCTATGAACATAGAGATGCATGTAGCTTTTTGAATTATAGCTTTGTCTGGCTCTATGTCTAGGAGTGGGATTGCTGGATCATATTTTTAGTAACTCTGTTTTTAATTTTTGTAAAACTAGTTTGTACTTTTAGTTTTCTGCCATACTGTTCTCCATAATGGTTGTACCGATTTTACATTCCCACCAACAGTGTAGGAGGGTTCCCTTTTCTCCACAACCTCTCCAGCATTTTTGTTTGTAGACTTTTTGATGATGGCCATTCTGACCAGAGTGAGGTGGTACCTCATTGCAGTTTTGATTTGCATTTCTCTAAGAATTAATGATCTTTAGCATCTTTTCATGTGCCTACTGGCCATATGTATGTCTTCTTTGGAGAAATGTCTGTTAAGGTCTTTTGCTCATTTTTCGACTGGGTTGTTTACTTTTGTTATTGTTGTTGAGTTGTGTGAGGTGTTTGTATGTGTTGGAGATCAAGCCCTTGTCGGTCACATCATTTGCAGATATTTTCCCCCATTCCATAGGTTGTCTTTTCTTCCTTCCTTCCTTCCTTCCTTCTTTCCTTTCCTTTCCTTTTCTTTCCTGTCCTGTCCTGTCCTGTCCTGTGCAAAAGCTTGTAAGTTTGATTAGGTCCCATTTGTTTATTTTTGTTTTTATTTCCATTGCCTTGTCAGTCTTACCTAAAAAAACATTGGTATGATTTATGTCAGAGAATGTTTTGCCTGTGTTCTCTTCTAGGAGTGTTATGTCGAATGTTTAAGTCTTTAAGTCATTTTCAGTTTATTTTTGTAAGCAATTAACTTATGCTCAAAGAGTTTTGGGGGTGATTTCTTCTCACTGAGATCAAGGAAGGCTTCACTGAAGCCCTGGAATGTAGAAGTGGGCCTTTCAAGAAGGAGGGGATATGGGGATATATGTATACATATAGCTGATTGACTTTGTTACACAGCAGAAAGTAACACAACATTGTAAAGTAATTATACTCCACTAAAGATGTTAAAAAATAAAGCCTATTTAAAAACTTTAAAAATAATAATGAAAGATAATAATAGGGAAAACTGTGCAGGAGGAGAGGAGCTAAATGAGAGCGCTCTATAATTTCTGCTCAGTCTTTCTGTAGACCTAAAACTGCTCTAAAAAATAAAGCCTGGTATTTTTAAAAGTTACCAAAAAAAAAAAAGAAAAGAAAAAAAGAAGTGCGCCTTGAGGGAGATGACATTCCAGGCTGAAGAAAGAGTGTTAGCGTAGGCATAATGTTATCAAAAAGCATGAAAAGTCCAAGTAGCAATGAGTAGTCCTCTGTGGCTGAAATGTTGAGTGATGGATGACAGAAAATACAAGTTGGAGCCAGGTATTGAGAATGGAATGAGTAATTTAAATGTTAAAATTTTATGCGTTAAGCAGTGGGGAGTCATTGAAGATTTTTCAAGAGAGGAGTAGAAAGTTCTGACTTAAAGTTTAGGAAGGTAACACATATGTATGTAGAGGACAGGTTGGAAAGTCAAAGAAAATGTGGGAGAAATGCTAGTTAGACATTTTAGTAGAATGATTTATCTTGTTTTGAATTGCTTCGTTGACAGAGAAATAGTTTTGTTAATTCAATATCTTATAACCAACATCCTAAATGTTAAATGAGAGCAACTTTCCTTAATCACTAGTCACCATACCCTTGATATACTCAGGTCTTGTTATTGACTGGATTGTGTCCCCCTGAAGATTCATATGTTGAACCCCAAACCCCCATGTGTCCTTTTTTTTTTTTTTTGCGGTACGTGGGCCTCTCACTGTTGTGGCCTCTCCCGTTGCGGAGCACAGGCTCCGGACGCGCAGGCTCAGCGGCCATGGCTCACGGGCCCAGCCGCTCCGCGGCATGTGGGATCTTCCCGGACCCCGGCACGAACCCGTTTGCCCTGCATCAGCAGGCGGACTCTCAACCACTGCACCACCAGGGAAGCCCCTCCATGTGTCCTTAAGAGAGGTAATTAGGGTTAAAACGAGGTTGTAAGAGGGGCCCTAATCCAATAGCACTGGTGTCCTTATGAGAAAGAGACACCAGAGATCTTTCTCTTTCTGAGGAAACAACAGGAAGGTGGCTGTCTACAAGGTAGGAAGATAGGTCTCACCAGAAACCAACACTGATGGTACCTTGATCTTGGACTCTACCCTCCAAAACTGAGAAAATCCATTTCTGTTGTTTAAGATACCCACCTTGTGTGTTTTTTTTGTTTGTTTTTTTATGGCAGCCAGAGCAGACTAACACAGACCTAGAAGTAAATAACACAGACCTAGAAGTAAAGTCTTCTTGTCTTCAAGTTCCATACTGCCCCTTTGTCTTTTTCCAGGGATGCTGTTTTCTAAGTCTGAGGCATCAGAAACCAGGAAGCATTCATTAAGATATCACTCATCTCGGGCTTCCCTGGTGGCGCAGTGGTTGAGAGTCCGCCTGCCGATGCAGGGGACACGGGTTCGTGCCCCGGTCCGGGAAGATCCCACATGCCGCGGAGCGGCTGGGCCCATGAGCCATGGCCGCTGAGCCTGCGCGTCCGGAGCCTGTGCTCCTCAACGGGAGAGGCCACAACAGTGAGAGGCCTGTGTACTGCAAAAAAAAAAAAAAAAAAGTGTATATATATATATATATATATATATATATATGTATATATATATATATATATATATATATATATGTATATATATATATGTCACTCCTCTCAAGTGCTCATGGCAATTGAGAGGAAAAGAGGGAGTAGATTAAAGAGGTAATTGTTCAGATAGAAACAAGTGGATTGGATTTAGAGATAAAGGAGAGAGACTTTTTAAAAACAAGTTCTTAATCTTTCTTCGTGATTATTCTGCTGAAAACCACCTCTTGAATATAAAGAAGCACCTCCAGATCCATCGTGGAGGTGTGGCTTTCCATCGTGAACCTGACCTCAGGTGTGATATCTCTGGCTTCTAACGCTGCACTGTCCTATTTTTCTTTGACATCTTGGATGCTCCTCACTTGTCATTTGCTTTTTCTTTCTACTACCTTGTAAGTGTTGTTCATATCTTTTAAGATTCTGTCTTTGGCTTCTGCCCCTTTTCCCCACTTTTTAGCTAGGACAGGTCAATTGCTCCTAAGATTTCTATTCAAATACTTTTGTTTTACAACTGAAATTTATAAATGTACTGTGCCATCTCTTCAAGTTTCATGTCCATGAATGGCCTCTGGATATTTCCAGTTAAGTGTCTCAATAGCAATGTATTTCACTTGTGTAACTCAGTAGTTGACAAAGCACCTTCATATATATAGGTATGTACTTGTTTTCTCCCACGTCAGTACTCTGTAAGGCATGTGGTATTAATTTCATTTTATGTTTAGGATACTTACTCTCAAAGTGGTGAATTTTATAGAATAAGTCCAATAAGCAAAAATCATTCAGATGTCAAGCCTAGAGATATTTGGACAGGTCTAAATCGTCTCCAAGCAAGTCTAAAACTGGTCAAAAAGACTTAAATAAAACTTCGTGCTACCAATATTAGTTGCAAATGGTCTCCCCTTCTCAAATTTCTTAGTTGTTATCAGTGCTATCATTTTCTTCATCAGCCTGTCATCAAGCCCAATACCTGAAACTCAATAAGTGTTTGTTGAAAGTATAGTGAAATGACTAAACAAATGGTTCTTACAGTTGATTTTCAATTTAATGCCTCATGAAATCATTTATAAAGTCATTAATCATTCCACATTCTTCATTCCTACTGCAGTCACCCGGGATGTTGGAAGGAAAGAACAAACAAGAGGATGAGCACAAAGAAACACGGATTTTTGGATCCACATTCAGTAAGGAATTTATTTTTCTTAAAGCCAGTGTGAAATTATCATGAGTATTTAAAGATAAATGTATCTTCAGCGTTATATAGTAAAAATAAATCTCTGATTGTTTAGTTATACACTGTTTCTGTTTACAAACCACATACTTAGCACACAAAATAGCAATAATACTGGAAATGTGGTCTCTTGATATTATTATTGGTCTTTCTAGCAATTAAAATTAGGTTTAAAAAAACAATGGCATAAAATCTTATAAGTTAAGACAGTGCCTGATGTAGTTTTAGAAATTTAGGAAGTAATATTGGTGACTAGTGACAATGTAAGGAAGACTAAACATTTCTTAATCAAAATAAATGTTGATTCTGGTCTGGAGACCATTTCTTATTTGATCATCCTTGGAAAATATAAAATGTCAGAGCCATTATTTTTTATTAACTGGATCTGGCATGGGCATAAATAGTAAATTGAACTATCTTTGTGTGGTGGTGGGCATTAAAAGAAAATTGGGCTGAAAAACTATTCAGAGTTAAAATATATCTCATGTAGGTACTTATAGATGGGTGAATCAATTTTAAATAGAACTTTTATACAATAAATGAATATCTCATATAATTTTGGTAAAATACAAATAACCTGTCTTGTCACACAAGGGGTAGTTTGTATGTCTGGCTCGTCACAATTTTAATTGTAAATCTCAGGAAATGCAGAATATGACAATTAAGTTAGGAAGTGCTCAGTGGATTGCAGAGTAGTAAACTTTATTAAATTTCTTCATAAAATAACATTGACCAATAATCTAATACAGAGTTGTCTGTGCATTACTAGGTAGTGCTGAAGGAGCAAACAGCCAGCTCCAACTTCACTCAGAGGACGAGTTCTACTAGTTTGTTTTCTGTATTTCACAGGTTGTTCTATGATAACTAGTTTGTTCTCTGTAATTTACAGGTCCTTCTATGATAAAATTTTAAAAGTTACTTGGTTCTCTCTCCAAGCAAGCAGCACTTTAGAAGAAGCAACGTATCTAATAGTAGAAAACTACTATTTTAGTAGATTGTAGGAAATCAAATATAAACCTATCTATAGACACTAGTAGCTTAATACGAATTACAAGAGAAATTTGAATGAAGGAGTATTGATAGGAAATATATGGGAATAATTTGCTATAACACACAAGCTGGAAGATCTGGGGAAAAAAATAAGTTCTTGGGACTTATCTTCTTTTTCTTTAGCTGGCATGATTTTTGACGGTGTCACAAGGCCCAAACCATGACTTGATAGATGATAACGACAGTTGACAGTGTTCCAGGTAAGCAATGTCCAACTCCCATCCTCACTAATATCAGGTATAATATAGTATGTTAGGTTCAATAATAGGTGTTTTGTGCCCTGCATTTCTACTTATACATCATTTACTCCTGTCTAAAACATGAACTAGATCAAAAATGGTTTTGAGCACTCTCTTCAAAACCACCTCTTAGTAGATATCCATAAAGTAGGAAAAATCATTTTGACATGGTTACTCTAATACTCCAGTAGTAAGTAGTTCCCTGATATTTTCCAGGGCTCACCTGTGTAAAACTCTGGGGTTTTTATCATAGCTTTTAGAATGCTGTGGCACTTACCTGTTACTGCAGCCTAGCAGGTGAAAAGAGCAAACCCAGATCCCGAACATAGTTGCATATCCGCCATTCACATCAGACTCATTATTTTTCTTACCATGAGCACAGATATGAGAATGTACATATATTTTCTCACAGCAAGTATATAAGCTGTGACTCAAAAATTTGGATCACTACCCCGAGGACCCCAAAGTAAAACATGTATTTAAATCTTTTAATTTGACTTCAGCTGTCTGTCACTTGGGGGCTCTTAATTACGAGAATCACTGTTTGTAGTTTTAGGTTTCAATGTGGTGTTTATTGTCTCAGATAGTAAGAATTATTATAGACTAAATGTTTGTGTCCTTCGACAATTCACGTTTTGGAGCTCTAGCCCCCGATGTGATGATATTTAGAGATGGGGCTCAAGGGCAGCAGAACCTTATACCCCAAAATGTATGCAACTTTGGCATATTGATTATTTCCAGCTGTAGGTCCTGGAAAAACAGCAAAGGCAAGGAGAGGCTTTTTCTAAACTCCCCTGATCTGCGTACAGACAGATCGTCCAAAAGGAACGAAATTGTCGTCATAAATCCCCTCCCTGGCCATCAACCAGGGAAGGCTGAGTGTTGACACCACACACAAACTGTCACACCTCCCATCCATTCATCTTTCCTAGAAACCATTTACTCTCCCCTGAGAGGGCTACATCCTCTCTGCCCTTTCCCTATTCTTGATGATATTTAATTCTGAATTCTAGGCCACCTTGGGGAGTAATTCATTTATCTCCCATGTTAATAAACTTCTGTTTTTCTCTTGTTAATCTGGCTTTTCTTACCAGGGCCTCATTGAAGAACTCAGAAAGATACAGGGAAAAATATTTTCCTTCCCTACTGGGCCTTTCGTAGGTAATTAGGAGGGTGGGGCTAGTGTGCTATGATGGGATCAGTGCCCTATTAGAAGAGACATAAGATTAGAAGAGACATAAGAAAACTTGATTCCTCTCTCTTTCCACCCTGTGAGGACACAGTGAGGAGATGGCTGCCTGCAAGCCAGGAAAACGGACCTCATCTGGGAACAGTATTGGCCAGCACCATGACTTTGGACTTCTCGGCGTCCGGAACTGTGAGTACCATCTACTTCCTGTATATGGTATTTTGTTATGGCAGCCCGAGCTGACTGAGACAAGCATGACATTTACCAGTAAGCTTAACCATGGATTTTGTTCTCCACTTGCACCTGGGTCAGCTGTCTACCCTGTAAAGCATATGTGTTGTCAACACATGGTCTCCCCATGACAAATCTCCTACTAGCAGCAGGGCCTTTCCCCAGTGTGCCTCGCATTATTTAAAACTTCCAATGGGGATACAGAGAGTAATCATTTTAGAATAAATACCAGTCACCCAGACAAAATTGAATTAGTCGAATCCCTCTGAATATGTAAAATAACATTTCCTATTATTGTGTCATGCATTAAAAGCTTGGAATGATGAGATGAAGAAGAGATGGAGGAGGAGAGTGAGGACGGCAGTGACGTCATAACTGGATCTGTATGTATATCATCCTCAGTTCATTAAATTTAGTTTAAAATTTCTATTTTAAGTCCACTGTTTAAAACTGGGACAGCTTTACTCCTGAAAGTAATGGTAAGTATGGGACAGCAGGTAACAGAGCTATTCAGGTTAGGGTGGGCCTCCCTTGGCAGTGATGAAATCAGATTTGCAGGAGCAAGGGCTCCGTGATGAGTTGAGGTTTCTGGGGAAGGAATGTAGGGAGGCGGGAGGTGTGCGTTCTGACCAGGTCGGGGCCGGGGTGGGTAGGATCTCTGTTACAGGGTAGAAATAGCCAATCTAAAGAAGGCACATTTAAGATGTGTAGTGTGGCCTTCAGGACTGTCTCGAGTTCCAGTGGATTAGAAAGAGCAGATCATTGTTGAGTCAAGTACAGATTTTGTCAACTGGAGATTTTCTGTTATACCTGAGAACTAGCATTTTTGTAGTATAAAATCTAAGGACTCTGGGGACAGAAAGATTTGGGTTTGAATTCTAGAATTGTCTTTTACTCACTTTCTGGTCATTAGCAAGTCACTTAAACTCTCTAAGTTTCAGTTGCTTTATCAGTAAATGTGGGTAAATACCACATTTGCCACACTAGTGCTATAGGTTGATCATGTTTGTAAAGTACCTGACATTTGTCTGGTAGCTATCAGGTAGTCTTGATATTATAATTACTGCTCTAAAACAAACTATGTGCAAATTTTTCCAGTTACCTTTTTTCTGGGGGTGGAAGGACGGTCATCTAGATTTCAAAGTTCCATTAATTTTACTTCCTAGGGGAAAAAAAGCCCTAAACCCAGACTGTGAGATTTATCGTTTTCCTGATGGCCCATTCTTAACCACTCCCAACTCAGTTTGCCTAACTCTAAAAGGGAAAACTTTTAGGCAGAACATAAAGATTAATTAGTTAAGATTGCAAAGTGCTGTAAGCATGAAATGTTGTATGAGATAATAATAGGATAAATATTAATAATATCCTGTTAGAAGTACACAGACAGCCATAGTAAGGTACCTAAGAAAAATAAATGGCAGTGCTTGGTATGAGATCGAAAATCACTAATGGAGAGAAAGTTTGTTCATACTGGGAGCAGTGTTGCAGCATGTAATACCAGGCCATTTTCAATTGTTTTAATTGCCACAAGCAACTGATCTTTAGAGCTGTTCCTGACAAGCTGTTCTTGCACGGACTTAATGCTGGTCTTTTGGCACCATTTTATGATCATTATCCCCTAGTGAACATTAAATGGTATCGACCCCCTTCAGTGGGTCCATCACTCAGCAGACTCCTTACAGTAATTCAGGGCACAATTAATTAACTTTACAAAAACCCCCTCCAAACTCTCTGCCATTTTAAGACTTCAGGCACTGAAGAAAGTAAAGAGGCAACTAAGAAAAAAGTTACGAGTCCTCTTGTGAGAGCCATCAATTAGGGTAAGTAAGATTCCTAAATTTTTATAACCCTCATTTATCGCTTGCTACTCCTGCTAAATTTATCCTGTGTAAAGGTATCTTTAAAGCTGTTTACGACCAAAAGAACGATTCATCTCTCTACTTCACATCCACTTGAAAGCTGAGAGTGGCAGCTTCCAAGTTGATGTCAGAGTAAATCAGAGTCACAAGTGACTACTATTGGGCCCTACAGAAATGCGAACCAAGTACCTCTCAGGTATGCAAGGAAAGAACTTGGCCCTGTCCTTCTCATCTCCATTTCTAGAGAACTCTCCTGCAGGAATTGTATTTCTGCTCTGAGTTCCAAGTGACTAGCACAGGCCTTCTCTAGAACGTCCACAATAACAAGAATCTACTGCTGGTAATTAGGTGCATGGCTTGTTACATGTATTAATCCATGTAACCATCCTTGTAAGTAAGTCTATAAAAATAAACATTCTGATCATTTTAAACTTGCTAACAATATATGTGCTTTTATTCCAACCCCCTGAAAGTAACTGCTCAGTAGTTTTAGATCTGGTGCTTCAGTCCATCCAGTTCAAATCCTTTTAAACCTGAACCTTTTATACCCTTTTCTTTATAAAGGTAGCAAAGTTGTGCATTCCCTGTACACAAAGCATGACACTTAACTAGGTTCTGGAGGGAGGATGACAAACTATATCACAGTGCACTAACCAGTATATCACAGTGCACTAACCAGTAAAGAGAAAATTTTGGTTTTTGCTAGGTAAGAGCCTGAGGGGAAAAGAACTACAGAGAACAGGTGTACCTCAGTGTACTGCCAAACTCATCAGCTGGCTCAAAAATGTCCTGGAAGAGGTTTTTGTTCCTCTTAGATAGATAGTAGTTCCTTACTCTGTATATTCCAGTCATAGCTACCAAGAAATTTAGAGTAGAGTAATGCATCTTGTTTTCATAGCCCTCACAATATTTACATGGTATTGTATTTCACTCACATCTTTGGATTCTACATCCTTACTTTTTAAATATCTTTCAACAGTTATTATTTTATGGGGTCTGCCTGAAAGCAACAGTATCAAATCCATGGCCATTTTCTTCTTTCAAGGGTACTCAAGATTTAAAAGCAGATCGTCTTATTCAGAGAAACTGCATATCTGTCCTAGGATACTTGTTCTCCCCAAATACTTTTAGACTCTGTTTCTTATCTCGGGGCCCCAAGAATGTCTTTATGAAACCCAGAGCCACAGGGTGGCTTGGACTGCTGGCCTGGAGACCCCTGACTCACATTCTCCCCTCATGCCGATCAGGACCACCAGGGAGGGCCGCTGAGGCGGCTCACTGCCTTAGTTTGCATAAACTGCAACTGGACCAGCACCCGCTGGCTTTGTGCACTGTGACAGGCCAACTGCATCAGGCCTTTGGAACCAGAACAGGGTCTGAGGGTCATGAGCTAGCTACTGGTCCCAAGAGGAGCCCCAGTCTGGGAGTGGAGGCTCCGGCAGGCCTCAAACTCACCCGTCGCTGTTGTGCTCCTCACGTGGGTGGGGCTGATGGATGGATAAGGCTTCTTCACACAACCACTGGGCTGCATCCACGTTTCCTCAGAGAGCTCGGCAACCTGGCCAGAGTATAAACAACAAACACTATAAGCAAACAAACGAAAACTGAGAAAAATAGAAACTAAACTGTGCACCAGATATTCAAAGATGTAGCAAGCTGTAAAAAATATTTCCGAGTTGGTGACTTTGTGTCAGCTTTTGAGGAACGAGCGTGGCTTATACGGTATTTGTTGTTTTCCTCCATGTATTCTCTCTGTACGTTATTTCTAATATTTAGTTTCCCAACAGCAGAATATCTTAACCCTGTTTAGCCAATGATAAACAACAGGCTTGTGTTACACTGAGGGTAGAAACGTTAACTTTTACATTGAGGATTCTAATTTTTTAATGTTGGTATTTTATCCTAGACATAAGAAAGGGACTGTTTAAGCACCGAGGTAGGTTTTATAATCCTTGGCCTGTGATCTTAAATTTTATAATATTGGTTGATGCTTTCATCTAACACATATTAGTGAATGCTGATAATTCGCCTGGAACTGTGTTAGGAAGTAGGAATAAATGATGACTGAAACGCGACGTCTTTTGAGAAATCCACAGTGTGTGAACAATAGGCAGAATACAAGGTAGTAAGTCCATGAATGGAATACCATGATTACACAGTGACGTGAGATCACTTAACTCAGCCCAGGGTAGGCAGAGGAAGCTTTCCCTGGTGGCACAGTGGTTAAGAATCTGCCTGCCAGTGCAGGGGACACGGTTCAAGCCCTGGTCCGGGAAGATCCCACGTGCCGCGGCGCAGCTAAGCCTGTGTGCCCCAACTACTGAAGCCTGTGCTCCACAACGAGAGAAGCCACTGTAATGAGAAGCCTGTGTACCACAACAAAGAGTAGCCCCACTCACCGCAACTAGAGAAAGCCCACGCCCAGCAACGAAGACCCAACGCAGCCAAAAATAAAATTAATAAAGAACATTTGCTTCCCTCCTGACCATAGGATGCCTGAACCATTTAAGAAGTCATATCTGATGCCAATCCATCAATCATTATCCTTCCTTCTGTTGTACTTCGCATGTCAGGAACATCCAAGTTATCAGTGTTATAGAAGGCTTCTCCTAGGCAGGTAATGGGCACACACTCAGGTAGCCTCTGTTCTGTTCTTTGACTTCACGGTGTGGTAATGGTTTGAGAAGCCAAATCACACTTCCTTCTTATACTTCAAAATCCAGATCATAAGAGTAAGCATCTACTCAGGTATTCATTAAGAATGTCAGAATGGTGATCCAAAAGATGAGAAAACACAGTGACTCATCATAAGATGATCATAGCCTAGCAGAACAGATAGACGCATAAAGGATAATAATGCATTTCAAAATCTCTCTTGGTGCAGACATTTACAAAGGGCTATGGGAAAAGGGCTGTGAAGAGAAAATATTCGAACTGGGTCTTTAAAGATGGGAAGATACTAACAATGAAGAATGGAAAGAGAATTTTAGGCATACAAAGCAGCCAATGAGAAAACCAGAGGTATTCAAACGCACAGTTCCTTCAGAGAACTTGGATTACAATGTATATAGAAGGGGGGCTTATGGTAGGAGATAAAGCTGTAAGATCATCTGTGATAAGTTTATGATGGCATAAGAAAGCCTCTGAAAGGGAGTGGACTTTACCTTGAGGGCAGTGAAGAGATTTTTTAAGTAGCAAGTGATTGATAGACTGTGGAGGTGGGCCGGCAAGCCAACATGAAGTTCATCGCATTGGAGCTTTGCACATTGTAAATTGCTAAACAAGCAGTATGACTTGCAGTTTCTAGTTCCACATGTAAGGAGCTTGGAAGTCTACACTTCATCCTAACAGTAAGGAAAAAGGTAAACAGACTGAAGAAATCAACTCTTTTTGGATCCATAAGAGAGGAGAGGACACAGGGCAGACTGCTGCCCCCAAGATGGAAGACGAAGGTACTACTGCAGTTGAGGCTTACAGAACAGATACTAACAAGTGGAAACCTCCCTGGGAACCAGTGCAAGTGTAGGAAAACCTGAACTGTGACACATTGCTTGAGGCTCGGCGTAGACAAGTACGAGAGTTAAAAACTCCAGGGGGACCCAGCCATAGGAGGCTGCTCATAATAAACATCGGAGATAACACCTGTGTGCTTCCAGCAGGTGGACGGAAAAAAGAACCATTTGGAATACGCCAGAGCATTCTGTTCTTAACAAGGCCTGCCCACCAGAGAAACTAGTTAACCAGAGCTTGTCCTTCTTGGGGATTTTCAGACTCTAGTGGACCTGGCAGAAAGGGAATACCCAACTCTAGTCAGCTCTAGCCTTCCACCTGAGAGAAGGGAGGTAGCCAACTCCAGCCTACTCTAGCTATCCTATCCCACTGAGATGGGGAGGAGAAGAACTGAGAAATTCTTGTGAAGTTCACAGTCCAGAGGTGTAGGTTCACTAAACGACTTCTAACAAATCATCACAGGGCTGTGATTTCCCTCCCCTCACACCTTACCATTACATTGCTAAAGGCATATGTATAGCAGTTCCATTAACCCAGTACACAATGTGCAAATGAAACCACAATGAGATATCCCCTCATACCTTCTGGAAGGGCTGTTATTACAAAAAAAAAAAAAAGGAACTGTTACAGCCCTTATGGAAAACAGCTTGGAGGTTTCTCAAAAAATTAACAACAGAATTACCATATAATCCAGCTTCTGGGTCTTTATCCCAAGAAAACAAAAACACTAATCTGAAAAGATATATACATCCCATATTCATTGCAGTGTTACTTACAATAGTCAGTCAAGACATGGAAACAACCTAAATGTCCACTGATAGATAAATGGGTTAAAAAGCTGTGGTATATATATGGCGCAGTATTATTCAGCCATAAAAAGAGAATGGAATCTTGCCATTTGCAATAACAGAGATGGACCTTGAGGGCATTAAGCTAAGTGAAGTCAGTCAAACAGGAAAAAGACATACCCTGTGATCTCATTTATATGTGAAACGTAACAAAGAAACAAACAAAACCCCCAACTTAGAGCTCACAGATTTAGAGAACAGAGGTGGTGGATGGGAGAAATGGGGGAAGAAGGTCAAAAGGTACAAATTTCTAGTTATAAAGTAAGTTATAGAGGTTTAATGTACAGCATGGTGACTACAATTAATAATACTGTATCACAAAATTGAAAGTACCCAAGAGAGTTAATTTTGAAAGTTCTCATCCTAAGGAAAAGAAAATTGTAACTCTGCATGGTGATGGATATTAACTGGACTTATTGTGGTGATCATTTTGCAGTATATACAAATATCAAATCATTATGTTGTACACCTGAAACTAAGATATGTTATGTCAATTATACCTCAATTAAGAAAAAAGAGAAACTAAAATTAAAGAACTATGTTTTCAGTGATTCTGAAAATGTTATTGAAATAGAAAATGGGAAAACTAAAGTATGCCCTCTATCACATGACGATCTTTTACTACTGCTGTATAAACAATGATCAAAGTCATATTTCTCTTCTTATAGGAGGAAAATCCTCCCTTGGCCCATCAACGTATGTAAGCAGAATAAATTATTGATTCCAACAATTTACAAATGTACTAAAACCTAAAGTTTTCTAATTTAAAAGGAAAATTTACTGTTCTTGCTGCTGTTGAAATGTACTGCATTATAAATAATTTCTTGTCCTATATTCTAGCTATCATAAGACACCGCCAGCATTCATCTGGAAAATGCAAGGGACCATATACCTAAGGGATAAGGCAGATGAGTTGAAAAGAAAATAATTCACAAAAATGTGCATAAGCACTTTTCTATATTTGGATAGAAAACATGCAAAAAATTCTGTAACATGTAAATTCTTTCTCTGAGCAATAGTGTCTTCCATAGATTTTAGTTTTATTAGTCTCACTAATCCGTATGAACTTCCTTTATGCAAACTCTTACGTTCTCATCTTGGGGTCTACTCCAGTTTCCATATGAAGTTAAAATATCACAACAGTCTCAAATCTCCTCTCAGATGTTTTGTGTATATCATTTACAAAATGTAACTGGGCGTAGGTCTCTCTCAGTCTAGATTTTTCCTAAATTTTGCTGTCTTGACTGCAGGGCTCCTTCAAAAGCCAATACAAATCCTGAAATCATTGCTTTCTCCTGCTATGTCCTTAGCCTCATGAAAACAATAGTTATGTCAATCATATTCACCATTGGGTCTCCTATGCCACCTAAAAAGAAGTCATTCAAAAAATATATTCTGAATCAAAAAAGTAAACTGATAAAAAATACCATGTGGACACCTTATCAAAAGAAAGCAAGAGTAGCTATATTAATTGCAGACAGGCAGACTTGAAAGCAAAGAAAGTTATTACAGATAAACAAGAGCATCACATAATGATAAAAGGGGTCAGTTCTCCAAGAAGACATAATAATCCTCAACATGTATATGCCTAACAAGAGAACATCAAAATACAGAAAAAAAGAGAGAGCTGCAAGGAGAAATAGAGGTTTTCACTACCTCGTTAGAGGCTTCAACACATCTCTATCAGAAATGGACAGATGCAGCAGGCAGAAAATCCGTATGGACGTAGCTGAACTCAACAACAATAACAATCACCTGGATATAATCTACATCTATAGACTACTTCATCTGACAACAGAATATACACTCTTCTCAGGTTCACACAGAACATTCACCAAAATAGACTACATTCTGGGCCACAAAACATTTTAACAAATTTAAAATAGTAGAAATTGTATGATGTTTGCTTTGAGACCACAATGGAATTAAACTAGAAATCAGTAACAGAGATAACTGGAAAATAACAACATATGCGGAGATTAAATAACACTTTCTATACAACATGGGTCAAAAGCAAAGTCTCAAGAAAAACTAAAAAATATTTTTAACTAAATGAAAATACAGTTTTTAGAAATGTGTGGAAGTGATGTGAAAGCAGTGACTAGAGGTGAAATTTGTAGCATTAAGTGCATATATTTACTAGAAAAGAAAAAGATCTAGAAATCAATAATTAAAGTATCCAACTTTGGAAACTAGAAAGGAGCAAATTAAATCCAAAATAAGCAGAAGAAAAGAAATAAGATTTAAAGGGGGATAAAATTGAAACCAGGAAATCCGTAGAGAAAGTGAACAAAAGCAAAACCTTGTTCTTTGAAAAGGGCAATACAATTTATAAGCCTCTACCCAGGCTAAGTATGAAAAAAAGAGAGAGGACACAAATTGCTCATACAGAAATGGAAGGGAGGACATAACTACAGATCCCAAAGACAATAAATGGATAATAAAGGAATGTTCTGAACAACTCTGTGCCACAAAATTGACAGAAATGGACCAGTTCCTTGAAAAAATAATCTGCCAAACTTTGTACAAGATGAAATAGGCAATCTGAATAGGCCTATATCTATTAAAGACTTTGAATCAATAATTAATAACCTTGCACAACAGAGAGCACCAGGCCCAGATATATTCACTGGTGAATTCTATTAAATATTTAAGTAAGATGTTATACCAATTCTCTTTTAGAGGATAGAAGCAGAGGGAATACTTCAAAACTCATTCTATGAGCCCAGCATTACACTAATACCAAAACCAGGCTAAGACAAAAAAAACAAGTTACAGACCAATATCTCTCATTAACATAGATGCAAAAATCCTCAACAAAATATTAGCTAATCAAATCCAACAATATACAAAAAGAATTATATACCACATACCAAATAGAATTTATCCCAGGCATGCAAGGCTGCGGTTTAACATTTGAAAATCCCTTAATGTAATCCATCACATCAACAGACCAGAAAGAAAACCACATGATCATACGAATAGATGCAGAAAAAGAATTTACAGAATCCGTCAGGCATTATGATAACAAAACTAAACAAATGAAAGAACCTCTCAGTAAGGTAGAAATAGAGGGGAACATCCTGAACTTCATAACAGATACCTACAAAAAACTTATAGCTAACATTATATTTAATGGTGAGATACTCAAAGCTTTACCACTCAGATCAGGTACAAGAGAAGGATGTCCCCCTCAACTTCTTTTAAACATTATACTGGAAGGCCTAGCTAATACAATAAGACAAATAAAGGGAATAAAAGGTATACAGATTGGTAATATAAAAGCAAAACTGTCTTTGTTCACAGATGACATGATCATTTATGTAGAAAACCCCAAAGAATCAACAACAGTGACAAAACCCTGGAACTAATAAGCAATTATAGCAAGGTTGCAGGATAGAAGACTAATATGCAAAAGTCAATCATTTTCTGTATACCAGCAATGAATAAGTGAAATTTTGAAATTAAAAACAACACCATTTTCATTAGCACCCCCAAAATGTAATACTTAACAAAATATGTACAAGATCTGTATGAGGAAGATTACAGAACTCTGATGACAGAAATCAAAGCCAAACAACATCAATGGAGAGAGATTCCATATTCATAAATAGGAAGATGCAATCAGTTGTCAACATGTCAGTACTTCGCAACTGGATGTATAGATCTGAGGAAATCCCAATCAAAATACCAGTAATTTATTTTGTGTATATTGACAAACTGATTCTAAAGTTTGTGTGGAAAGACAAATGACCCAGTATCGCAGCAGAAAACTGAAGGAGAACAAAGGTGGAAGGCAGACATTACCCAGCTTCAAGACTTACTATAAAACTATAGTATTCAAGACAGTGTGGTATTGGTGAAAGAACAGACAAGTAGATCAATGGAACAGTACAGAGCCCTGAAATAGACCCACATAAATATAGTCAACAAATCTATGACAAAGGAGAAGAGGCAATACAGCGGAGCAAAGATAGTCTTTTAAACAAAAGATGCTGGAACAAACTGGAATCACATGCAAAAAAATGAATCAAGTAACTGCACTTTGTTTTACCCTTCACAAAAATTAACTCAAAATGGATCACAGGCCTAAATGTACAATGTAAAACTACAAAACTCCTAGAAGCGATAACATAGGAGAACATCTAAGTAGCTACGTTTTGCAATGACTTTTTAGATACAACACCAAGGACACAAGCCATGAGAGAAATAATTGATAAGCTGGGCTTCATTAAAATTAAAAACTCCTGTTCTAAAAAAGACACTGTCAAATGAATAAGAAAAGTGACAGACTGGGAGATAATATTTGCAAAACGTACATCTGATAAAGGACTGTTATCCAAAATACACATACAACTCTTAAAACTCAACAAGAAAAAGAAAAATTTAAAAATGAGTCAAAGACCTTAATGGACACCTTACCAAAGAAGATATATAGATGACGAGCATATGAAAAGATGCTCTGTAAAGCAACAATGAGATATCCCTTCACTTCTGTTAGAATGGCCAAAATTCAGGATACTGACAACACTGAATGCTGGCAAGAATGTGGAGTAACTGAAACTCTCCATTGCTAGTGGGAATGCAAAATGGTGTAGCCACTCTGGAAGACAGTAGTTTCTTACAGAGCTAAACATACTTTTACCATATGATCTGGCAGTTATGCTTCGTGGTGTTGACACAAAGGAACTGAAAACTTATGTCTACACAAAGCACGTGGATGTTTCTAGTGGCTTTATTCATCATTGCTAAGACTTGGAAGCAACCAAGATATCCTTCAGTAGTAGGTGAATGGATACATAAACTGTGGTACATCCAGACCATGAAATATTATTCTATACTAAATAGAAATAAGCTATCAAATAAGACATGAAACAACATGGAGGAAGTGTAACTGCGTATTACTAAGTGAAAGAAGCCAATGTGAAAAGGCTACATACTCTATTATTCCAAGCATGTGATATTCTGGAAATCTATGGATTAACTATGGAGAAAGTGCAAAGATCAGTAGTTTCCAGGGGTTGAATAGGTGGAGGACAGAGGAATTTTAGGGCAGTGAAAAGTCCTCTGTATGATACTAGACTAGTGGAACATGTCATTATACATTTGTCCAAAGCCATAGACTGTATAACACCAAGAGTTAACCCTACCTTAAACTATGGACTTCACATGATTATGATGTGTCACTATACAAGTTGGAGATCTACCTTCACCTAGCAAAAAACCAATTAAAAATAGAATTGGGCAACTGGTCCCATAAAGAATAGTAATAAGCACTAGAAAATAAGGGTAAGTTAACAGAAATTGATAGATCCATATGGAACTAATAACACAACTTTAAGTTACAAGGAAGACCTAAATAAATCGAATACATTCCTGGATAGGGATACTCAGTACGGTAAGAATGTGATTTCTGTACAGATTAACTTACAAATTCAATACAATGTCAACTTTTGTTGACATTGTATTGAATTTGTAAGTTAATATTTTTGATACAAATATACAAATATTTTTGATACAACTTCACAGTCTGAGTAAATTTATTTAAAAGTTAAAATGCCTACTAATCCCCAATAAATATTTGAGAAAGATTAATGATTTTATAAAATCTCACTAGATATAAAAACTTATTCTACACATACAGTAATTCAAACAATGTATTTTGACAAATAAAGAAGCAGAAGATCAATAACCAAAAAATTGGTAGCCCAGAGAAGCAGTTACTTACAGGTGAGATTTCGTATATACTGATGGTGCTATTTCAAGTCAGATTAATGCCTTGAGGACAGCTAGCAATTTTATTGCCCAGCACGGGAGAGGATAAGAAAATTAACCCCAATATTTTAGAGATTGTAATAAACTCTGTAGAGTCGTAGCATAGCTCTGCTTTACTAATGGTGCACTCATCCCCAGCTGTTGTTAGTATTGGCTTCTAACAGCTCTCAACTGAAGATGGAGGGCACTTGGGTGGTAAAACCCTTTGGTGCCATTAATGGATTAGGCTGAAGTTAGATGTCAAGTAACTGCGCTTTGTTTTACCTTCTTCTCTGGTACTTCTCTTCCTTCACTTCCTTACAGGCTTTGCACAAGAGTACTCACTCAATAATCACTTGTAAAAGAATCCCCTTTATGGGCTCTGATTCTCAAGAACCTGACCTAAGATGACCTAATAAAGCAAAAGATTATTTCTCATTTATATAAAGTACCATGTGATTTGACAGAAGTTCAATTCGACTTGTTGCCTCTGGGATTCAGGCTTCCACCAACTTGTGATGATACTCTCTCAGCGTATGACTTACAAGTTCCTGTACAGGGGGAAAAATAAAAACTGCACAGAGGAATTGTACCTAGTCCTAACTCACAGGGACCAGCAATGATACAGGTCACTTCTGATCATCGTCCATTGGCCAACACTCAATTTGTGGGGAATGGAAAGTGTAGGAGAACACAGGAAATAGTTAACGACTCTACTGTCTCTGCCATAGCAGTCCTTCTTAAGAAATAAGTTTAAATTATTTTAAACTTTAAAATAACTTGGTGTGTATGTAGGATGTGGTTACTGATATGCATGTGGGTACTAAAATACAAGTAGACCAAAACCTATCAACTATTGAAGTAACTGTATGTAAACAGAGGAGAATATTTTAAAACTTGTTTATGTCAGGACAACATTCTTAAGTAAAACATGAACTCTGGAAATTGTCAGGTAAAGTAGAAATTTGGATTTCATGAAAATGTTTATATGAAAGACAATCAGAGATGAAAAGTTATCCCATGTTCGTGGATTGGAATAATTAAGATTCTTAAAATATCCATCCTACCTAAAGCCATTTACAGACTCACTGCAATCCATATCAAGATTCCAATCACATTTTTTAACAGAAACATGAAAAAACAATCCTAAAATGTATGTGTAATCACAAAAGAACCTGAATAGCCAAATCAACCTTGAGAAAGAACAAGCCTGGAGGAATCACACTTCCTGATTTCAAGCTGTAGTATAAAGCTACAGCAATCAAATAGTATGGTACTTGTTCCATACTATTTGAATGGTGTTAGCTGTGGGTTTGTCATATACGGCCTTCATGATGTTGAGACCCTTTCTGGAGAGTTTTTATCATAAATGGGAGTTGAATTTTGTCAAAAGTTTTTTCTGCATTTCTTGAGATCATCATATGATTTTTATTCTTCACTTTGTTAATGTGGTGTATCACATTGACTGACTTGCAGATATTGACAAATTCTTGCATCCCTGGGATAAATCCACTTGATCATGGTATATGATCCTTTTAATATATTGTTGAATTTGGTTTGCTAATATTCTATTGAGGAGTTTTGCACCTATGCTCACCAGTGATGTTGGCCCGTAATTTCCTTTTCTTTTTTTTTTTTTGGTGATATCTTTGTCTGGTTTTGGTATCAGGGTGCCCAATCTCACCACTTTTATTCAACATGGTACTGGAAGCCTAGTCCTAGCAGTCAGAGAAGAAAAAGAAGTAACAGGATTCTAAATTGTAAAGGAAGAAGTGAAACTGTCACTGTTTGCAGATGCTGTGATACTGTACACAGAAAATCCTAAAGGTACCACCAGAAACCTACTAGAGCTCATCAATGAATTCAGCAAAGTTTGCAGGATACAAAATTAATATACAGAAATCTGTTGCACTTCTGTACACTAAAAAGGAACTATCAGAAAGAGAAATTGATTTGGAAAGATATCCCATGCTCTTGGATTAGAGGACTTAATATAGTTAAAATGGCCACATTACCCAAAGCAATCTACAAACTTAATGCGATCCCTATCAAATTACCCATGATATTTTTTATAGAACTAGAAGAAATAATCCTAAAACTTTTATTGAATGACAAAAGACCCAGAATTGCCAAAGCAATCCTGAGGGAAAAGAACAAAGCTGGAGGCCTAAGCCTTCCAGACTTCAGACGATACTACAAAGCTAAAGTAATCAAAACAGTGTGACACTGGCACAAAAACAGACATATAGATCAATGAACAGGAAATGGAGAGCCCAGAAATAAAACCACACATCTGTGGTCAATTGTTGACAAAGGAGGCAAGAATATACAATGGGAAAAAAACAGCCTCTTCAACAAATGGTGTTGGGAAAACTGGACAGATACATGCAAAACAATCAAACTGGACTACTCTCTCACACCATGCACAAAAACAAATTCAAAAATGGACTGAAGACTTAAATGTAAGAACCGAAACCATAAAACTTGTAGAAGAATACATAGGCAGTACATTCTTTGACACTGGTCTCCATAGTATTTTGGGGGGTATGTATGTCTCCTTGGGCAAGGGAAACAAAAGTGAAAATAAACAAATGGGAGTAAATCAAACTAAAACACTTTTGCAAAGCAAAGGAAACTATCAACAAAATGAAAAGGCCACCTACTGAATGGGAGGAGATATTTGCAAAAGATATATCTGATAAGAGGTTACTATACAAAATATACAAAGAATTCATACAACTCAAGATCAGAAAAACAAGCCTATTGAAAAATGGGCAGAG
Source organism: Tursiops truncatus (assembly GCF_011762595.2). Taxonomy (NCBI): domain Eukaryota; kingdom Metazoa; phylum Chordata; class Mammalia; order Artiodactyla; family Delphinidae; genus Tursiops; species Tursiops truncatus. The sequence goes on from NC_047042.1 coordinate 39,341,318, forward strand.
GATCTGAGTAGACATTTTTCCAAAGAAGACATACAGATGGCCAACACACACATGAAAAGACGCTCAATATCACTTACCAGGGATGTGCAAATCAAAACCATAATGAGATATCACACTAGTCAGAATGACTAGTATCAAAAAGACCACAAATAACAAGCATTGACAAGAATGTGGAGAGATGAGAACCTTGTGCATTGTTGGTGGGAATGTAAATTTGTGCAGCCAATATGGAAAATAGTATTGACATTCCTAAAAAATAAAGATAGAGCTACCGTATGATACAGCAATACCATTCCTGAATATTTTTCTGAAGAAAATAAAAACACTAATTAGAAAAGATATATGTACACTATGTTCATTTCAGCATTATTTGCAATAACTAAGATATAGAAACAACTTAAGTTCCCATTGGTGAATAAATGCATAAAGAAGATGTGATATATATGTTCAATAGAATATTACTCAGCCATAAAAAAGGAAATCTTGCCATTTGCCACAACATGGATGGACTAGATGGTATTAAGTGAAATAAGTCAGACAGAAAAAGACAAATACAGTATGATTTCACTTATATATGGAATCTAAGAAAACAAAATACATGAATAAACATAACAAAATATAAACAGTTATAGATACAGAGAACAAATAGCTGGGGTATACATGGAGGAAGGAAATAGGTGAGGGAGATTAAGAGGTCCATATTTCCAGTGGCAAATAAATGTCACAAGGATGAGATGTGCAGTATGGGGAGTATAGTCAATAACTATGTGATATCTTTGTATGGTGACGTATCTTGACTTACCATGGTGATCAGTTTGAAATGTATAGAAATATTGAATCACTATATTGTGTAATGGGAACTAACAGTATTATAGGTCAATTATAGTTCAAAAGCAAACAGACTCACAGAAAAAGGGATCAGATTTGTGGTTACTGGAGGCTGGGGGTGTGAGGGGAGGGGGGAATTGGATGAAAGTGGTCAACAGGTACAAACTTTCAGTTATAACATAAACAAGTACTAGAGGTATAACGTAAAACGTCATAAATATAATTAACACTGCTGTATGATATATTTGAAAATTGCTTAGAGGGAAAATCCTAGAAGTTCTCATCACAAGCAAAAACATTTTTTTGGTAAGTACATGAGTTGATGGACGTTACCTAAACTTATTGTGATAATCACTTCTTGATGTATGTAAATCAAATCAATATGTTATATACCTTAGAACTTACACAGTGCTGTATGTCAATTATACCTCAATAAAACTGAAGGAAAAAAACCCGGTAGGGTACTGGCATAAAAACAGGCACACAGGGCTTTCCTGGTGGCGCAGTGGTTGAGAGTCCACCTGCCAATGCAGGGGACACGGGTTCGTGGCCCGGTCTGGGAAGATCCCACATGCCACACAGCGGCTGGGCCCGTGAGCCATGGCCGCTGGGCCTGCGTCTCCGGAGCCTGTGCTCTACAACGGGAGAGGCCACAACAGTGAGAGGCCTGCATACCGCAAAAAACCCAAAAAAAACCAGACACACAAACTAATGAAATAGAATCCAGAGCTCAGAAATAAATGCATGCATATATGGTCAATAATATTTGACAAGGGATCCAAGATAAGTCAATGGAGATAAGATAGGCTCTTTAATAAATGGTGATGGGAAAATTGGATATTCACATGTAAAAGAATGAAGCTAGACCCCTATCTTAGACCACTCACAAAAGCTAACTCAAAATGGATTAAAGACTTATATGTATAAAGCATTAATAGAAAAGACACTATATACTCATTTGTTTATGCAATATTTAACTTACATAATTATGATGACCATTGCAGTGATGTAATAGGTCCTGGGAAAAGTGCAATTAATTCTCGGTAAGCATATGATTCAAAAGCAATAGAGCACAGCATAGCAGAGATTAGCCCCCTAGCCAAATGTGTTTACCAAGTCAGTATATCTTATCTTGTCTGTTAATCTGTAGAGTAAGTTATTTGGACATTGATCTACAGTACTCTTTGCCATCTTGGAAAATGAGGGGCATGTTCTGGCCTGACTTTTGTATCCTCAAGTCCCATGAACACTAAAAGGGTAAGTCCTCCTTAATGGAGAACTCCACCATGGTCTTGTTAATCTCATTCTGCTTTACAGTTGTAATTTTCAAACTCATTATTTGTTTGTTTATTTATCTAGTTTAGTGCTGAAACATTTTTTTCATTCAAAACCTTACAAGCAATCAAACAGATTAAAGAGAAAATTCTGATTAAAAAAAGATTTATATGTAAGACCTGAAATCATAAAAGTTCTAGAAGAAAACATGGGGGAAAAAGCTCTTTGACATGGGCCTTGGCAATTATTTTTTGGATATGGCATCTAAAGCACAAGCAACAAAATAAAAAATTAACACGTGGAACTACCATCAAACTAAAAAGTCTTCTGCACAACAAAAGAAATGATCAAAGTGAAAAGATGACCTATGGAATGGTAAAACTATTTGCAAATCATGTATCTGATAAGGGACTGATACCTAAAACATATAAAGAACTCATACAACTCAATAGTAAAAAAAAAAACCAATCCAGTAAGAAATTTGTCAAAGGACCTGAATAGACATTTTTCCAAAGAAGATGTACAGATGGCCAACAGTTACATTAAAAGGTGCTCAACCTCACTAATCATTAGGGAGATGCAAATCAAAACAAGATATCACCGTATGCCTGTTAGAGTGGCTATCATCAAAAAGATAAGACATAAAATCTGGAGAGGATGTGGATAAAAGAGGTCCTTTGTGCACTGTTGGTGGGATTGTGAAATAGTAAAGCCACTGTGGAAAATAGTATGGAGGTTTCTCAAAAAATTGAAAATAGAACTACTATATGATCCAGCACTTCCACTTCTGAATATATATCCAAAAGAAATAAAACCACTATGTGGAAGAGACATATGTATCCCTGTGTTCATTGTTAATTGCACGATTTATATATATATATGTATATGTGTACATATATATCATATATAATGAAATAATGAATATAATATAATGAAATATTATTCAGCCATAAAAAGAAGGAAATGCTGCCATTTGTAATAACATGAATAGACCTTGAGGGCAGGATGCTAAGTTAAGTAAGTTCGAGAAACACAAGTACTGTATGACCTCACTTATATATGAAATCTAAAATAAACAAACAACTCGAACTCCTAAGAAGCCATCGGATTTGTGGTTACGAGAGGTAGAGGTTGGAGAAACTGGATGAAGGTGGTCAAAAGGCACAAACTTTCAGTAATACGATATATAATTACCGGGGATATAAAGTATAACATGATGACTGTGATGACGACAGGTAACACTGTTGTATGGTATATTTGAAAGTTGCTAAGAGAGAAGAACCTAAAAGTTCTCATCTCAAGCAAAAAAAAACCCCAAATCCCATTTTTCTTTTTTTTTGAAGTTTATAAGGTAATGGATGTTAACTAATCTTATTGTGATAATTATTTCATCATATGTGTAAGTCAAGTCATTGTGCTGTACAACTTAAACTTGTACAGTGCTAGACATCAATTGGCTCAATAAAACTAAAAAAAAAAAAGACAATCATGGAGACTAGGACATTTGCAACTTTGTAGTATAACATTAGCAAAACGTGTACGAATTTCATGCAAATTGTTAGGAAAAAAAAGACCAGTAACTCCATACAAAAATGGGTAAAGGGTCTAGTTGCTGATTATTTCCTTTCTGTACCAGATCCATTCTTGCAAACTATGTAAGTTGCTCCTTTATATCAGGCTCTGGGTAGATTGGCCAACTGCAGGCACTGACAGAAGACTGAGGATGGGAAGAGAGGAAGAATTCAGGATATTTCTCTTTCTTTATCTGTTTCTGCAGTGTTTTCTATTAGTAGGTGTGTCTCCACTCCTCATTCCAGGTAGTCCCCACCATGATTTAAGCTCCTCGCTTCTATATACAACTAATACACATACTCCTGGCCCACCAGCTTAGGTAGATGTCCCTAACCTCAGTATGAATTAGGAAAATGCCAATAAAATTTTAAAATCCAATTAGGTAGTTCTACATTCATGTTATTAAATGTTATTTAATACACATTTGAATACTGTTTGCTTCATTTTCTGTGTAGTGCACTGACTGTGTTTGTCTAGGATCTCTGAGAAACGGATGCCGTGAGATTAAACACATAAGGATGGTGTAAGGGGAAATACCTGTGTAAGAGAAAGTGGGGCAGGGGCTGATTGAGGCTGGGAGTGTTGTCAAACTGCTATATAAATTTGATTCTGAGTCACATAGAGAAGAAAGGAAGCTTAAAGGGTGTACTAGTTTCCTAGGTTAGCTATAACAAATTACCACAAACTGGGTGTGAACACCCAATTAAACAGAAATTTATTCTGTTACAGTTCTGTAGGCTTCAAGTTCAAAATGAAGGTGTCAGCAGGGTCCTGGTCTCTCTGAAGGCTGCAGGGGGGAATCCTTCCTTGCCTCTTCCTAGCTTCTGGGGGTTGCTGGCAGTCCTTGGCATTCTTTGGCTTGTAACTGCATCACTCTAATCTGTCTGTAATTTCTGTCACATTGCCATCTTTCCTGTGTGTGTGTCTGAACATCTCTCTCCTTGTAAGGAAGCCAGTCACTGCATTTAGGGCTCACTCTAATCTGGTATGACCTCATTTTAAACTGAGTACATCGGCAAAGACCCTGTTTCTAAAGAAGGTCATAGTCACAGGTGCAGGAGGTTAGGACTTCAACGTATTTTTTTTTTTTATGGGGGACACAGTTCTGTCAAGTGTAGGTGCCTCTGCGTAGTCCTTGAGCCAAAGCCATCAGTTGAAGTCCTGGGTCTCCCAAGCACAGATCTGCCTTTGTGTCCCTATTGCATTTAGTCATTGGCAGTGAGCTGCCCATGGGAAACCTGACCTCTGAGCCAACCTGCTGATGAGTTTCAGACCACAGCAGCTGGGCTTTTGGTCACTTACGTACACTCCCAGTAGTTGGTAACATTCTCATGGCTACCACATACACTTTTCTGTAGAATTGTATACTTTCAGATGTCTACAACAGCTTGTTGTCAAAAACTGTCAGAAATTTTATTTTCAAGAATTTTCTTTTACGGTACCTGCAGACTTAATTGGTGCATCAATTGGCAGGTGCAAGTTAATTATATGGGTACTTAATTGCTAATTTCCTATGCAAATCAATATTTGAACTTTTAATTCTCAATTGAGCATGCATCAAAATGGGATTTTAACTGCTCAAACTGCAAAATTTGTAAGTGTATTTTTGTGCCTCCATATAAGCTTGTTCTGATACTGTCAATATGGTCTCTGTTTTGGAAGCATAACACTGGTAACACCATTTGATAGGTAGATATGTTAACAAAACATTCTCTCATTTCTAGAAATATAAACTTCTGGACAGGGTGCAAAAGTATGTTTACTTCTTAAAAATACTGTCCATTATGTTAAAATTCCCAAACTGGTAGTTAGAAGGTGAACATTAAAACCACATTTTAAAATATCATATATGTACATATTATGGTATATTGTATATGTATGTTAAAATATGTAAATTATGTATATATATATTTAATACTGTTAACAGTGTTAAAACTGTCTTTATTAAAGGTATGCATATATGTGGAAATTTATATATATTCCTTCATTTACATATAAGTAAGGTCATAATATATTCTATTTTGGATCTGTGGTAGGCAGAATTCTAGGATAGCCCTCAAGATTTCTGCCAGTGGTAGACATACTTCTCAGCTGTTAAATCAAACACTAGTCTGTCTACTGCTGTGAAGGGAATTTGCAGATGTAATTAAGGTTCCAAATCAGTTGAAGTTAAAATAGGGAGTTTATCATAATCCTTTGGGATTAAGATCTGAATATAGAGATCAGAGGTGGGGGAAGTCAGAGATTCAAAGCATGAGAATAAGTTGATACACCACTGTTGTCTAGAAGTTGGAGGAGGTGCCTTCTGGGAGCCAGGAGTGTCCCCTACTCCTCAGCTGACAGACAACAAGGAAACAAGGGACTCAGTACTCCTGTCACAAAGAACTGTTAGCTACAAAAATGAGCCTTGGAAGTTATTTCCCCAAAGCCTCCATCGAGTACTTTGATAGCCATCCTGTGATACTTTGAGCAGAGAATCTAGTCTTGCCATATCAGACTTGTGACCTACAAAACTGTGAGCTAATAAATGGACGTTGTTTTAAGCTGCTGAATTTGTGCTATTTGTTACATAGCAATAGGAAACAAAAATAGCATCTTATTTTTTAACACAATAATACAGCATTTGTATTTTTTTACTTTAATACCTATACTTTTGCTATGTTATGTTAATGGTTTTATAACATCTTTTATAAGTTTCAATGAGGTATTTTCTTATGATCAGTTTTTTTAACTGAAATTACTGCATAGAGGTATATGCATAAAAATTGAGGGTTTTCTAGGGAAATTTCCACAATTGGTCCAAAAAAATGTTCTTACACTTTATATCTCTATCAGAAGAATGTGAACATGTTCATTTCTATTTTCTACTTGTCAACAGTTTGACACATAATTTTTTCAATCTGATAGCTGAAAATGGTGTTCCTTTTCCTTGGTTTATATTTCTTTGATTGTTAAAAATGTATTTTCTACATATATAAACTATGTAATTTCTTATTTTGTGTCTTAACGAATTTATTTCAGCTGTTCATTTTTCTACTTATGTGATTAATTTTTAGAATGTATTTGTAAAGCTGTTTATCCCTTAGGAGTGATATTTTCCTTTTCTCTGTCACATACACTGGAAATATTCCAGTGTGTAATTTGTCTTTGACACTTATTCTGGTATTTTTTTGTTTTTTATCACAGGAACATTTAAAACAATTACTAGTGAAAAACTAAATATCAATCTTTCCTATAAGGTTTTAGCTTTTGGAGCTCTTCCTGTTCATAATTTAGCTTAAAAATTTTTTATGCCAAATTTCTTGCAAAAGAATCTTACAAGAATTCTACCTTATATTATGCCTCAATATATGCCTCAATATACTTAGTTTTACCAACTGCAAACGAAAATAGATGTGTCCAAGAGTTAAAATAACTTACGATCTTAGTGAGAAGAGATAAGTTCTTAAAACTGATGAGTTTTCATCTTTACAATCTTTTTATGCTTGCAAAAGTAACTTTGGGATTGCTAAAAGTCCTTTGTGTTCTTTTAAGACAGGATTTTTATCACAGAAGCAAACCAGGTGACTGGTAGGGCTTTCTTACAGAATCAATAAAAGTTTTAAAAATACGCATTTTATGTTAAATTAGCTTATTATGAAAAATGTAGAGCTTGACAATTTCTCTCATGACACCCTATGCCAAAATAATTATTCGAATCCAGTAATACATAAAAAGGGTAATACATCACAACAGATTGAGTCTATTTCAGGAATGTAAGGTTGGTTTAACATCTGAAAATAAATCAGTGTAATTCACTACACTTACAGAACAAAGGAGAAAAATCATACAGCAATATAAACAGAAAATCACTTGATAAATTTCAACTGTCATTGAAGATGAAAATTCTCAGCAAACTAGAAAAGAAGGAAATACTTTAAATCTGAAAATGTAGCTACAAAATCCTATAGAAAACACCACACTTACCAGTAAAATTTTGAAAAAATTTCCCGTGATGCTGGGAGCAATAAATGGATGACCTTTCTTGCCACTTTTGTTCAGCACTGTACTGGTGTCATTGCTGGCACTAGAAACGAAAAACAATGAAAAAGCGTAAGAGACGAGAAGGAACAAATGCAATCATCATTATTCACAGATGAATGTGATTATATAAAGTACAAAAGAACCTATGCACAAACTATTAAAACTAAAGCTAATTTAGAAGAACAGTATAAATCATGTTTATATTTATATCCCAGCTACAAACAGGTAGAAAATATTCAAGTAACAACAAAAAATATTAAAACCTTCAAAAATTTAGAAGATTCATAAGAACTCTATAAAACATACTGAGTGAAATTAAAGATTATACAAATAAATGTCAGAATATACCATATTCATGGATTGCCAGCTCAGTACTGAAAAGATGTCAATATGTAAACCAATCCTTAGCTTCAATACGATCCTGATAAAAATTTTAGAAGGCTTTCTTTTTGAAGTTAACAAGGTGATTTAAAGTTGTAAACAGATGAAAAGCATAAATAAAATCATGAAGAAGAAAAAGAAAGGTGGAGGATATATAATGTCAGCTGTCAAAACTTATTATGAAGCTATAATGCTGAAGAAAATGCAGGACAGCAGATTACACAGATAAACCAATGAAACAGAAGTAGAGCCATACTTAAATCATCTCTTGATTGAGAAAAGAGAGAAAAACTGGTCTGTTTAATAAATACTGCTATATTAATTAGATAGGCATAGACAAAGAAGAATTCCTAATTACTATCTCATACCATGAAGAAAAATCAATTTTACATGGAAATGTAAAGTTAAAAGGTAAAACAATAAACTGTTTAGAAGAAAACATAAGATATCTGAACTTTGAATAAGGAAACATCTTTTCAAATCAGAAACCAATAGCAAGAACCATAAAGAAAAAACCTGAGAAATTGGACTGAATTAAAATATGAACTTTTGTTTATCAAGACACTACTGAAAGAGCAAAACGACATGCTTCAGAGTGAGGGGGGTATTTGCTATACATATAGTTTAACAACTCATACATAGAAAATATAAGGAACTTTTATAAGTCAATAAAGAAAGAAAATTCATTAGATTTTGCCTGTTCAAATCCAAAGGACTTGAACTGGCATTCCATAAAAGGCGATATCCAAATCACAAATAAACATGAAAAGGTGTTCAACTTTGTCATCATGGCAATGCACATTAAAATCACAATTGGAGTATACTTATCTGAAAAATAATAGGCTTTTGGTTTTTTAAAATTTCTCTACTGTTGATTCAATAGGCAGAACTGCTGCTTCTAGAATTAACTGCAGTGCTTTCTAAGGAAATTTTATAAATTTTCAAGGTCAGTTTACATATTATATTTTTCTAAATTCACAGTAATAACTATGTTGTAAGAAAGGATCTCATTTGGGGGTATGAATAATAAATATCAAGGATAACCTTTGTTTACGGCCTTTTCCCCCTGTTTGAATAGCTTATATAGGCATTATATTTAGAACACTTGTTTTCAGCATTAGTGTGTAGTTTCAGGTTCTTGATTTTTGTAGGACATACAAACATTTGCCTTGATGTGTTGTATTCTATTGTTTGAAATAAATAAAACGTAGTGCTCCATGAAAAAAAAACAAAACAAAACCACCACAATTACATCTTCTTTCCACTTTAGATTCCTTTTATTTCTTTTTCTTGTCTGATTGCTGTGACTAGGACTTCCAATACTGTGTTGAATAAAAGTGGCAAGAGTGGGCATCCCTGTCTTGTTTCTGATCTTAGAGGAAATGCTTTCAGCTTTTCACTGTTGAGTATGATGTTAGCTATGGGTCTGTCATGTATGGCCTTTATTATGTTGAGGTATATTCTCCCTATGTCCACCTTCCAGACAGTTTTTTTAAATCATAAGTGTATGTTGAATTTGTCAAAAGCTTTTTCTGCATCTATTGAGATAATCGTATGGTTTTTATTCTTCAGTTGTTAATGTGGTGTATCACACTGACGGATTTGCAGATATTGAAAAATCTTTGCATCCCTGGGATAAATCCCCATAGTGTGTGATCCTTTTAATCTATTGTTGGATTCCATTTGCTAATATTTTGTTGAGGAGTTTTGCATCTATGTTCATCAGTGATATTGATTTTCTGTAATTTTCTTTTATTGTGGTATCTTTGCCTGGTTTTGCTATCAGGGTGATGCTGGCCTCATAGAATGAATTCAGAAGTGTTCCTCCCTCTGCAATTTTTGGGAATAGCTTAAGAAGGACAGGTGTTAAATCTTCTCTAAATGTTTGGTAGAATTCACTTGTGAAAGCATCTGGTCCTGGACTTTTGTTTGTTGGGAGTTTTTAAATTACCGATTCAACTTTATTACTAGTAACTGTCATTGTTTGCAGATGACATGATACTATACATAGGAAATCCTAAAGATGCCACCAGAAAACTATTCGAGCTCATCAACGAATTTGATAAAGTTGCAGGACACAAAATTAATATGCAGAAATCTGTTGCATTTCTATACACTAAGAAACTATCAGAGAGAGAAATTAAGGAAACAATCCCATTTACCATCGCATCAAAAAGAATAAAACACATAGGAAAAAAATCTACCTAAGGAGATAAAAGACCTGTACTCAGAAAACTGTAAGACACTGGTGAAAGAAATTGTAGACACGTACAAGCAGATAGGAAGATATACCATGTTCTTGGACTGGAAGAATTGACCGTAATACCCAAGGCAATCTACAGATTCAATGCAATCCCTATCAAAATACCAATGGCATTTTTCACAGAACTAGAACAAATAATCTTAAAACGTGTGTGGAAACACAAAAGACCTCAAATAGCCAAAAGGATCTTGAGAAAGAGTAGAGCTGGAGGAATCATGCTCCTTGACTTCATACTATACTACAAAGCAGTAGTCATCAAAACAGTATGATATTGGAACACAAACAGACACATAGATCCAATGAACAGAATAGGGAGCCCAGAAATAAATCCAGGTACTTATGGTCAATTAATCTATGACATGACAAAGGAGGCAAGGATATACAATGGAGAAAATTAGTCTCTCCAATAAGCAGTGGTGGGAAAACTGGACAGCTGCCTGTAAAAGAATAAGAACATTCTCTAATACCATACACAAAAATAAACTCCAAGTGGACTAAAGACCTTAGCATAGGACTGGAAGCCATAAACCTCCTAGGAGAAGCATAGGCAGAACACTCTTAGCAGTATTTTTTGGATCTGTCTCCTAAAGCAAAGGAAATAAAAGCAAAAATAAATGGGACTTAATTAAACTTAAAAACTTCTGCACAACAAAGGAAACCACTGACGAAATGAAAAGACAACCAACTGAATGGGAGAAAATGTTTGCAAATGCTAAGACTGATAAGGGATTAATATCCAAAATATATAAACAGCTCATACAACTCAAAATCCAGAAAACAAAAAAATGCCATTTAAAAATGTGCAGAAGACCTGGATAGACATTTTTTCCAAAGAGGACATTCAGATGGCCAACAGGCACATGAAAAGTTGTTCAACATTGTTAATCATCAGGGAAGTGTAAATCAAAACCACAATGAGATTTCACCTCAGCCCTGTCATAATGGCTATCATCAAAAAGAACACAAATAACGGATGTTGGCAAAGATGTGGAAAAAAGGGAACCCTAGTATATTCTTAGTGGGAATGTAAATTTGTGCAGCCACTGTGGAAAACAGTATGGAGTCTTCTCAAAAAACTAAAAATAGAACTACCATATGACCCAGCAATTCCACTTCGGGGTATGTATCTGAAAAAAACAAAACAAAACAAAACAACCCCACTAATTCAAGAATGTACATACTCCTGAATGTTCATAGTAGCATTAATTATAATTGCCAAGATACAGAAGCCACCTAAGTGTCCATCAACAGATGAATGTATAAAGAAGATTTGTGTGTGTATGTACACACACACACACACACACATTGGAATACCATTCAGTCATAAAAAAAGAATGAAATTTTGCCATTTGTAACAACATGGATGGACTGGAGGGTATTACGCTAAGTGAAACAAGTCAGAGAAAGACAAATACTGTATGATATCACTTGTATGTGGAATCTAAAAATACAACAAACTAGTGAATATAACAAAAAAGCAGACTCACAGATAATAGAGATGAAACTAGTGGATACCAGTGGGGAGAGGGAAGGGGGAGGGGCATATAGGGGTAGGGGCCTAAGAGGTACAAACTATTATGTATAAAAAAGCTGCAAGGATATATTGTACAACATGGTGAATACAGCCAATATTCTATAATAACTATAAATAGAATAACCTTTAAAAATTGTGAATCACTATTTCGTATACACCTGTAACTTATATTATGCATCCACTGTACTTCAATTAAAAAAAACACCACAATTAGACACAGATATAAATGTACCAGAATGTATAAAATTAAGAAGCCCGTTATATGGGAAAGGTATCTTAAAAAAAAAAAAAGAATCTATATGTATAACTGATTCACTTTGCTGTACACCTGAAACTAACACAACATTGTAAATCAACTATACTCCAATGAAAATTAAAAAAAAAAAGACACATTTGTTGTGAAAGTGAGATGACACACACAAAGGTGTATCAAAAGCTGTAGGTCACTACACAAATATAAGCCATTGTTTCGATTAATCCTTAAGCAGTATGGGAAAGGAAAAATTACTGCAAAATAAGGGTATTTTCCTGATAGGTGATGCAAAGACATAAATGGCATTATTATCATGGGTATAATGGTGTATTTGTTTAAATCGGAGATGTAGTTTCATAGGGTAACCACTCTTTGAACTAATCAAATGAGGAGAAAGACACTATTGGCTCTGTGCTAGGCAGCTCAGGAAAGCAGGATGGCGGAGGTCTATGCCAATAAAAATTATTAAAATATTTTAAAAAAGAAGAAGCCAGGAAGACACCAACAGTAGTTGGTGAAGGTATGGAGAAATTAAGACTCTTCATACATTGCTAAATGGAGTTTAAATTGGCGCAGCCACTTAAAAACTGTTTGATAGTATTTGTAAAGCCAAGCATACACCAACCCTCTTACCTCGGTTTTGATCCTAGGTATATAACCAACAGAACAGCATTACTTGCTATAGCCAAAAGCTGAAAACAATTAACATGTTCATCAGCAGTAGAATGAATAAATTGTGGTAGATGTCTGTGATGGAATACATAGTATATTTACATCAAATAGGACTCAGAGAGGTAATGTTTAGTGGAAAAAACCAGAGACAAAAGAGTGCCTATTATATAAATTTATTTGTGTAAAGTAAAAAAAAAATAGGCAAATTAATTAATGGTGTTAAAAGTCAAGATACTGATTACCATTTCTGGGGTGGTGATGACTGGCAGGGGACATGAGGAGTCTTCTTGGGTGCTGGTAATATTATATTTCTTGATATAGGTTCTGTGTTTTCAGATGTGTTTGCTTGGTAAAAATTCACTGAGATAAGCAATTATAATATGTGTACTTTGCTGTGTATCTATTATTCTTCAATAGTAGAAAGTACTTTAAAAGTTTTGTTCTTAAGTAAATTCATCCAAGAAAGGTATCACCACAATATGCTACATGCATCAGGTGTGAGTAATAGTAACATAGGCATAATAAAAGGAACTTCCAATATTTATTTAAGCAAAAGTTCGAAGTCTGCTAAGAGTAAAGCAAGGTAGGGAAGTATGTAGTGTATGTTTGTGTGTGTGTGTTGGGGAGGTGCTCATATAGCACAGTGGTCTTCATGCTGTGATACTCACACCCTGGTGGTATAGGAACACCCAGTGACCTTTATGTGACACCCCAGGGAACCCTAAAAATAGCTGAGATCTTAGAGTAAGTGGAATTCTTCTGTTATGCACTTGGAAGCATGATCTCTTATAGGATACCTGGTCTGGAAAGGCCTAGAAAACTCTGAGTTATATTTGATTATATATCAGTCAAGTAGGTAGTCTTTTTTTTTTAACATCTTTATTGGAGTATAATTGCTTTACAATGGTGTGTTAGTTTCTGCTTTATAACAAAGTGAATCAGTTATACATATTCATATGTTCCCATATCTCTTGCGTCTCCCTTCCTCCCACCCTCCCTATCCCACACCTCTAGGTGGTCACAAAGCACCGAGCTGATCTCCCTGTGCCATGCAGCTGCTTTCCACTAGCTATCTATTTTACGTTTGGTAGTGTATATATGTCCATGCCACTCTCTCACTTTGTCACAGCTTACCCTTCCCCCTCCGCATATCCTCAAGTCCATTCTCTAGTAGGTCTGTGTCTTTATCCCCGTCTTACCCATAGGTTCTTCATGACTTTTTTTTTTTCTTAGATTCCATATATATGTGTTGGCATACGGTATTTGTTTTTCTCTTTCTGACTTACTTCACTCTGTATGACAGACTCTAGGTCCATCCACCTCACTATAAATAACTCAATTTCGTTTCTTTTTATGGCTGAGTAATATTCCATTGTATATATGTGCCACATCTTCTTTATCCATTCATCCGATGATGGACACTTAGGTTGCTTCCATGTCCTGGCTATTGTAAATAGAGCTGCAATGAACATTCTGGTACCTGACTCTTTTTGAATTATGGTTTTCTCAGGGTATATGCCCAGTAGTGGGATTGCTGGGTTGTATGGTAGTTCTATTTGTAGTTTTTTAAGGAACCTCCATACTGTTTTCCATAGCGGCTGTATCAATTTACGTTCCCACCAGCAGTGCAAGAGTGTTCCCTTTTCTCCACACCCTCTCCAGCATTTATTGTTTATAGATTTTTTGATGATGGCCATTCATTGTTTATAGATTTTTTGATGATGGCCATTCTGACCAGTGTGAGATGATATCTCATTGTAGTTTTGATTTGCATTTCTCTAATGATTAATGATGTTGAGCATTCTTTCATGTGTTTGTTGGCAATCTGTATATATTCTTTGGAGAAATGTCTATTTCGGTCTTCTGTCCATTTTTGGATTGGGTTGTTATTTTGTTATTGAGACTATACTACAAAGCTACAGTAATCAAGACAGTATGGTACTGGCACAAGAACAGAAATATAGATCAGTGGAACAGGATAGAAAGCCCAGAGATAAACCCACGCACATAAGGTCACCTTATCTTTGATAAAGGAGGCAAGAATATACAGTGGAGAAAAGACAGCCTCTTCAATAAGTGGTACCGGGAAAACTGGACGGGTACATGTAAAAGTATGAGATTAGAACACTCCCTAACACCATACACAAAAATAAGCTCAAAATGGATTAAAGATCTAAATGTAAGGCCAGACACTATCAAACTCTTAGAGGAAAACAAAGGCAGAACACTCTATGACATAAATCACAACAAGATTCTTTTTGACCCACCTCCTAGAGAAATGGAAATAAAAACAAAAATAAACAAATGGGACCTAATGAAACTTTAAAGCTTTTGCACAGCAAAGGAAACCATAAACAAGACCAAAAGACAACCCTCAGAATGGGAGAAAATATTTGCAAATGAAGCAACTGACAAAGGATTAATCTCCAAATTTACAAGCAGCTCATGCAGCTCAATAAGTAGGTACTCTTGTTTTGAAACTCCTAACCAAATTTAAAGAGTGAAATAATGCCATTTGCAGCAACATGGATGGACCGAGAGATTATCATATTAATAAGTGCAGTCAGTCAAAGAAAGACAAATATCATATGATATTGCTTATATGTGGAATCTAAAAAAATGATACAAATGAACTTACTTACAAAACAGAAATAAACTCACAGACATAGAAAACAAACATGGTTACCAAAGGGGAAAGCAGGGAGTGGAGGGGAGAGATAAATTATGAGTTTGGGATTAACATATACAAACTATTATATCTAAAATAGGTAAACAAAAGGACCCACCCACTGTATAACACAGGGAACTATACTCAATATCTTGTAATAATCTATAATGAAAAAGAATCTTTTTCAGATATATGTATATATATATATGTAATCGAATCACTTTGCTGTACAACTGAAACTAACACAACATTGTAAATTATACTTCAATAAAAAGGATAGTGTTGAACATATTCTACAGGTTTTACACTTATTTATATAGTGATAGAATGTAAGAATAGAAGGAAATACTGTTTGTTGGAAATAGCATTGGATTGAATTGGCTTCTAGCTCTAGTTCTGTTAGAGGTGAGTACAACTTATCTATATGTCAAATGAATAATTTCCAGTGAGATAATCTGTGGGTCCATTCCAGGGCTCACGTGCTGAGAGAGATATACAGAGAACCACCCTTTAACAAGGGCAGTGAGTTTAAACACAGGTTTATATTTAAGTATTCACTGTGGAAGATAATACCAAAATAATTAATACTCATTAGACTGATTATAATGTGATAATTATATAGGAAAAACTCTTTAGCTGACATGTGATGTTACTTTCAGGTAACTTAATTGATTCATAATTCTGATTTGATTGTTTTAAAGCTAAACTAAAGATAATATAATAGAACTGTTCTGTATATTTAGATGCAATCTGTTCCTGGTTATGTTGCCTTAAAATAGAATACCATAGGGTGAAATTCTAACTTTGCATGCACACTTACAATGTTCAGAAGGGGTAAAACAGAAGGAATAGTGAGTCATATCAGGAAATTAAGCATTATCTATGCTATTTGTTTAATCTTGCTTTGTTCAGAAATGTTTTAAAGTGTTTATTAGGAAAAGGTACATATAGTAAATGGATTAAATGTATCATTTATATATTTTTATTAAGAATTTATCATACATTTTAAAATTAAATTGGGAGTTCTTTTTTATAAACACTAGATTGACAAATTATCAGAAGGCCTTAGAGCTTGATGTCAATAAGTATTAGCATATTTGGGAGTAAATATTTATACTCAGGCAGAATACTGGGCTGAATAGAATTTTTCCTTTTTGATTTATAATTGCTAATCCTATGTTCTTCTACAACTTCTTTTGCATTTTGATAGTCATACTTTTGCGTAATACCGTTGTTGACACATATATGAGATAACACTACTTATTAAATGTGAGGCTTCCAGGACATGGGAGGTTGGGCGGGTTGAGGCCTTGCTGTTTGTACAGTGTTGTCCGTGGTATTTCTCCTCAGTCTCTGAAATACACTGTAGCTTGCTTTAACTAGGGAGGCATTTCCTATACTATTATGTTCTTGATCATGATTTTATTTAAAACACTTCAAATATACACTGCACCACTCTTAACCCATGCATTTCTGGCGATGCTGCCTCTCCCTGGCATGTGGGGCATGTGTCCAAGGCCTCTGCCAGTCGACCTGACTACACTGTCCTGGCCCCAAGAGATCAAAGCTAGAGGCAAGGTCAAGGCTAGAGTAAGCCTGAATCGCAGCTAATCCTAGGACTTTCGAGTATTACCAAAAAAGCATTTTTTCTTTCATGGTGGAGTTGGATCTGGGAAGTTGTGAAGGGCTATTGCAGGCATTAGACCATGGAAGATCGAGGAAAGGCAGAATCAAGACTCTAATAGAAACAGAGCGTGGTGACAGCTTTGCAAGTCCTCCTTAAGCTATACATGAAACCAGGCCTATTTTGGATTTTTCAGCTATATGAGCAAATTAATACCTATTTTCTTTAAGCATTCTAGGTAGGGTTTTCTTCTATATTCAGCAGAAAATGTCTGATTTTAACAGAACATTTTTTCCTTCTCCACATTAACTTATTAATAATTACTTATTGAATGTTTGCTTTGTTAAAGGGACTATTTTACTTTCCTGGATTATTGAGTGGACAAAACAGAATCCCATGCCTTTGGGAACTGTATAGTATACTGGGGTAGGCAGGCAATAAACAACACACATGATACAAAGTCAATCTTATAATACAGTAACAAGTAATAAGCGTCAGGGCAAACAGGCTAAGAAAATGAAGATTAGGAATGCCAGATGACAGTGGAGGGTGGCAAGTCATCAAGCTACAGTTTTATAGGATGGTCAAGAGAATTTTTTTTATTATTTGAACATCTTTTTTAAATAACTTCTAGAAATATTTTTCCTCACATTTTATTCCTAAAATCTTTCCGCAAACACCTTCTAGATTTGTCATGGCCATCTCTTTCTGTTAATTCTACTTTTGGCCTTCTAGGAAGGTTACCTGGGACAAGCCAGCTTCTTACAGTTCTCAGGAGGAGGTACGAGTCTTTGTTAGAGAAGTTCATTGAGAGACATCTCTGTCTTCAAGGAGGACATCATATATTTGCAGTTTTCTACCCGATCAGGCTGTTGGGCCTGCCACAGCCGCTGTTCTAGGCATCTAGGTCATGACCTCATAGCATCTTGCCTCTAGGCTCAGTGCTTTTCTCTTGCATCAAACTGCAGGCTTCAGGTAGGTTAGTAATGTTACTGGCTCAGGGCCACTTGCTGGCTCACTCAGCATCTTTATGACTCACAGTAAAGAAGATAGCACCTCTGCTTTCAGGGGATGTTGTCTCCATAGCCCAAAGGGGCCAGGTAACACAGTGGTGAAGGGTGGGGAGAGTTAACAGCCCTGTGATGATTTTGACCAATGAAAGACCAGTATGGAAATGTGCCTGGAATCAATACTCCCAACTCCCTTCCCTAACAGAACATTCTGAGAAACAGCCTTTCCGTACCACTTCACCACAGACATCAGTGTGATGCAGCAACCCACTCTGGAAACTTTGGTCAGCTCCGTAAGACTTCATTTTGGTTTTGCTTTACCTCGTTGCCCTTTTCATCCTTGTGTCCCTGAGATTACAACTTCCCAATAAGATATCAGCATGTGAATTTTGTCTCAGGCTCAGTTTTTGAGGGGAACCTGAGCTAAGACACTAATTGCATATATCGTGAAGACAAGAACAGTCATACCCAAAATGTATTTCTGTAACATATTTTGCAGTTTCAAGCACTTTCACATCTGTAAAAAAATAACTGAGAGGTATGGTTTCCTTAAGTACAAAATATTTTTCTCAAGTGTCCCTCTTCACAAAGAACGTAAAGAAACAGAAACCTCATTTCAATAGCATTATTCTTTTCCCCATACTTTTTTTTTTAAACATTTTTAGTGGAGTATAATTGCTTTACAATGGTGTGTTAGTTTCTGCTTTATGACAAAGTGAATCAGTTATACGTAATACATATATCCCCATATCTCTTCCCTCTTGCGTCTCCCTCCCTCCCACCCTCCCTATCCTACCCTTCTAGTGAGTCACAAAGCACCAAGCTGATCTCCCTGTGCTATGCGGCTGCTTCCCACTAGCTATCTATTTTACATTTGGTAGTGCATATATGTCCATGCCACTGTCTCACTTTGTCCCAGCTTCCCCGTCCCCCTCCCCGTGTCCTCAAGTCCATTCTCTAGTAGGTCTGTGTCTTTATTCCCGTCTTGCCCCTAGGTTCTTCATGACCTTTTTTTTTTTTTTAGATTCCTTATATATCTGTTAGCATATGGTATTTGTCTTTCTCTTTCTGACTTACTTCACTCTGTATGACAGACTCTAGGTCCGTCCACCTCACTACAAATAACTCAATTTCGTTTCTTTTTATGGCTGAGTAATATTCCATTGTATATATGTTTCACCATACTTTGAACATTCATTTCAATATTCCAAAAGTTAAAAAAAAAAATTCCAAAAGTAAGAGCTGAAGGTAGGTATTGGAAATGAAGTTTAGCCTGGAGATACTGATACTAATGTAGAAAGGTCAAGGCATTTTAGAAATCACATCCACTCTTGCATATGCAGCTATGCAGAGAAACCAAGAAACGTTCAGAGATGAGAGTTCCAGGTTGCTAAAGTTAGTAAATGGTAGATGATGAGTTGTAAAAACAATAAGGGCCCAAAAGTAAGGGGAAAAAATAAGCCAAAAAACTACTTCAGTGTCATGGGACTTAAGATCCTTAAGGATGTACATGGAATTGTCTCTTGGGCAAGAAAGTGGGAGTGTGGTACAAGCAAGTATAGGAAACTGGGTTTGCTGCTTTTATGAACTAGATTAGACCCTTCAGAGATGACAGTTATATCTATAACCAAGAAACATCCTTCCTTACTATTTATAAGCAAGTTATTAATTCTCAAAAATTCTCCAGTGTGTAATGTATCTACAATTCACAGGTCTAGATTCTTTTTATTCCTGCAGTTGAAGTGTTTTTTTAAAAATCTCAAGTTATTTTCAGCACTCTCCTTTTTCTCCCCTAACTTTCCCCTGCCTACTGTGCCTTCATTTCCTGTACTTTAAAAATTACTATTCTTCAGGAAATGTAGGAGGATGGTGGTGATGGGGCTTCAAATAAGCATACAGTTGCTCCTAGGATTCAGTACAATGTTATGAATGAATGATGGTGTCATCTAAGAATGAATTATCTGGCTGAAGTTTTTGGGTTACCTTGGCTAATGAATTGTTACAGGCTCCCACAAAAAGAGTTCTTAGGGGCTCCATGAGATCTTGAGAAAAATACTTCTGTCCTATATAGCTGCCTAATCAAGCTGACATAATCAGTAGGTTATTACCCAAGGATTAAAACTCAGTCTATAGTTTCCATGAAACACTTTCTTCTTGTCATACAAAAGTTGGCAGTTAACATGGCCATCTGGGGACTTCACTGGTAGTCCAGTGGTAAAGAATCTGCCTTCCAGTGCAGGGGACGTGAGTTTGATCCCTGATCAGGGAACTAAGACCCCACAGGCCACGGGGCAACTAAGCCCACGTGCCACAACTACTGACCCTGCATGCCTCAACTAGAGAAGGCTGCGTGCCGCAAACTACAGAGCCCAGGAGCTCTGGAACCCGCACACCACAACTAGAGAAGAGAAAAACCCGCACGTCACAACGAAAGATCCCGCATGCCTCGATGAAGATCCGGCATGCCGCAACTAAAACCCAATGCAGCCAATAAATAAATAAATTAATTAAAGAAAGAAAAAACATGGCCACCATGTGTGTTTGTTTAGGGATGTTCCAAAGAGGCAGACAGTTAGAATGGGAACTCAAATTGGTTTTATTAAATGTAGGAATTATTAACATTTTGGGTTTAATATTTCAAGTTGAACTTGAGTGAGTCTTTTTGTTACTCTGGGCTCAGAATAATGACTTTCTATTTTTCAAGAGCAAAATTTTAATAGCGTATTAAAAAACAATTTCCAAAGTCGATTTCAAAATTTGAGTTAGAGCCTTAAGTAGCACTTTTAGAATACAGTTTGATGAAGAAAGCATGATTGACAATTAGTCACATGTGGAGTACATTTTTGTCATAATACATAAAGGATTAAAATTTCAGAGTAAAAAAAAAAGAAAGGAAGGCAAACTATGTCAGTCCCATTCTCTATGGAATTCATGTAAAGATTCAGAGTATATCCAAAACATTCATGGTTTATGTCTTTAAAACTTGTACAGTGAAGAAATTGCTTTGTGGAATGGGTCATTGAAATGAGAAATCTGCAAGCATCTGAGACTTGGTTAGTAGGGTTTTAAGTGCTCCACAAAGTTCAGTGGCAGTTTTTTCAATTGACACATCAGATATCCAACTGAGCTTAATTTTCTAAGAAAAAGTCTTTGGGCCTTGAAAAAAAAATAACCTAAAACCCATGGGAGACTTCCACATTTAGAAGGTATGCAGAAAAGTGGGAAGGCATGGTGATATGGAAGTTGTAAGGATTAGAAAATAAAGAAAAATAAAATTAATTCAGTTTCTTTTCTCTGTATCCTTTTATACCACACTGCTATTTAGGGTGACATTAGAATCAAGGATGCAGTATTTATAGAAGGATGTTACTCTACTGATAAGGTATTACAAAAAGCCTTGGCAACAATCTAAGACACAGCAGGGGAGCTGGAAGAGAGCTATTTTTGTAATGTTTAAAATTATCCTAAATTAAAAAAAAAAAAACCCTGCTGGGCTTCAATCTTTAAATAGCCTGTTGTGGTGTAACTGATCAGAACATTACATTCTGATAATTTACTACATAGAATGAAGCACATGTTGACAAATATTTATGTATGAAAAGCATTTTAGGTCATTTCTATGCAATTCAACATCTAAAGTCATTTTTTTCCCAGTGGATTCTAGTCTAAAAATAGAAGACTATGACATGGAGACTCTATATTAAAATAATTCAACATATTCGACTTCTGGAAAACATAAATAACAACTAAACACACACACACACACTCTAGAGCTACATTTATTGTCCTGGGATATTCCTATAAATCAGACTTAGATTAGACTGTTATTTGGTAACTTTCTCTTTTTTTATTTCTCTTTATTTTGTAAAAGCTTTGTTGGGATATATTTCACCTAATGTGCAATTCACCTCTTTAAAGTATACAATTCAATGATTTTTTGTACATACACAAATACATGCAATTGTCACCATGGCCAATTTCAGAGTATTTTCATTACCTTGAAAAAAAACCCCTTCACCCGTTAGTTATCCCACATTATCTTCTACCTCATCCACCACTCCTAAGCATCTGCTAATCTACTTAATGTTTCTATATGCTTCCCAATTCGAACTTTCATATAAATGGAATAATATGATATGTAGTCTTTTGTGACTGGCTTTTTTCACATAGCATAATGTTTTCAAGGTTCATCCATGCTGTAGCGTGTTATCAGTACTTCATTTCTTTTTAGGGCTGAATAGCATTTCATTTTATGGATATGCCACATTTTGTTTATCCATTTATTGTTTCATAAACATTTTTTCCCCTAACTTTTGTCTATTATGATAGTGTGGTGATGAGCATTAGTGTACGGTTTTTTTGTGTGTGTGAACACAAGTTTTCACTTCTCTTGGGCCTCATTCTCCTCTTAAAGTCTAAGCTTTGCGAAGAGAAAAGAGAATCTCTCATTCTATTTGAAACTTTTGTGTATGAAAACTAAAACTGTGGAAAGGGAACCCTCTTGCACTGTGGGTGGGAATGTAAATTGATACAGTCACTATGGAGAACAGTATGGAGGTTCCTTAAAAAACTAAAAATAGAACTA
This sequence comes from Tursiops truncatus, assembly GCF_011762595.2. Classification (NCBI taxonomy): domain Eukaryota; kingdom Metazoa; phylum Chordata; class Mammalia; order Artiodactyla; family Delphinidae; genus Tursiops; species Tursiops truncatus. Next base: position 39,364,006 of record NC_047042.1, read on the forward strand.
CCATATGACCCAGCAATCCCACTACCGGGCATATACCCTGAGAAAACCATAATTCAAAAAGAGTCATGTACCAAAATGTTCATTGCAGCTCTATTTACAATAGCCAGGACATGGAAACAACCTAAGTGTCCATTGATAGATGAATAGATAAAGAAGATGTGACACATATAAACAATGGAATATTACTCAGCCATAAAAAGAAACGAAATTGAGTTATTTGTAGTGAGGTGGATGGACCTAGAGTCTGTCATACAGAGTGAAGTAAGTCAGAAAGAGAAAAATAAATACTGTATGCTAACACATATATATGGAATCTAAAAAAAAATAAAAAAGGTCATGAAGAGCCTAGGAGCAAGACGGGAATAAAGACGCAGACCTACTAGAGAATGGACTTGAGGACACAGGAAGGGGGAAGGGTAAGCTGGGACAAAGTGAGACAGTGGCATGGACATATATACACTACCAAATGTAAAACAGATAGCTAGTGGGAAGCAGCCACATAGCACAGGGAGATCAGCTCGGTGCTTTGTGACCACCTAGAGGGGTGGGATAGGGAGGGTGGGAAGGAGGGAGACGCAAGAGGGAAGAGATGTGGGGATATATGTATATGTATAACTGATTCACTTTGTCATAAAGCAGAAACTAACACACCATTGTAAAGCAATTATACTCCAATAAAGATGTTAAAAAACGATGTCATCTTATATAAATATCCTACTAGAAGATTATTACCAATGGGTAGATATTTAAACTTTATTTGCTAGAGTTTCAAGATATTTGTTGTTACTGATCTTCCCTCCTAAGCCCCATATGGTTTGCTAGTATTCCCAATGACAAGGCCAACTTCTCTTGGTAAAAGCTTCCTATCCTTTCTGTCTATGAGATTAATCTTCCACCCTTTCTAGAGGAATCCCAAGACATGAAAAAAAGGGAAAAATATTCCAAAACCAAAAGTTTTGACACTTATGATATTTAGGTCTCTATAAGTCAATCCCATTAGCCTTGGAATTTTAGTATTGAGAGGCTCACTGTAAAATAGAAAGATGCTCATGGACTATATTTTGGTCACACCCAATGCTCAGTTTAAATCGTACTTAACAAAATGTTTCATTTCATATCTCTAGACAGCTTTATCATTATGTGTGTGTACGAACCTCAACATTAATGACTTTTGTAATAAACGTTCAGGTTTAATTGAAGAAAGTATAAATTCTTTGTTTAAATTCAAGGCCAGAATTTGGCCCTTAATATGTAGTTGGTATTTACTTAACACACTCAAAGTTATAATTAGAATCCCTGCCTTAGCAAGATAATCTTAAATATAACTAGTGACTTTGACCACAGCAGCAGAAGAAACTTAGAGCAAAAGAAAATGCAAAGAAAACTTTAAACAGGTAGTGAAATTGAACTGTAATGGGGTCTGGTGGAGGAGAGGGTGGTGTGTGAGATTCTTCGCTTGTTTTACTATTGTATTTTGTATTTTTCAGGTCTTATATTTTGTATTATTTCTTGGAAAGAAGGCACTGAATATTCTTTTTTCAATATTCTTGTACCAATAAAGCAGTAATAGTATAAAAAAGCAACTATGTCTCATAAAATAGTGAGAATTATTAACCTTGAAAAACTAAGTAAACAGCTATATTTTTTAAAGTTTTTTTGTAAATTTTGGGTCCTGAATAGATACTTTTCCAACCTTATTTGCTTCATTTTCCAAATAATTATTATATATTACATATAAAACAATATATAGAATAATACTAACATATAATATATAATTGATGAGTACATATATCCTAAGTATGTATATTAAACTTAACACCTAAACTTCCTCTGTTTTTTCCATGCCTACTTCTCAAAATTCTTTATGTTTTTTTGACTAATAGAAAGTGAAGAGGGGGGAACAGGATGGAGTAACAAACATATATTTAGGATCTTCTGCAAGGGAGACAACCTAAACTCTGGCTTCTCCTGTATGAAATATATTCATTCATTTTGGAAAGAAATGTTGGTTGTTGCTGCCATACACGCATGCATACAAACACACACACACACACACACAATTTTGAACATATCGTAGTGAAAAGTATATTTATAATTTCATGGAATAAGGAAATTCTTAAATCATTGAAGAAACTATTAATTATTTCACAAATTCAATTTAGATACAGTAGAGAAAGACTAAATTTTGCCTAATTCTTCTAAGTTCTAGGTAATATTTAAGTACGTTTTCTGTCGAGCTAACTGTATACACATATGCGTACACATATCTCTATACTAAACCTTATTTAATAGTGGCAACCATCCTATTTTTCCATTTTATAGATTTTTAATGTGAATCAGATAAGAGTATTAAAAATGAATGGGTTTTGATGATGGTTGCACCCACTCAGTAAACTTACTAAAATCAGTGAATCACACACTTGAAATGGTTGAATTTTATTTGTGTAAAATATACCTCAATAGAGTTGCTTTAAAAAATCAAGTTGGAAGCAATTATAATAGTATCTCACATTTATATACTGCTTACCACTTGCCAGGATCTGTGGTAAACACTCTTCATGAATTTTCTTATTAATTCCTCACAAGGATCTATAAGGTATGTGCCATTAGTATTTGTAGATGAGGAAATTAATAGGCAGAAAGCTTATGCATATTACCCAATATGACACAAATGCTCAGTGATGCCACTAAGAATATATGTCCTTCCTAAACATATGGTCACGGCGCATAGAAGTTATTCAAACTAAATTATAACATTTCAGTGGAGGTCAAAGCAAAATAATTTGTTGGTTGTTTTTAATAAAATTTTAAAGTAACTGCTTATACAATACCTATGGCTTCATCACCAGACTAACCTCTGGACATTCTGCTATGTGATAGGGAATTTCCCTTTATTTAAAAAGGCAATTTGTGTTGATGATTCTGTGAATTGCTGCTAAAAGTATCCTAACTGGTACTACCCAGTTTATGTTAATGGTGGAAATGCCTACTTGGATTGAATGGGAAAAATATATTGTTATTTTTGTTAATTTATATGTTTAGTGGATCTAATAAAAATTAGGTAGTATTTACAGTAAGCATTAATTAAATAATTTTATTATCTAATGAGTAATTACCCTAAAAATGCCTTTAGGAGAGTGGACTTTGTCACTCCCTTCTTCAGAAAAAGGAGAAGGGAAAAAACCAAACATATTGCAAAGAACAAAGCTTTGATCTTCTTCATTACCTAGAGCTGGTGCACACCAGCACTCTGATCTTCCTTTATTGCCTTAAATTGTATTATCTCATTAGTTTTCATATCATAGGATGAAAGCAAGACTTCCTAGGATGGTGTGATAAAACTTCAGAAAATACTTGAATCACTAACATTTATTAGCCCTTGAGACACAGGGTCCTCACCTCTAAAAGAGGAATGCAGGTAACTATCTGACAGATTTGTTGCAAAGCTCAGTAAACAATAAGAATTACCAAAAACAGTACTGGGATCATTATACTTACTAATGATGACAATAGATTTGAATAGATCTGCACTCCCCTTTTGCATCCACAGGAATGTGTGTGTGTCTGTGTGTGTTCAGGTGAGATTATTATTGCCTTTGAAACTTCAGCTCATCCTTGAAAGATGGGATTTTAGTTTCTAAAGTTTCTAAAATCTCTTTGCAGTTGTACTAATGGTGTTTCGGTACTGGTTTCTTTTTTAAACAGTGATGCATCTCTAAGGGAAGACTAATATAAAAATTTGGTTTTTACGTTTGAAATTTCTCACACATTGTAGGGTTAGAAATCAAAATTGAGATGTGAGATGAGTGAGCATTATCTAAGGATAAGGAGAAAGAATAAAGAGACATACACTCTTTCCAAGAGGGGGACGCAGGCTGACTCCAATCCATTGGAAATTAGGCAGACAACATGTGCTCACTGTCTCTTCCTGCACTGTAGGATGGGTTCATCTACCAGTTCCCATTTTCTCACTTACTAAATAATATACAGTGTCTGTAAAAAGGTTATAGAAAGAGAGAACAAGGTAAAAGTCACTGGCATTCTTCTCGAGCTGTTTGATATAGTATGACCTGATGTTACATAAGATGGTGAAGTGATGCAAGAAGGGAAGATTCTGAAACAATGTCAGCCTTCAGAAGGACATGCACTTCTTATCCATTTATAAAGACTGGGAAATTGTAGGAATAACCTGTTGCTGGCGTGAAGCTGGCTTCTGCTCTCGACCAGATGTGTGTGACCTTTGGCAAGTTATTTAACTTGTGCAGGCCTCACTCAGTTTCCTCATCATTAAAACAGTGAAACATCTGTCTTGTAGGGTGGTTGTAAGATCTCATTTTCTCATTTACTAGATATGTATTAATCATCGCTGAAGTACTAGGCTCTGTGTTAAACCCTGGGAATAATTTAGTAAATAGGAAAGAAACAGAGTTTGTGCTCTTACGAGTTTTTATTATGGATGGAATTTAGTATTTAATATAGTTAAGTGTAAACTATAATTTATATGGTATTTGAGCAAATACGTCAATATTGAAGATAATTACAGAATGTTGTAAATTCTGTGAAGGAAATATGAGAGGGAGAGATACAACTGTATCTTGACAACCAGTAGGGTTGTCAACATCAACCTCTAAGCAGAGCTGACTTTTGTCCCAAGATTGGAAGAATAGTAGCCACTCCCATGAAGATCTTGACGAAGAGATCTGCAGGCACAAGGACCTACAAGTGGAGTGTCCTAGTGGCTGGAAAAGGCTTCCTGGGTCACAAGAAAGAAAATGTGGCCTTTAAATATAGAAACCTGAAAGCATGTGCCTGTCTGGATGTCGGAATTGCTACGGACCTCTGGTTGCTATGTGTTCCTTATTCCTTCCTCTTTGGAATGCAGTGTTACTGAGACTGTACTCTTTGTCTCTCATTGTATGTTGGGTGTGTGAGAGTCAGCTCACTTGTCTTTTAACCCCACAGGTCTCTAGATCAAGAGCAACACAGTGAGCAACTGTACCTGAGGATTCTCATCCATATTCAGACCCGATTCAGAACATGAGACTAGAATGTCCAGCCTGGTGTCACAATTGAATACAAAGTGATTGGAGACAGTGTGTTGGAAGGAAAAAGTGTATTTTGCAAGTGGGAAAGAAGCAAGTTGCTGTGCCCAAAAGGCAGATTGGTAGATTTTTTTTAAATAGCTGTAATAATTCCTACCATGCCCCTTTGAAAAATGACTTTACCATTCTTATCAAAAGCTAGAGCCTATTTCCCCTGCTCTTGAATTAGGGCTGGACTTGTGACTTGTTTTAATGGAGAGAGTGTTGCAGAAGTGACTGAGACTACCTTGGATGTCAAGTTCTTTGAACATGAGAGGCCACATGGAAGAGAAGAACTGGAGGATGCAAGTAAAACAGAGAGAGACAGAGAGCAAGAGAGAGGAAAAGAAAAGCTGGCAGCTTCCAGCCGTTTTAGAAATCCCATTTGCAGCCCCGGACATGTGAGTGAGATCGTCTGGGATACACCCACCATAGTTGAGCTGTCAAATGCCTACAGCTTTATGAATGATTCCAGAAGAGACTAGCAGAAGAAAGGCCAAGATCTAAACATGAGACATATGAAATGGTTGTTTTGAGGTTTGTTACTCAGATATAATTAGTAATAGATAACTGAAATAGTAAGTAAAGAATTACCCAAATAAATTGTGAGGAATACTGATATTCAAATTCAGACGATGACTGAATTTAGTAAAAATCCAAGAAAGTACACTATTGTTGGGGTTCGTCAGAGCCATAATTATAATTTCAAAAACAATTTTTTGAAAATTCAGAAATGTCTAGAAACACAGATGAAATGCTCATTATATAAACTTCAAGTTGTAAGACTAAAAACTGGTTTAAGAGTTATATGATCAATGAACTTTACAGCTCGTTTATAGAAATTATATTAAGAAATATTAACACTTTAGGGAAGAAATAACATCCTAATTATTGAACATTTAGTTATGTAACACTTAACTCTATAACTGGTACTGTTTTAAGTGCTTTAGGTAGATTAATTTATTAAATCTAATGAAACTTTATAAAGTACATGATCTAATCCCTATAAAGAAACTGAGTAATTGAGAGCCTAGGAAACGTGTCCAAGTTTGCATAGCTAATAAGTGAAGGAGCCAAGCTTCTAACCCAGAGGGCCTCATGCCAGAGTCTGGTTCTTACCCCCAGGCTACGTTAATCATACTGGATTTTATCACCAGTACTACCAGGGGCAGTAAAAGTGCGGGTTAAAATGATGGCAGCTGGTATCACTACTCTCACTAAATTCCATGGACCTGAACTTTGCCTTAAAAAAGAGGAGGGTATCTAAGTGTGATGTGTACTCTCATCATACATTATTTCAGGCTTTTGACAGTGACACAAAAATTGCTTTGACAGGTTGACAGCAAAGATTCACTTTGCTGATGGTCTATTTAAATATTTAAACTAAAAGATTATCATGGCCTGGATTAAAATATGAACAAAGAATTTTGAGGAAGGGATTTGGGGGCATTTATAAAAGGGAAACAGAGGATTTAGCAACAGATGCAGTTACAAGAAAAGACTGTTTCCTTTGCTCTTCCTGTTTCCAGCTGGAAATTGCACCTGGAAAGTCTACTTACCATCCTCACCATATTTCATAACTAGAATTTCATTAGATTATCACTAGGTCATTATTAGAATCTCAGGTCCTTAAAAATTCATTTGCCTATTTTCTCAACTCAACTAATCTTAAATGATTGCTACCTCTTTGGGGAACAGGTTTGTATGATTCAATGAAATAGTTCATTTCTTGATGCTTCAGGAAAGTGACAACATAGTATTCTTTAAATGGCAGTAGAATATGTACCTGCTATGCTTCAAAAAACCATTGGTTTATTACAATTAAGATCACAATCAAATTTTCATATTTAATTGGCACAGGTAATCAATCCATTAGTTGATCCAATATCAATCCACTGATATTGGAGAAAAAAACTAGAACTAAGTTGAATGTGATTCAATTTGAAATTGAATAATTCAGTATTAGCAAGCTGAACATAGGTTTATGGTTCTTATTTACTACGCCTGGGAAATTTTGGTTTTTTAAAAAAGAGTCTCAACTTCATGGAAGAAAATCTTAGAATATACAAAGTATTATTATGATACTACAGGTGACCAATGAAACAGGCTACTCATTCCTAAAGTACCTCACCAATTTTGAATATATCAACACAAATTAATCTAGTATTATTTATTTTGTAGGTAAACATTAAAACTTCTTCTGGAGATTATTATAAAGTAAAATACATATTGTGAATCCAATTTACCAGCCATGTTCTTTGCCTGCGTCTAAACGTCTTTGAACACCAGTAATCAATGCCTTCTTAGTTTCTCTTTAATTTTTTTCCCCAGTATTAATTTCTAATCTGCAGAGCTATAATTTTACTAAGGCAGTAAGTAAATATGATAGCTTTTATTTTTTTGTCTAGTATGTGCTATCACCTCCTTCATGTTTTTATCCTAAGGAAGGAGATAAGTAAATATGGAATCAATGCGTAACTAAAGGTGGTATTTCACAAAATCACCAAGAGAAGTTATTGACATTCATTGAGTGTATGCTCACCACTTTATCAAAAATTCAACAATCATTTCTTTAACCTATATTGAGCAGCTAGTGTGCCAGACACAGGGGTTAACAGGGAAAAAAAGGCCCAACTGGCAAGATATTCCCAGTCTACTATGAGAGAAGGGTGATGCCTTTCTTTGTGTATTGATACTGATGTACAGTTCATTGTGGTAAAAGACAATCAGTTCTGTATGGAAAACCTAGATTAGCCTAGTCCTAAACTACGTCAGACACTTCCATCCTATAAGATGATGACTGAGCTTTAGGACAGAAATTTTAGAAGTCACTTTCAGACACCTTTCTTCCTTTGACAGGACAGATATCACAAGCTGTAGTAGAGTTGAAATTATTTGCGAAGTAACATTATACAGGAGTTTTTATTACATGTGTAGTCAAGGCTAATGATTACCAACTCAAAACCAAAGAAAACGTTAAAGGATGTATACTGTTGCTAAATTTTTATTTCACTAAGAAATTGATTAATAAGCGGTCATACTACTTCAGTCTTTAGCATATTTTATGTGAAGGCCATAAACTAAATCCCTCTTTACATATTTGCAGTTTTATAGTTTCAAATATCAGAACCATTTCATTTCATTAGACAGCTAATTACTTCTTTATGCAGATCCCACTAAAAGCAGAAAGTTATACTTGGAAAACCTTCTACATTTTCTTGAATACTATTGATAAGGGAAATGGTAAGATCTGCTAGTTCAATATTCTAATGAAGTTGTTACACATGATAAAATATCAGGTAATTATTGCATAACAGTTTGTTTTTAGAACTCTTTATAAAAATCTGATTATTTAGGTGAAAATTCTAATAATATTAAAGTTATTTTCTCCCTAACAGGATTACAAGCTTCTGTAAAACAGAGACTATGTTCTATTCTTTATCCCCCGTTGTAACAAATACAGGGCCAAGAAAAAAGCAGTTAATAACTGTCCTGGGCAACAAGTGAATTGCTACCATTTACTCTGAAGACATCCTGCCTCTCCATAAAGTGTTCAATTCTTAGCAGTCTTGTTTCTTTCATGGTACAGTTCCCCCTGGCTACAACTGATGGGTCCAGAGGAGGATATATAACCCAAACTGTACTTATCAGCATCCTTCTCTAGGACATTAGTTGAGATCGCCAAAAGATCAGGCTCTTTACAGACCTCGGAAATGGTTGTAAATGAATCCAGGCACTCAAGACAGCCACTCATAGCAGCCCAGTGACTGTGTATTGATTAGTTGATTTTTATCTCAAGAATCAGAAAAAAAGAGAGAAAATTTATAAATAAAAAGTATTTATTCCAAATGTTCAAAAACTGGCATTTTCTTTCTTTTCCCTCTCATGAATGACTAATTTTAAGAATTAAATTAAAAATCAAAGTAGGTTTATTTTTCCAATTACAGTCATTCTAGAAAAACATAACCTTTTCTAATATAAATATGGCATTATAAAAAATCCAGATAACACAAAAAGTATATATTATTGAAAAATTTGAAAAAACCTATAACCGTACTATATAGAAATACCATATATATATTTTTTCCCTAGACACACACACACACATATTTTAAACAAAAATGGGACTGTGTACTGCATGGTTTTTGTATAAGTTTTTCCTTTATACTATTAGAACATATTTTTAGGCCAGCAAATGTACATCTTCATTATCGTTTTAATGATAATGCCAAAATTTACATAGCATTATGTGGATAATAGTGTAATTAATTTATCAAACTGATACTGATGAAAGAAATCAAAGATGACACAAACATAGGGAGAGATATACCGTGTTCTTGGATTGGAAGAATCAACATTGTGAAAATGACTATACTACCCAAAGCAATCTACAGATTCAATGCAATCCCTATCAAATTACCAAGGGCATTTTCACAGAATTAGAACAAAAAATTTTACAATTTGTAGGGAAACACAGAAGACCCCGAATAGCCAAAGCAATCTTGAGAAAGAAAAACCGAGCTGGAGGAATCAGGCTCCCTGACTTCAGACTATACTACAAAGCTACAGTAATCAAAACAGTATGGTACTGGCACAAAAAGAGAAATATAGATCAATGGAACAGGATAGAAAGCATCCAAATAAACCCACACATCTATGGTCAATTAATCTACAACAAAGGAGGCAAGCATACACAATGGAGGAAAGTCAGTCTCTTCAATAAATGGTGCTGGGAAAACTGGACAGCTACATGTACAATATGAAATTAGAACACTCCCTAACACCATACACAAAAATAAACTCAAAATGGATTAAAGACCTAAACGTAAGGCCAGACACTATCAAACTCTTAGAGGAAAACAGAGGCAGAACAATCTGACATAAATTGCAGCAAGATCTTTTTTGATCCACCTTGCATATTTTGAATATTCAAGTAGTTTTCAATATTTTAAAAAGATTTTATTAGAGCAGATTGAGGTTTACAACAAAACTGAGAGGGGGAAAAAAGATTTCCAATATACTTCCTGCCTGCTTATATGCATAGCATCTCCATTATCAAATCAATCAGTAGAATGGTACATTTTCAGTAGGTTGAACCTTCATTGACCCATCATCATCAACCAAAGTCAACAGTTTACCTTAGTGTTCACTCTTGGTGTTACATATGCTATGGGTTTGGACAATGTATAATGACATATATCCATCATTATAACACTGTACAAAGAATTTTCACTGCCCTAAAAATCCTCTGTGCTCATTCTATGCATCTCTTCCCTCCACTCTGGCAACCACTGATCTTTTTAAGTCTCCATAGCTTTGTCATTTCCATATCATGTTGTTGGAATCACAGTTTAACCTTTTTAGATTGGGTTCTTTCACTTAGCACTATATATTTAAGTTACCTGCATATCTTTTCATGGCGTGATGGCTCATTTGTTTTTAGCACTGAATAGCATTCCATTGTCTGGATGCATCTCAGTTTATTTATGCATTCACCTGGAAGGCAGGTTTTTGTGTTGACATAAGTTTTTAACTTTTTTGGGTGGAGTTTTCTTTTAAACTAAGGAATTCTCAAATTAAAGTTGATGAATTCAACTCTTTTACATCAATTTCTACACTTGATTTTAAGAATAGAAGCTGTAACAATTACTGAGAAAATATCGTTGGCCCTCTTAAGTCTCCTTTCTTTGTCAGTCAGAGCAAGGATACAGGAGATGTTCTAAAATTTGCCATATGTGGTTTTAATTTTATAAAAACTTACATTTGCTACAGCAGATAACTTTAAGCATTGAACCTGTTGATCTTCAAGGTATTTTAAATCCTCTTTTCCTCTTTTGAACTTGTTTTCTAAGCATCTGTGTCATACTTCCTTGAACTCTGAGACCAAATTCTAACTTAGAAAATTGATTTCCATTTGGTTTATTGAGAGACCGGATAGAGATTAGTGAGGGACTGTCAAAGCCTTTTGACTTACAATGGGTGGAGCCTATCAAAGTATTGTTTCTATGTACTAAACTCTGCTAGGCATTTTAGGAACAGGATGCTCTGATATTTGTCTGGAGTGATTTCCTGTTTACTCTGGCACAGTGACATCTGAGTGAGTCAGACTGCAGTGGGGAAACATCACAGGCTGTGTGATCTAACAGCTTCTCCCATTTTCTCATACTCTTGCCAATAGCTAAACTGATGCCATGTTTACCACTCAGAGTTTGAGTTGTGACACACCATGCAAATTGTGGCATCAGATTGGCCATCTGAGCTTCTTCATGTGTATTGCAATGATCTTTTTTATTGCTATTTAATCATATTGAGTATGCCAGGGAGTCTGTTCTTTTGTCCACCTGAGTGAGTTGCCTTTCTTTTTGTGGTACTTTTATTATTCTTTTCAGAAAGAATGCTACGATAGACAGTTGGTCAGGTATCATGAAAAAACTAACTTTACCTAGTGAAAACTATAACCATTCAGAACAAAATTACCATGTAGGCTGAGAAAAGATGGCTTTGGGGCTTAAGAAAAAATATATTTTATAATGTTTTGAGTTCATAAATTGTTTTTGAATGTAAAAAAGATGAAACTGTAGGAATATGTATATTGATGAAAGCTATATGAATATATATTATTTTCAGCTACTTCATAGAATTTTGTAAGAAGGAAGATAGATGACTATTTATTAGCTATGATTTTAGACAAGCTCCTACTCACATCACCAACTTTTTTGGTTTGTGTTTTGGCCAAGCTACAGGGCATGCGGGATCCCAGTTCCCCAACCAGGGATCGACGGCCCCTGCAGTGGAAGCATGGAGTCTTAACCACTGGACTGCCAGGGAAGTCCCTCATCACCAACCTTTTAAAAGCTTCTATCCCCAATTTTAAAGATAACAAATTCTGTGATCAGAGTTTTAAAACATTGGGTACAATCTGGTCCCTATGCTAAAGTTCAAGTGCTGCAAAGACGCATAAGACCCTAAGTCTTATTAGTACTGATAATTTACTCTCCAGAGTAAACCAGATTAATATATCCTTTTATGAGGGCACATTTTAATAGAAAGCAAATACAGAGAGACCATGAGGACCCTGAGTGCCTATTAAGAAGAGAAAGGCTTCCAATAAAAAATGGGATTAGAAGAGGAGGAGAAAAATGAAAGAAAGGGATTTTTAAAAAAGTACTTACTTTATTTAAGCTTTCTCCAGAAAGACTCTGAGAAAAAGATTCATGTGCAAGTAGTTGATTTGGAAGGAAATAATTTCAGAGGCTCCAGAAAGAAAATAAGGAGTAAAAAAGGAAAGAGAAGGTATCTAAGACAGGAGAGCCAGAGACTACAGCTTCCTTGAAGGTACTGTGAGAAGTAATCACAAATAATAGTAGTGAAGAATGGTGGGAGTGAAACAGGAAGGAGGAAGAAACACAAGAATTTATTATTAAGGTGGATGGATGACTGGGCTCAATATCTCAGGACCTTCTAAGGAGTCTTCTTAGATGCATCTCACAACTGTCCCTCTGTCTACGTGAGAAAACGAAGAAGCATCGATCCATTTACATAACACAGAGTGTGGCGGGCAAATAAATCTCTTCTGTAGTGAAATGGACCTGGGTTTATAGCTCGGTACTGCCTGCTTACTAGCTATACAGAATAGTTATAAAACCTTCCTGAGAGTTTTAACTTACATATTTAAAATAAGGGATAACAATACCTATTTTTTTTTTCTGGTAAAACCCAGACAGCTACTTCAAATTTTTCCAACAATGAAAGATTCTTCCAAATGTAGATCTCAAATTATGTTTCCCTAAAAATAACAAAGAGGAAAATCTTCTACTTTGAGATTCAGACTTTTCTCTTGTGACACAAAACTTGAATTCGATGACTGAACAGAGCTATTAACTTTATTACTGGTTTAACCTTATATTGTTTTGATGGAAGCAGGAATGTAGAAGAAAGCATTGAAAAAATGATACTAATTATATTTCATTAATTGTAATAGTACGAACTGGATTTATGAACCTTTTAACATCTTCTCCATGTATATCGACTGGTAAATATAAACTTCAATAGTATTTCATTAATTATTTAAATATATTTGAATGACTTAATTTTAGAAAGCCAAATATAGTATTAAATATAGATAAATTAATATATCTATAAATTCTATAAAGGAAATATAGCTAAGAGGCCAAGGCATTTTGAGACTGGCTTTACAATAAGCTCTCCATCTATTCCTGATGACTGTATACAAGATAAATAAAACCATGTAACTTTTCAGCAGGCTCTACAGAGCCTATGAATCATTATGAGTCACTTAGGAGTTTGTGAAATGCTTTCCCTCATTTTTGCCACTTTCTGGTAAGACAGAACATAAATCTGGCCCAAACTATAACGTAATACAGACTTGATATATATTCCTAAAAAGTCAGACATCAATTTTGATAGTTAAACAACACAGATATTTAATTACTAAATTATAATAAACTGTCAACAACAGAGTTCTTTAAATTCCTCATTCTCTTAGTCTGCCCCTTTTAAATATGAAGGATTTCACTTATGTGCAAATAGATGTTCATCCATTTTATAAAAACTTACTAGCAAAGGAGAGAGAGTGAGATCAAAATTCTGTGAGTGTTAAGTCTTAGATGGTAGTTATTGCCTTTTCCGCATGTCACACTAGGGAGGAAAAGTCCACTCCCAAAGGGCACATCACCTTCACTCCACTGTCTCACTCAGTGGGGAGATTTTGTAATATCACAAAGACCTTTGCTCCAGGGTAAAGCAGCTGTTCTGGGTGCTTGCCAACTGAATGATGGTCTAACAAAATCTGTCAGCAGAGGAAACACACCACATCCTCATACTCACATTGTGGCTGCTTTCTCTTTCCCCTTTCAGCATACCCCTTGGGACACTGCCTTATACAGAAGGCCAAACGAGGGTGACATACATGTGAACATATGGCACTGCCCTCCGGGGGTAATGTACATGGAAGCATATGGTGCTGCCCTGTTACTCGTCAGCAAACACAGGAAGAACCATGCCATAGTTACCTTGTCCCTGCAAGTGGATAATTTGCCCTCATTTTCCTCCAAAATTCTTTCTAGATATAAAGGAATGTTTCAGCTATGTAAAATTAAGTAAGTCGTCATCTAAATATATATGTTTCTAAAGAAGTAGATAACTATAATTATATATAGTCATATATACACATATATTTGATCATGTATATGTGTGTGGAGATATACATACACACATATGTGATATGTATTGTGTGCATACACACAAGCCTAGAAGAAAAGAATACCATTTAATTTTTTTTGTATTTCATTTTTAAGCATTTTATTCTGACATACACTAAAAAATAATTTTCACTTTGCTGCTCTTTTTCAGTTTTTTACATCCAGGTATTTTCATTCTATCTGACTAATTTACTCATGCTGTATTCTTTTGATTTTAATGTAGAACCAGTTCCTCTAAGAAGCCTGATATCCTAAATTTAGAATAGATGACTCTTCTAGGGACTGCTGTAAGTCTCGGTTCTTTCTCACCACTGCACTCATCATTGCCTAAACATTTGACGCTATTAACCACAGTGCACAACCATCATGGGGAAAAGACCATGTCTATCTTTTTGCATCATAGTGCTTCTCTCATGACTACCATGGGTCCAAACGAGATAGGTTATCAAAAAATGCTCGGTGATTGCATGAAGGAATATATTCATATAGGTTAGAGATTATAAACACCTGAACAAAGACAAGAGTAATAAAGATATGACATTTTGTAGAAAGCTTAGTATCTAGTAACTGTTTGGATATGGGGATTAATCAAAAAGGCAGAATCAAAAAGGAATCTGAGTTTTCTAGCTTATGATGATGAAAGTAAATACAGAGAACTGTATTTTCCTTGTGGGGGTGGAGAGAGAAGAGAGGCCAAAGTTTCCCCTTTGTGCTGCCTCCAGTGACCAAACGTGCTCAATTTCTTCTCTGCCAGTATTTGGGATAAGTGCTACCATGTTATTATAAGAAAAAAAATTTTGTGTCCCATCTCCCCATTTCCCACTGGTTTGATGATCTGTGGTCCCTAGTTGACATGATCCAATCTCAAGGCTATACCAATCCATCATCTGATGTTGACAAACCAAGTGTAACATCAACACCCTAAAGACTACACAAAGTTGAGGCTCTCCACTGATGCATGCTTTTCTGTCTGTAGAGGGTAGTGTTGTTCTTACAACTTCATGGAGCTGTCCTAGAGCATTACTCAGTACAACATCATTTTGGCTGCCAAGGAGCTCTCTTCTTTTGTTGCTGCTTTGACTCTGCTTTTTTTTTTTTTTACAGGCCATTTATTATTTGTTGAGTTCTCAGAAAAACTTTTCAGGTCAGGAGACAATATGATGATATATTCAAAATACTGAAAGAAAAAGCACTGTCAACCAAGAATACTATACCTGACAAAACTGCCTTTCAGAAATGAAGGAGAGATAAAGACTTTCTCAAATAAGCAAAAGCTGAGAGAGTTTATCATCACCAGACCTGCCTTACAAAAAATGCAAAAGAGATTTCTTCAAGTGGAAACAAAAAGATGGTAATTAATACTGTAAAAGCATTTGAAGGTTGGTATAAAACATACTGGTAATGGTAAATATGTCAAAGTTAAATTCTCTAATATTGTACTGGTGCTGTATAACTTATCTACAATTCTAGGTTAAAATATAAAGAACAAATGAATTAAAAGTAACCATAACCATACAAAAATGGTTCATTGTTGGATACACAGTATAAAAAATATGTAATTTGTGATATCAATAACCTAAAATATGAAGGAAGAGAAATAAAAGTGTAAAGTTTAAAAATGCTATAGAACTTAATGCTATTGAAGTAAAAGAGGGTGCTATAAATATAACATATTTTACGTAAGCCTTTGGTAACAAAGGAAAAACCTGTAATAGAGAAGTCAAAGCCTGCAAATACAAAAGGTCATAAAATCACAGAGGAAGGCAGAAGATGAGAAGCAAGGAACAATGAACCTACAAAATAATCAGAAACAATTAAAATGACAATAGCAAATCCTTAATTATCAGTAATTACTTTAAATGTACATTGATTAAATTCTCCAATCAAAAGACACAGAATGTCTGAATGGATTATAAAAAAAAAAACATGATCCAATGATATGCTGCCTACAAGATAATCACTTTAGCTTTAAAGACACACATGGACTGAGAATGAAGGGATGGAAAAAGATTATTCTAAGAAAAGAAAAGGAAGCAGTAGTAGCTACACTTATATCATACAAAATAGTCTTTAAACTAAAATTGCTCAAAAAAGAAAAAAAGTCACTATATAATGATAGAGGGCTCAATCAATAAAGAAGATATTAACAACTGTAAATGCACCCAACATTGGAGCAACTAAATAGGTAAAGCAAATACAAATAAAACCAAAAGAGAAAATATATACCAATGCAATAATAGTTGAAGACTTAATTCACTCTTAACCATGGATATATCATCCAGACAATAAGGAAATGTCAAATTTGAACAATATAGAACAAATTAACCTAATAGACATAAAAAAATAAATAATAAATTAACAAAAAAGAAACAGACTCATAGATACAGAGAACAAACTAGTGGTTACCAGTGGGAAGAAGGGTGGGGAGAATGGCAAGATATGGGAAAGGGATTAGAGGTACAAACTACTAGGTATAAAATAAGATACAAGGATGCAATGTACAGCACAGGGAATGGAGCCCATATTTTACGATAACTATAAATTGAGTGTAATCTATAAAATATTGAATCAGTATGCTGTATACCTAAAACTAATACATTGTAAATAAAATATACTTCAATTAAAAAAAAAGAAAGATCTTAAATAAACTAACTTTACACCTAAAGGAACTAGAAAAAGAAAAAGAAACTAAGCCCAAAGTTAACAGAAGAGATAACATAATAAAGATTAGAGCAGAAATAAATTAGAGAATAGGAAAACAATATAAAAGATTCACAAAACTAAGACTTGGTTTTCTGAAAAGATGAACGAAATTGACAGACCTTTAGACAGACTAACCAAAAAAAGAAAGAAGACTAAAATCAGTAAACTTGTAAATTAAAGAGGAGACATTACAACTGATACCACAGAAATACAAAGGATCAAAAGAGACTACTATAAACAACTATATACCAACAAACTGGACAATCTAGAAGAAACAAATTCCTAGCAACATAACATACCACGGATGAATCAGAGAGAAATAGAGAATCTATGCAGAGCAGTAATGAGTAAGGAGATTGAATCAGTAATCAGAATCCTCCCAATGAAAAAGAGCTCAGGATTGGAAGTTTTCAGTGGTGAATTCTGCCAAGTGTTTAGAGAATTAACACAAATACTTTTCAAACTCTTTCAAAAACTGAAGAGGAGGGATCACTCCCAAACTTATTTTATGAGGCCAACATTACCCTGATACCAAAGCCAGATAAGGATACTACAGGAAAACTACAGGCCAATATCCCTGATGCATATAGATACAAAAACTCTCAAGAAAATAGAAGCAAACTGAATTCTCCAGTACACTGAAATGATAACATTAAATTTATTCCTAGATATTTTACTCATCTTGTTGCAATTGAAAAATGGGATGGTTTCCTTAATTTCTCTTTCTGCTAGTTTGTTGTCAGTGTATAGAAATGAAAGAGGTTTTTGTATATTGATTTTGTACCCTGCAATTTTACTGTATTCATTTATTATCTCTAAGAGTTTTGGAGTGGAATCTTTAGGGTTTTTTATATATAATATTGTGTACATTAAAAGCATCCCTGGGATACAAGAATGGTTCAACATATGCAAATCAATAAACATATCACAGTAAGAGAATGAAAGACATCATATGATCATCTCAACAGATGCAGAAAAAGCATTTGAAAAATTTAACATCATGATATAACATTTATGATAAAAACTCTGAACAAATTGGGTGTATAGGAATGTGCCTCAACATAAACAAAGACCATCTATGATAAGCCCACAGCTGACATCATACTAAACTGTAAAATATTGAAAGATTTCCCTCAAAGAAAAGGAGCTGGACAAGGGCATCCACTCTTGCCACTCCTGTTCAACGTAGTACTGAAAATCCTAGCCAGAGCAATCAGGTGAGAAGGTAAAGTAAAAGCCATCAGTATTGGAAAGAAGAAGTAAAATTTTCTCCATTTACAGCTGTTACACTTTTATGTATAGAAGATCCCAAAGACTCCACCAAAAAGCTGTTAGATCTAATCAACAAATTCTGTAAAGTTGCACAATAAAAAAAAAAATCAGTATGCAAAGAGACTGACATCAGCATCAAGGCAGTGTGAGATGCTTCCTCTACCTCCCCCTTTCAAACAACTACTAGTAAAACAGCCATAACCTAAGAAAAGTTCCTCTGTCAAACACACCAGGATGCTGCAGAAATCCACACCTGTACATCAGAAGGTGGGTGTATTGGAATACATAAAGGAGGCCAAACTGGGGGACAGCAGAGGTGGTGCCCATGATCTTGGCCTCCTGTCTGTGGTACCTGAGCCTGTACCCCCAGATAACCTAGTAGCAGCAGGGAAGGAAGTGCACACAGCTCTGGTCTCTTAACCACAGTGGTGCCTGCAGCCTCAGGAAACCAGGCAGCAGTAGCAGCAGGGCCCGCAACTCTGGCCACCCCGGCCTGTGGTGACACCTGCAAATCTAATAACCCTGGATGCAACAGAAATGCCTGTGACCTTAGCTCCACCCTGCACTGCCTATCGTGGTGGTTGTGTCTGTGATTCAGGCAACACTGGAAGGTGTTGCCATCTTGGTGCTCCTGACAATGATGCCAGCAACACTGGCAACAGCAAATCACAGTGACCCCAGAGGTTCAAGCAGGGACAATGAGAGCTAGCATCACCTACTGCAAAACAAAAGAAAGGCCTCTAATTACTAACTTGTTATATTGTCAGAAGAAAGTTAAAAAAAAAAAAAAAAAGCTAAATAAGAAAGATGTTCACCACTTCAAATGAGCCAGTAGAGGAATGACACACCAAGAACCATGAAAAACAATGATAACATGGTGTCACAAAAAGAAAATGGCAATTCTCCAGAAACCAAACTTAAAGTCATGGAAGATTATGATCTAACTGATAGAGAATTCAAAATAGCTGTCATGAAGGAATTCAGTGAGCTATAAGAAAACTCAAGAAAGGCAGTTCAATATGCTCAGGATTAAAATTAATGAGCAGAAAGAATACTTTACCAAAGAGATTAAAACTCTAAAAAAATACAAACAAATTCTGGAGCTGAAGAACTCAATAAATGAAATGAAGAATACACTGGAAAATGTTGGAAACAGAGCAGACCAAATGGAAGAGAGACTTAGTGAGCTCTAAGATATAAATCTAGAAATGATTCAGATAAAAGAGAGAGAACTAAAAATTTTTTAAAAATGAATGTATAAGAACTCTTCAATTCCATTAGGAAAGGCAATATAAGGACAATGGGTATCCCAGAAGGAGAAGAGAAGGAAAAAGGAGCAGAGAGTTTATTTAAAGAAATGATAGCTGAGAACTTCCCAGGGGAAGGAATTGGATACACAATTCAACAAAGCTAAGAGAACAGCTAATTATCTCAACATAAAATACCTTCTCCAAGATATATTATGTGTCCAAAAAATTTTAGGGGCTTCCCTGGTGGCGCAGTGGTTAAGAATCCTCCTGCCAATGTAGGGGACACGGGCTTGAGCCCTGGTCCAGGAAGATCCCACATGCTGTGGAGCAACTAAGCCTGTGAGCCACAACTACTGAAGCCCAGGCACCTAGAGCCCATGCTCAAATAACCCAATTAAAAAATGGATAGAAGTGAATAGACATTTCTCCAAAGAAGACATACAGATGGCCAAAAAGCACATGAAAACATGCTTAACATCACTAATTATTAGAGAAATGCAAATCAAAATGACAATGAGGTATCACTTCACACTGGTCAGAATGGCTAACATCAAAAAATCTTCAAACAATAAATGCTGGAGAGGGTGTGGAGAAAAGGGAACCCTCCTACACTGTTGGTGGGAATGTAAATTGGTGCAGCCACTATGGAGGACACTATGGAGGTTCCTTAAAAAAATAAAAATAGAGCTACCATATGATCCAGCAATCCCACTCCTGGGCATATATCTGGAGAAAAACATGATTCAAAAGGATATATGCACCCCAGTGTTCACTGAAGTGTTGTTTACAATGGCCAAGACATGGAAGCAACCTAATTGTCCATCGACAGACGAATGAATAAAGAAGATGTGGTACATATATACAATGGAATATTACTCAGCCATTAAAAAGAATGAAATAATGCCATCTGTAACAACATGGATGGAACTGGAGATTATCATACTAAGTCAAGTAAGTCAGATGGAGAAAGAAAAATATCATATGATATCACTCATATGCAGAATCTAATTTTAAAAAGTTATACAAATGGGACTTCCCTAGTGGGGCAGTGGTTAAGAATTCGCCTGCCAATGCAGGGGACATGGGTTTGACCCTGGTCCGGGAAGATCCCACATGCCGCGGAGCAACTAAGCCCATGCACCACAACTGTTGAAGCCTGCTCATTTAGAGCCTGTGCTCCGCAACAAGAGAAGCCACCGCAATGAGAAGCCCGAGCACCCCAGCAAAGAGTAGCCCCTGCTCACTGTAGCTAGAGAAAGCCCATGCTCAGCAATGAACACCCAACGCAGCCAAAAATAAATAATTTTATCAAAAAAATTTTTGTTTTAAAGGCAGGCCGAGGAAAAAAAGACAGTAACCTGCAAAGGAACTCCCATTAGGCTATCAGCAGGTTTCTCAGGAGAAACTCTGTAGGTTAGGAGAGAGTAAAATGACATACTCAAAACATTGAAAGATAAAAAATGTCAGCCAAGACAGTAATCAAAAATATTCCAAAAACTGAAGTTCAGGACCAGAAAACTTCACAGGTGAATTCTACCAAACATTCAAATAAGATTTAGTACCTACCCTTCTCAGACCCTTCTGAAAACTGAAGAGGAAGGAATCATTCCTAACTCATTTTACAAGGCCAACATTACCATGATACCAAAACCAGACAATGAAAGCACACAAAAAAGAAATTACAGGCCAATATCTCTGATGAAAATAGATACAAAAATCTGCAACAAAATTTTAGCAGACCAAATATAACAATACATTATAAGCACCATAAATCATGATCAAGTGGGATTAATCCAGGGATGCAAGTATGGTTCATCGTCTGAAAATCAACATAATACACCACCTTAAGAAGATAATAGATAAAAATCATATAATCATCTCAAAAGATGCAGAAAAAGCATTTGACAAGATTCAATACACATTTATGACAAAAACTTTCAATGAAATGTATATAGAGGGAATATAATGGCCATATATGACAAACCCACAGCTAACATTATACTCAACAGTGAAAAAAAGAAAGTATCCCTCTAAGATCAGGAGCAAGACAAGGATGCCCACTCTCACCACTCTTATTCAACATAGTATTGGAAGTCCTAGCCAGAGCAATTAGGCAAGAAAAACATAAAAGGCATCCAAATTGGAAAGGAAGAAATAAAACTGTCACGATATGTGCATGACATGATATTATACATAGAAAATCCTAAAGACTTTACTCAAAACTCTTAGAAATAATAAGTGAATACAGTAAAGTTTCAGGGTAAAAAATTGATATACAAAAATCTTTTGCATTTCTATACACTAACAACAAAAGCAGAAAGAGAAATTAAGAAAACCATCCCATTTTCAATTGGAACAAAGTGAATAAACTACCTAGGAATACATTTAATGAAAGAGGTGAATAGCCTGTATACTGAAAGTTATAAGACATTGTTGAAAGAAACTGAAGAAGACACAAAGAAACAGAAAGATGTTTCATTCTTATTGATTATAAAAACTAACATTGTTAAAAAGTACATATTACCTAAAACAATCCACAGATGTAATGCAATCCCTCTCAAAATGCCAATGACATTTTCCACAGAAATAGAACAAATAATTCTAAAATTTTTATGGAACCACAAAGGAATCCTGAAATAAAACCAGGAATCCAGAAGTAAAAGGAATCCAGAAATAAAATCCTGAAATAGAAGGATAGCCAAAGCAATCCTGAAATAAAAGAACACTACCTGATTTCAACTTATACCACAAAGCTATAGTAATCAAAACAACAAGTTATTGGCAGAAAAACAGACACACAGATCAATGGAACAGAATGGAGAACCCAGAAATAAACCCACACATATATGGACAATTAATTTATGCCCAAAAGCAAAGAACATATAATGTGGAAAGGACAGTATTTTCAATAAATGGTGTTGGGAAAACTGGACAGCCCTGTCTTACACCTCTCACAAAAACTAACTTGAAATGGATTAAAGACTTAAAACTCCTAGAAGAAAATGTTCCTTGACACGGGTCTTAGAAATGATTCTTGGATATGACACCAAAAGCAAAAGCAACAAAATCAAAAATAAAAATGTGGGTTGGGTCAAACTAAAAAGCTTCTTTACAAGAATAAAGTCAACAAAATGAAAAGACAAGCAGTGAAATAGGAGAAATTATTTGCAAACCACATATCAGATAAGGGGTTAATATCCAAAATATAAAACAAACTCATGTAATTAAATATCAGAAAACCACACAATCCAATTAAAAATGTTTAGAGGAACTGAATATTTTTCCAAAGAAAACATTCAAATGGGCAACAGATACATGTAAAGATGTTCAACATCACTAATCATCAGGGAAAAGCAAACCAAAAGCGCAATGAGATATCGCCTCACAACCTTTAGAATTGCTATCACTAAAAAGATAAGAAATAACAAATGCTGGTGAGGTTGTGGAGAAAAGGGAACCCTTGTGCACCGTTAGTGGGTATGTATATTGGTACAGCCTCTATGGAAATATGATGTATGGAGGTTTCTCAAAAAATTAAAAATGGAACTACCATATGATCCAGAAGTTCCACTTGTGAGTATATATCTGAAGGAAACAAAATCAATACACCAAAGAGGGATCTGCACTTTCATTTTCATTCTGGCATTATTTACAATAGCCAAGACATGGAAACAACCTAAATGTCCATCGCTGGATGCATAAAGAAAGAAGATCTCATACACACAGACACACACAAATACTAGTTAGCCATAAAAAAATAAGGAAATCCTGCCATTTGCAAGGACAAGGATGGACCTTAAGGGCATTATGCTATGCTAAGTTAGGCACAAACCAAACTCAGAAACAGAGATAAAATTTGTGGCCACCAGAGGGAGTGGGGGTGATGGGGGGCCAGGGGGGGGGGGATTCAGTGAAGGTGGTTAAAAGGTACATAATATAATAAATAAGTTCTAAGCTTGTAATGTACAACATGATGACTATAGCTAACAATACTCTTTTGGACATTTGAAGGCAATGCTATGAGAGTAGATCTGAAAAATTCTCATAATAAGATAAAAAATTTTTGTAACTGTGTGAGGTGATGGATGTTAGCTAAACTTACTGTGGTAATCAATTCACTGTATATACAGATATCAAATCACTACGTTATAGAACTTGAACTTATACAATGTTATGTCAGTTATATCTCAATAAACCTGGAAAAAAATTTTAAGAAGAAATCTTTATCTTTTATTAAATCATTTAGATCCTTTTAACTTAATGTAATTACTGATATACCTGGGTTAAAACTACCATCTTGCTATTATTTACTTTTGGAACCATATGGTCATTTTTACTTTTCATGTTTGTCTTTGTCTGTTAGATGAGTTATTTTTTTAAATGATATACAACTTCACTTTTAATACAGGGACATTACTATAGCATACTTCCTTTTCCTTCTTCCTATACTTAGTGCTATTGCTGTCATACATTTTATTTCTTCGTATTTATAAACCCAACAAGACGTTGTCATACTTTTAAATAAACTTTTAATTTTAGAACAGTTTTAGATTTACAAAAGTATTGTGATGATAGAGTTCCCATATAACTCAAATCTAATTACCCTGTTATTAATATATTAGTATGGTACTTTTGTCACAATGTGCTTTAAATGGGATGTTTCTAATATTTTTATCATAATTAGAAAGAGGTAATATGTTTTTGGGAAAAGTCCCCAGAGACAAAGTGTCATTCTTATTACATAATATCAAGAGTTCATAGCATCAATATAACTTACTTCTGTTGATGCTAACCTTGATTGCCACACTTGAGATGTGTTTTTCAGGTGTCTCCACTGTAAAGCTACCTTTTTTCCTTCCTCTCCATACTGTGCTCTTTAGAAGGAAAACACTGTGCGCAACCCAAACTTCAGCAGTGGGGAATTATGCTTCACCTCCTTGAAGGTGATTATATGAAATTCTTCTGCTGGAAAATTTGCCTCACCCATATACTTGTTCTACATTTACTATTTATCCAATAATTTGTATCAGTACAGACTTATAGATATTTCATACTTTGGGCTATAATCTAATACTACTTTATATATTTTGTTGATAAATGGTTCCACTTTTGACCACTCATAGCTCTTTCAGTTGGCTCCTGTATCCCTTTGATACATCCCCATAATTGTGGTTCTGATTTTTTTATTTTTTAGCACTTTCTTATTTTCTGGCTTATGTTGCATATTTCCTATCCTAATCCTAGAATCAGTTATTTTTCTAGTAAGTTCTATGTTTTTAAATTGGAGAATAGCAATAGAAATTAAAATCTGGGCACTAGGTGTGCTTCTTGCTACTGGGTGTCATTGCTTCTAGGTCCTTTCAGCTGACAGATGAGGGAGATATGTATTCATATATATACTAACCCACATAAATGCACGTGTTAATTGTCCCTCGTATTCAACTAAGTCCCTTGATATTGGATGATGAAAATTTAAATGACACATAACTAACTCTGGGAATTGGTTGCCTAAGACTCATCAGTAATTGTTCTTTCCACAGAAATTGTTTGATCAATGAACATCATGGAATTTTACCCTATGGTTGTTCATTTTGGTATTTGATTAAAAATTTAATGAGGCCCCATAAAGGTTTCTAGAACTTTTCTCTGTTTAGTTGTGCTCTCTTTGGTATTCCACTCTTAAAATTCTAGTCCCCAAATCTAGCCCACCCTGTCCAAATTACAGTATGTTTCCTGAACTACTCAAGAGTGTTCTTCTCTGATTGGGTTCCAATCTTTAAGCAGGAGTTTAGGAATTGCCACCATGCATAAAGCCGGGGTGAGCATATGGCTTGCATCATTTGTTTACCTTTTCTTAGCGAGCATACACTATGCTGCCCTTTGTACACTCTGAAGTGTTGAAAACTTTTTATAGCTTTCTAGATGTTTATGGCAGGAAACTTGTTATCCCTCATTACCTGGGAGTAAGGTTTTGACTTTTTAAAAACTGCTTCCTCAAAAGAATAGATCAATTCGAATTTTTAATGAACTTTTCCAACCTAGCATTACTGAAATATCCTAATGATTCTTGAGATTTAGTAGATGTTTCACAATGGGAACTTGGACCAAGTACATTTGGGAAACCCTGGATTAAGCCAGATTTTAAAATTCCTTTCTAATTAATTCTTTTTAGGTTAAATCTCCAAAGTGAGTCTGCAGAATGCATTATTTTCACACCTATTTAACCGGGGAACATTATCTATATAATGGGAAATCTCATGGTATCAGTATTTAGCAGACATAAGATGGGTAACCATGTCCCACTGCATGGTGAGTCAAAGAATAAGTTCCCTCAGATTACAAAGATGTGATTTCAGTAATGAAAATTAATTTTAAGAGAATATTTACTAAAAGCTCTTTAAAATTTTATTGCTGTTCCTGCAAGGAAATTTTTAGTAATCAATTGTGTTTTATTGCCTTGTTTTTTTTCCATTGTACATGCCACTTTTCATGTACCAATGTCATAGATTTCTGTATTATTTTTTCCCCTTCTTTCACCTTCTCTAATTTATTTTTCTAACTTGGACAGGCAAACCCATTCATTTTTCTGAACTCTGTCTTCATCTCTCTGCAAAACTGAAGACCCTATTTTGATTAAGCCTGCTGCTTTGACTGTTTTCTTTCTCTTTTCATTCTCCTTTGTGTTGAGCAATTAGACTCCACATGCTTTTTTTTGACCCTAAGATGGTATCTTTCACTTGATGTATTCAAGTATCAAGCAACTGAAATACTACTTAGATATACATTTATCACAGGGATTTGACAGCTCACTATCTCCTCAGTGGCCTTTCCATACTCTCAGATACAAGACTCTGTGAAAGTACTATATCTACCAGAATACTGTTTCACATTTATATTCATTTATTCTTGGCCCTAGAGCTAACTTAGTTGACTCCAAATGGCTTAGTATCTCTTTAACATACAACTATATCCTTTTAGATAGGCACTTCATTTCCAAATAATACTTAAATGGTTTTTATCCTTGGCCTGCTGACTGGTATAACTGCAAAAAACAGCCAGAGAATATCACAATTTTCTCTGGCAAGTTCTTTTGAAATAAATGACCAAGTGGCTGCATATCTAAAAGCTCACAGAGTATTCTCTTGTTGCTCATGCCTGAATAACTATTCAACACATCTATTCCCAAGGTCTTTATAATCATGGTTCCAAAAAATGCACATGTAGTTTTACTGACTTGGCCTTTGAATTTGATTCTTACAATGGAATTGCTCTTTACTGGATTGTCCCTGAGCTCAATTACAAACAATATTGAGTTTATTTTGGGCACATCTGGGTTCCCCAATTCTCATTCTAATTCTCCTACTGTGAAGTACAGCCTTCTCTCTCTCTCTGTCCACTTTATGTTCTTCATTATCCATATAATCTCCTCTCTGGAAAGTAGCCCTCCTGCCATTCACAAAAAAAAGGATAGGTAATTCAATGTGTTAGACATATTGGGGGCTCTTGAATTTAAAGCAATGTTATATAATAGTGGTTCTAGTCATACAATAAATGGTTTTGTTCTATGCCGTAGGAGTTGTAGTTCAAGTGGAATCAGTGGTAGAAAAGGTGTGGCAAAAGTGGGGCTGCTGACTACCCTGATAAACACATCAGCTCCTGAGCAAACCTATCTCTGATTCCAAGTAGTTTGGTGCAGTATACTTGCCTAAAAAGGCTGAGAAGATATCTCTTTTTCCATTCCATGGCTCTCTTTCTATTCACTGTGATAATGCCAAAATTCTAGTGAGAACACTTTATTACATAAGAAATAAGCTATTGTTGTTAAGAGCACAGATTCTGGAATCAGCTGACCTGAGTTTCTTCTATGACTTTACTCTTCAACAGATACATATTCTTTGGCAACATATTTAACTCTTCTAAGCTGCAGTTTCCTCATCCAAAAAATGGATAAATTACTTGAAATGTCCCATAGAGTTCTCTCAAAATTTAATGTGGTAATTTACATAAAGCAGTTATCATGAAACCTCACAATATATGCTTAACACATCATAGTTATTATTCTCATTCTTTCTTATTCATATATTGATGGTAATAATCTCTTCTACTTTGTTTCGAAAAATGAATTCGAAGTCTTCAACACTGGGTAGGCTTTGACTAATTCCTATCAATAGGAGAAATCAGAGC
Source organism: Tursiops truncatus (assembly GCF_011762595.2). NCBI lineage: Eukaryota > Metazoa > Chordata > Mammalia > Artiodactyla > Delphinidae > Tursiops > Tursiops truncatus. The sequence continues at coordinate 39,391,717 of NC_047042.1, forward strand.
TAAATTCTTGCCCTGTGTATTTTCTTCTTCACACTATGATGTTATCAGTTCTATTATTGATAACACCTAAATCTGTGCTCAGCCTTACTGTAAAATGGACTAGTGACAATATGGATGTGATGTCAATGGAACCATGGAATCTCATTCCAAAATTATTTTTGTCTCCCAACCAGAAACTTGATGTCTGAAAGACCACACTAATAGATGCACAGATTTATAAAAGTTTCAGGTTGTAAGAAATGTCCAAATCCTTAAGGGATTTCAACCCTAGAGGGAAGAAGAGACTTGGTTAAGTGATATAACTAGTTAGTGTCTGTGTGTGACTAGAAAACAGATGTCATGAATCTAGTTCAGCATCATTTTTGGCATGCTATTCTTTTGCTCAAGGCTTATCAATGTATGTTTCTTGGGTGTTGGGAAAGAGGGCATTTCATTGTAATTCATTCTTTCCCTGTTGGAGGGAAGCCAGGAACCAGTGAGGGATGCCAAAATCTAAGACTTAAACAATTTAGAATACTAATAACAAAGAGAGTCAATTTTACAATTTGCCTAAACCCTCTCCTATTCGTGTTCTTTTTTCTTACTTCTTGTTTCTTGGCACTCTTTTGCTCCCTCGATCTTGCCTACACTTTGCTCCTCAAACACGTATCCCTTTTCATGACATAATAATTTGTTGCTGTATGACCTTTTGTTTTGGTCTTGATATATTTTTCCTTAATCATTTCCCCATTCCCCACTCCTTTCACGAAAGTAGCTATATCTTTTGTTTCTTTGATTGAGGCTGTTAGGGTGGGATGGGACTTGCTGTGCTTTGTGTTTATGTATGTGGACGTATGGAAATGGGAGGAAACTGTTTTACCGAGACCTTCAGGAAATTTTGCCTACAGGGAGCTAATCTTCCTATTTATTTTCAAAGAATAAGTTCAGTGAAGGAACTATTCAAAGGCAAGGGGGTAGAAAAAGTGAATGACACCCCATACTATTTTATCTTAATTGTTCATGTTGGGTAATTTCTATTGTCCTTTCTGTAAGTTTACCAATCCTTTCCTCTATTCTCTTTATTCTGCTATTTAGGTCATCCATTGGGTTTCTTGTTTTGTGTGTGTGTGTTTATCAATGCTAAAATTTCTGTTTAGTTCTTCTTTACATCTCCAATTTCTTTGCTGAAACTTTCCATCCCTCAGTTGTTCTGTGGATGTTTGATTGCTCATTAATGTATTTTTATGATGGCTGTATAAAAATCTTTCTCAGATAATTCCAAAAATCTATGTCATCATGACATTGGTATATATTACTGTCTTTTCTTACTCAAGTTATGATTTTCCTGATTCTTGGTATGATAACTGATTTTTGATTGTATCATGGGGGCATTTTGGTTATCTTGTTGTGAGAATTTGGATCTTCTGTTTATGATGCTTCTGACACTACACCATGAAAGAAGGGAGGCACCACGTCATTACTGCTAGATAGGAGTGGAAATTCAGGTTTCCCACTTGTCCTCTGTTGATACCATGTGGGGAATGAGGCACTTCATTACTACTTCTCACATGGCTCCCCTGGCAAGGGGGATCTCATTACTGCCGGACAGAGATAAAAGATCTATCTTTCCACTTGGCCTTCTCTGACACCATTTTTATCGGGAAAAAACAGAAGGTCCATCACCACATTTGAGGAAAGTTAGAAGTCTAGGATTTCAATTTCTCCTTTGCTGGCAGACATGGGGTTGGGGGCTAGTTTTTTCTATGGTGTTGCCCAGAGTAGGGTAGTATTTGTCAAAAAGTATTCTATCTTGCTAAGCTGCCTCTTTCTTAGTTCTTTGGCTAGAAAGATCAGGCTTTAGTGGGTCTCCTTTTTTGTTTTTCTCTGTTAGTGTTTCTGAATTACCAGCCTCTTGAACACCCAGTTCAGATTATATACGGTCAAAAAGAAAATCTAGAGAACTACTATGTCATTCCCTGGGTCCCAAGTTCCCTAGCCAGTCTTCTGCCTTCTCTCTAATTTTCAGACTCTTCGTATGTTTGTTTGTTTTATGTATGATATCCAGGGCTTTTAGCTCTCCTTAACTAAAGGCGGAATAGGGAGAAGTGTATTTACTGCATCTTGTCTGGAACTGGAGTTCTCCCTGCCTATTTTTGTGCAATGTATAAATTAACAATTGCTTTTTACATTTCAAAATACTTTTTAAAAATCAAAAGGAGAACAATACTTTATGATATAGAAAATTATGTGAAATTGAAATGTCAATATCCATAATTAAACATGTGTTGGAACACAGCCCTGCTCATTCATTGTGTATTATGGCTGCTTTCATGCTACAACAGCAGAGTTGAGTACTTGTGATACAACAGAGATTTTATGGCCTACAAAGCCCCAAATATCTACTATTTGGATATTTATAGTAAAAGTTTACTGATCCATCATCTTTATTTTTCTCCTTGCCTCATCAGAAAATGTACCTCAGCATTTACTCATTTCTTTTCTCCCCCTCACACTCCTACATTAATACCGTATATGTGAGAAAATCACCACACAAAGCTTCCCTCCAGTCAATCCCTGCGTTAGTGTCCCTAGCCCTCCATTTTAGTCTATTGTTTCTCACCAGGCTTTCCACTCCAATATTCAGGTAGGGCGCAATCACCTCTTTCCTGCCAAAAACCCAAAAAACTCCAAACTACTAAAAAGTGAACTAAATATATGTAATAATGTTTTCCAAATTATTAGACTTCAGGCAATGAAGGACAATGATTCCTGCAAGATGGGCAACAAATATGGTGATTCCCACGACTGCTCAAACTACTGCTTGGGAAAGTTTTCAGGTCACAGAAAAAGCAGGGAGAACCAAGGAGGAACCCAGGAGTTTCCCTGAGCTGTGGAGACAGAGCTCAGACTCCAGCAGGCTGATATAACTACAGTTTATGGGACAGCATACCAGAGAGGAAAGTGTTGCCCAGAAGTAAAGCTCAGAAGACTTGTAGAGGGTCCTCTTGAGTACCCAGCTGAAAGCTCTGATCAGTACATGCCTTAGAGGAAACTACGCTAATCTAGAAAGTAAAGCAATCAAAAAGGATTAGAAGGGGCAATCTGCATTGCTCACGTAGGACTAGGAATAGTACCCTTTGCCACCAGCCAAACCAACCAAAAATTTTTTTAATTTAGGGGGTACTGGGTACAGTACTCAGCAAGATCATGTATCAGCAATAGGGGAAAATTATCCTTAAGCTAAATGC